>NC_134353.1:328964278-329305528 GCF_048569485.1 Anomaloglossus baeobatrachus
ATCATAACAACTAACATTATATACATAAGCAAGCTTTAGTAGTCATCCCTTAACGGGAGGCAGGTTTTTTAAACGTTACGAACATTAAATAACGGGAACGGGACCGGGTCCTTCTGTTTGCCCACCCAAACATACGCCTTGATGCTGCCTCTAACAAAACCCAGGTCAGCACCCCTTTTCCCCAGTCCAGGAAACAGGCCCAGGTATTGCCCACAATGGCCGGGTACAAAGTTCCGCACCCGGCAGTCTCTCAGAGGCCCCACGTCCAGGGGACCCCTGACCCAGAGGGTTGTTGCCGGTTCCAGTGGTGACAGGGCCTCGGCCTTCTCTGTCGCAGGCCCTTCCTCCAATCCGCCTCTTTGGAGACTGTAGGACAGAAGGTGGTCCATGGGGGCTATTTACAAGGCCCAATAGTTTTTGGGTGGCCTGCTACTTCTCGGCCTTGTCTTTTGTTTAGAACGGGGCAAAACAAAGTCCCAACAGGCAAGGGCAGGATGGTCCCAATGGGGACGGGGACATGGCAGCCGGGAACCGCTACCTTACTTTAACTTGGCTTAGTCATCCTCGTCGTACTCCTCCTCGACCAGGAACTCGGAGCTGTACGGTGGGGGAGGGGACTGGGGTTGCCCGGGAACACTGCGGCTCTCCCTCCTTTTTACATTGAGGGCAAACCAGCCCCTCTCCCTGCAGTGATGGGTGTATGTCACCAGGTCTCCTGGCAGCAGGTCACGGTCCGGGTGACCCATCGGGAGGTGGGAGTTAACGTCCCGACGGGAGACAAAAATTTCGGCCTCCAGGCCCGGTTCAAACACAAACCCCCATCCACGCTGGGGGTCAAATCGGCGGACCTGGCCTTCGTGGGTCTGGCCCCACATCCGGAAGGTGGCACTCCGCAGGTTCTCCTTTTCATGGATGGTGCGGGCCAACAGCTCTTCCCTCTGTCGTTCCCGGGCTGCTATTTCCTGGCCCAGCTGGCTTGGCTGTCGCTCCCAATACGGAGCATCTGCCTGCTCCCGCTGCCCTAGGGTTGGGCCCCGACGGAGCTCCCCCGTACCGGCTACGACCGGTACCTTTACGGTTGGGGAACCCCGCAGTGACGTGGCCTGTGGTGCTGCCCTGCAGCGGCAATCCTGCGCTGCCTCCGCCGAGGCCTGGGGTTCAGGACCGACAAGCCTCACCTGCCGGGCTTTCTTCCGGGCAGCTTCTGGCTTCTCCACGGCTGGGCGGACGGCCGGGGCCGGGACTTCTATGGGCGCGGTCACTTCCGAAACCGGCGGCTTCTCCTCGCGGACAAGCACCTCCCGGGGAACCTTCCACGGCAACGGGATCGGTGCAGGCTGAACAAAGGGCCGTCCACGGGCAGCGTCTACAGGCCCGTCCTCGTGTGCAGGTGAGGTGGAATCCACTGCCGGTGTCGGGGGCAGTGGACCGACCGGCGGAGCAGTGGCGACCGGTACAGAGGCGGGGGAAGCAGCAGGGTGAGCGGGAGCAGACCGGGCCCCTCGGCCGCAGCGGCTGTTCCCTCTGGGACACAGGGACGTGGGTCGCCTACCCACTCCTCCAACACTGCCTCCACCTCGCGTATCCGCACGGCCGCAGCTACTTCCTCCATTTCGGCCACCCACCTTTCCATAAGGAATCAGACCTGGGTCTGTAGACGGCGGCACATCTGCGCCGTCCGGGCTTCCACGCACGCCGCTGTTCCTGGCGTGGGCTCCGGGATTTCGGGTTTGCCGGACGGGGTGGACATGCTGCTTGGTGCGTGTCCAGGACCCAGATGGGTGGCAGAGTCCTGGAGTCCCTGGCCTTTATCCCTTTGGTCACATGAGAGGGAATCTTCACCCGCCCCCCCATGGTCTTTTCACAGCACTCTCTCTGCTCTCGTTCTGTTCCCAGGGGGCGGGGGTTCGCTTTCGCGCCCTTTCTTCGGAGAAGACGGCTTAGGCGGGAAACTTCGCACCACAATATGGCGGCAAGATGGCAGATTTTGCAATTTTTCAAGCAGATCACCACTGACTTCAAGGTGCACGTCCGCAGGTAAGTAGACTGGTTGGATCCTGTTTGTGACGCCAGAAAGAGATGGATGTGTACCGCCTCACGCTCGGCTGCAGCCGAGCCGCTCGGATCTGGGCTTGTGTGTCAGTGGCTCGAGCGCCTCCGGACCGGGGGTCACGTCGCTCTTGTAAAGGGGGCTGGCGTGTCGAGTGGGGGGTGTTTGGATTTAGGTTGAAAGTTCGTGACTCCACCCACGGGTTGTGGTGAATGTAGCACGACGGTTATCGGGCACCCCGGGGGAGATGTTGGTGGCAGCTTGAGATGTTAACCCCTCCGTGGGCAGGGGATGGTGGCCCCGGGACCCAGTTGGTGTGGTGCAGTGTCGGTGCACGGGCTACGGGCCCAGTAGTACTCACTCGCACAAAACACACGGGAGTCTAGGACTGTCTTCCCGGCTCCTGCAGACGGCCACCACCGTCTGCCTCCTGGTCACAGTGCCCGGGCTCCTACCCAGGGCACAGACAGATTTTACACTTCACCCAACTCCTCTCCCTAACTGATCTGAACTTGAACTTCCTGCCTCTGGGCATGTGAACTCCTGGGAGGGCGTGGCCGACCACCAGGATTCGCCCCCATGGTGTGGACATCAAACCCAGAGGGAGGTAACCAGGGTTTACTAGGGTGGCTGCTGACACCTTATTTGGGGAAGGGTGTAGTGCATGGGGCTATCTGTGACTACCTGGCTAGTCCAGGGCATCACAAATCCTTGATAAGCAATAAACTATTGTGTGAATGCCCGTAACTTTTGAAATCTTATATGGACAGATGAAGAGAGAGGAAAAAGACGCAGGGCAGCACTAGCCAGCACCACTCAGCACAGTGTATGCCCCTCCAGAGCTGTATGCCCCCTGGGCCCCACCCCAGTAGTGTGTATGCCCTCTCTAGAGTTGTATGCCCCCCAAAGCTGTATGTCCCCCACCCCAGTAATGTATATGCCTTCCTCAAAGTTGTTTGCCCCCCAGAGCTGTATGCCCCCACACCAGTAATATGTATGCCCCCAGAGCTGTATGCCCCTTCATTCCAAAATTCAGTAATATGTATGCCCCCACCCCAATAATGTGTATGACCCCCAGAGCTGTATGCCCCCCTTAATGTGTATGCCCCTCCAGTAATGTGTTTGCCCCTTCTGTAATGTGTATTCCCCTTCAGTGGTGTGTTTGCCCACAGCTCCTCCTGTGAACTATATATTGTAGCCCCCAGCCTCTCCGGTGATGTATACACTGTAGCCCCCAGCCTCTCCTGTGTTGTATTTACTGTAGCATCCAACTCCTCCTGTGATGTATATACTGTAGCCACCAGGCTCCCTTGTGATGTATACATTGTAGCCCCCAGCCTTCACTGTGATGTACAGTGGGTACGGAAAGTATTCAGACCCCTTTACATTTTTCCCTCTTTGTTTCATTGCAACCATTTGGTAAATTTAATAAAGTTTATTTTTCTTCTAATTAATGTACACACTCTGCACCCCATCTTGACAGAAAAAAACCAGAAATGTAGAAATGTTTGCAAATTTATTAAAAATTAAAACTGAAATATCACATGATCATAAGTATTCAGACCCTTTGCTCAGTATTGAGCAGAAGCACCCTTTTGAGTTAGTACATCCATGAGTCTTCTTGGGAATGATGCAACAAGTTTTTCACACCTGGATTTGAGGATCCTCTGCCACTCTTCCTTGTAGATGCTATATAGTTGCATCAGGTTGGATGGTGAACGTTGGTGGACAGCCATTTTCAGGTCTCTCCAGAGATGCTCAATTGGGTTTAGGTTAGGAATCTGGCAGGGCCAGTCAAGAATGGTCACAGAGTTTTTCTGAAGCCACTCCTTTGTTATTTTAGCTGTGTGCTTAGGGTCATTGTCTTGTTGGAAGGTGAAACTTCAGCCAAGGCTGAGGTCCAGAGCACTCTGGAAGAGGTTCTTCCAGGATATCTCTGTACTTGACTGCATTCATCTTTGCTTCAAATGCAACCAGTCATCCTGTCCCTGCAGCTGAAAAACACCCCCATAGCATGATGCCGTCACTACCATGTTTCACTGGTGGCATTGTATTGGGCAGGTGATGAGCAGTGCCTGGTTTTCTCCACACATACCACTGAGAATTATCACCAAAAAGTTCTATCTTCGTCTCATCAGACCAGAGAATCTTATTTCTCATAGTCTGGGAGTCCTTCATGTGTTTGTTTGCAAACTGTATCAGGGCTTTCATATGTCTTGCACTGAGCAGAGGCTTCCATCAGGTCACTCTGCGATAAAGGCCCGACTGGTGGAAGGCTGCAGTGATAGTTGACTTTGTGGAACTTTCTCCCATCTCCCTACTGCATCTCTGGAGCTCAGCCACAGTGATCTTGGGGTTCTTCTTTACCTCTCTCACCAAGGCTCTTCTCCCATGATTGCTCAGTTTAGCTGGATGGCCAGGTCTAGGAAGAGTTTTGGTGGTCCTAAACTTCTTCCATGTAAGGATTATGGAGGCCACTATGCTCTTAGGAACCTTGAGTACCACAGAAATTCTTTTGTAACCTTGGGCAGATCTGTGCCTTGTCACAATTCTGTCTCTAAGCTCCTTGAGCAAGTTCCGTTGACCTCATGATTCTCATTTGGTCTGACATGCACTGTGAGCTGTGAGGTCTTATATAGACAGGAGTGGGCCTTTCCAAATCAAGTCTTATCAGTTTAATTAAACACAGCTGGACTCCAATGAAGGAGTAGAACCATCTCAAGGAGGATCACAAAGAAATGGACAGCATGTGACTTAAATAGGAGTGTCTGAGCAAAGGTTCTGAATACTTTTGACCATGTGATATTTCAGTTTTTTTCTTGTTTAATAAATTTGCAAAAATTTCTACATTTCTGTTTTTTTTCCTGTCAAGATGGGGTGCAGAGTGTACATTAATGAGAAAAAATGAACTTTTTTTGAATCTACCAAATGGCTGCAATGAAACAAAGAGTGAAAAATTTAAAGGAGTCTAAATACTTTCCGTACCCACTGTATAGTTTCCTCCCTTATTTTATGTGAATCATTTTCTGATTTAATTTTTTTAGGTTTTCCAAAGTAATGCTAGAAAACAATCCATTAGTAGGATTACTCACTCATCTACTCTCTTGTCTCCATACACGTTGCTTAGTCCAAAACTGACATAATCACACCCCATTGTAGATTGTAATCTCCTTTGAGCAGGATTATCTTTATTCTTGCTTTAATTATTGTACCTTCCATAACTGTTACTTATGATTTTTTGTATGTCACTTTCTGAATTGTAAAGTGCTGCGGAATATATTGGCGCTATAGAAATAAAGATTATTATTTTTATAATGCCAGTGCTCGAGGATGTAAAGTGTGGGGTTGCCCAGATTACAATACATGGTGACATAGTCCACCCCAGCCCTGCCTCCACCCGGCTCCGCCTCCAGTCCTCAAACCTTCCACAGTCCCACTACTTCGGAATTCTCACAGCTCGCACTGCAGACTTTTAGGGTTCTCTAGTGCCAATGGTGAGAATGGACAGTCATATGAGCACAAGTATGCGATTTGTATACTTCTGGCCCCCTTCTGACTAGACGTGTCTGGCCTCACGCAATTCATTTTCATTGATCAAGGTCACGCATGTCTAGTTGGCACATGACCACATGTATGTAAAGTACATACTTGTGGTTTTGTGACCTCCCACTCTCACCGCCGACACCAGAGAATCCTGACAGCATACAGTGAGCGTGCTAAGAGAAATCAGAAGTCTGCAGTTAAGAAGAGTGACACATAGAGTGACTGCAGACTCATCACAAACTTAGACAACCCCTTTAATGCGCCTAACAAAAAAAAACATAGTAACCCTGGCACAAGACTTTATTAACATAGTCCTGTATAATGTAATCTTATAGGTTCTGAACTGTTACATTTGTACAGGCTCAGGACTCATAACAGCACAGGAATACATCAACCGAGAGCCACCAGATGTACAGAAATACATCACTAGAGCCCTCATCAGTACAGAAACACAGCATCAAAACCCTCATCAGTACAGAAATACATCACCAGAACCACCAGAGGTACAAAAATACATCACAAGACCCACCATAGGTACATAAACAAAGCATCAAAATGCCCATTAGTACAGAAATACAACACCAGAACCACCATAGGTGCAGAAACAAAGCATCAAAATGCCTATCAGTAGAGCAATTCATCATCAGAACAACCAGCAGTAGAGAAATACATTCATATAACCCCTATCATGACAGAAACAGCATCCAAACCCTCATCAGTGCAGGAATACATCCCAGTGCAGGTTCATCAACAGTAATGTAAGGTCAGCCCTGTATATATATTTATCGTATGAACCTAGAACTTCCAGTATGTCTTTAATAATGGTAAGAAGATAGTGGGAGTTGTAGTTATCAGTCCTTATCAGACCATACAGGAACTACAGTACTGATGAGAATTAGGGGTGCTTCACACACAGCGAGATCGCTGCTGAGATCGCTGCTGAGTTACGGTTTTTGTGACGCAGCAGTGACGTCATTAGCGATCTCGCTGTGTGTGACACTGAGCAGCGATCTGGCCCCTGCTGTGAGATCGCTGCTCGTTACACACAGCCCTGGTTCATTTTTTTTATTGTTGCTCTCCCGCTGTGACGCACAGATCGCTGTGTGTGACAGCGAGAGAGCGACGAAATGAAGCAAGCAGGGAGCAGGAGCTGGTGTCTGGCAGCTGCGGTAAGCTGTAACCAGGGTAAACATCGGGTAACCAAGGTGGTTACCCGATATTTACCTTCGTTACCAGCCTCCGCCGCTCTCACGCTGCCTGTGCTGCCGGCTCCTGCTCTCTGCACATGTAGCTGCAGTACACATCGGGTTAATTAACCCGATGTGTACTGTAGCTAGGAGAGCAGGGAGCCAGCGCTAAGCAGTGTGCGCGACTCCCTGCTCTCTGCACATGTAGCGACGTTATGATCGCTGCTGCGTCGCTGTGTTTGGCAGCTAAGCAGCGATCATAACAGCGACATACAAGGTCGCTGTTACGTCACAGAAAATGGTGACGTAACAGCGACGTCGTTGTCGCTGTCGCTATGTGTGAACCCAGCCTTAGTCAGTATCACAAATAAACATTTACATCATGGTACCTTATAGATAACATTATCTCTGAAGAGTTGTGCTTTTCCTTTCCTATATCTTGTCCAAACACCATGATGACTTTTCATGGCCACACTAAGCCATTATAATAGCAAACACTGAGTGTACCTAGTGTCATCCTAAACGTGGCTATTGGACTTCTGTATAGTCCCAGTAGTGCACAGATATTTGCAGCACGTCTGCCTGCATTGCACACTCAAACTCATTATAACTAAGCCATTATACTAGCAAACACTGAGTGTACCTAGTGTCATCCTAAACGTGGCTGTTGGACTTCTGTATAGTCCCAGTAGTGCACAGATATTTGCAGCACGTCTGCCTGCTTTGCACACTCAAACTCATTGTTACTAAGCCATTATACTAGCAAACACTCAGTGAACCTAGTGGCATCCTAAGCGTGGCTGTTGGACTTCTGTATCGTCCCACTAGTCAAAAATAGCATATAAAATATACCTTTATTCCTAAACTTGCAGGAGCAACAAATATTACTCCAGAACACACAAGTCAGGTACTGAAAGCCATCACTAATAGAGGTGAAGAACACCCTGACCACATAGGTTAACCCGAATAGGTGCGCGCCCATAGGGGTCACGTATAGTGATGGCCACTAGAAATAACAAACACATGAAAAAAACTAAACAAACATAAAGAAAATTTGATGTTGCTATATGCAAAGGACAGTGGTCCAATTGGCAGAAAAAACACAACAAACAAAATAATACCTAAAAAAACAAAGTACAGTGCACTCCATTGACTGACAATGGTCAGTCATACAAATACATAAAATGCAATAAGTCTTTAGGCATTATAAAAGGAATGGTCTCACCCAATCCCTTTTGAAGGAGGGACATGCAGTCTCTTGGTCCTGAGTAGTGGATTCGTCCGCCATGTACTGGCCCTACCACCTAACAGATATAAAATAACAAAAGACTGCTGCCCCAGACTTCCGTCCTAACAAGGACGGACCACAACTAGGTCTCAAGCTGGACCCCTATGCTGACCCTGATGACATCCCGGCGTCCCGACGTGTTTCGTCACTAAGACTCCTCAGGGGACATGATAGTCGTCAGTCAGGTCCTTGCTGCCAGCCCTCACAAAACCATAATGTCAGAGGTTCTGGCGTGGTCAATATTGGGGTCATTTAAACCTATGGGAGATATCATTGCTCCAATCAGAAGCTACATCCCACCTGATGCTTATTCAATCAAGATCATGTGGATACCCTCATGTGGGTTTGGATTAAACACGTGTACTTACACCCCCTATGTGATGTCACAGGCATTCCACCAACGTGACGTCCATGTTCTCCAGGGGAGCTGGTCCAATCAGCGCTTAGGTGTATGCCCACGACAGGTGCACGCTCAGGAGTCCTCCCCATGTCCTCTCTAATCGGGTGTTTACTCACATCCGGCCGGGGAGGCACATCTCGTGTGCGCCGGCATCAGGGGGGAGGGACTTCCTCTCTAATCGGGTGTTTACTCACATCCGGCCGGGGAGGCACATCTCGTGTGCGCCGGCATCAGGGGGGAGGGACTTCCTGTTGCTCGTGGTCATGTGATCGGGGATTTCCCCGCATCACTTCCGGTCCGTCGTGTCAGTCATTCCGTCTCCGAAGCAGCTCCCACATGCGTAAGCAGCAGGGGAGGTGCTTCCCATTATCCACGGACACGTAATCGGAGGTGGGCGTCAGGACTGCACCGCGCATCCCCTCCCGCTCCATGCCCAATATGGAGATAAGGGGGCCGCCCCCTCTCCATGGGGATACGGTCCGATCAACATATCAATGCTACAGCGCACATAACCTCCCACCCCCATAAACAACAAGAGTACAGGGGAAAAATAAGGCGCAAAAGCATATAGCCATAGTAGGCTTCATTTGACAGATCACCGTTATTCATGTGGGCATGTTTGGGGGGTATCTCAAACACCTAATTACCTCAAACATAGAGGTTACAGTAAAAATAATCCAACCCATCAGGATAATTAGATCCACAAGGTGTTGTTATATTATCACATATGTATGCAACTGCAATTGGCAGATGCATACATAATACTTGTGACAATTATTGATGAATAAATAGAAAGGGCAAGGGCAAATTTCTTACCATAATTCCATTTAATAAATACAAAATGGTATAAATAGAATAGGATGGCAGCGAACCGCAGTCCATAAAGGACTAAATAAAACTGTTGAATAGTAGCTGCTCATTTAGGCCTTTGGGGGAGAGGGTTTCTAGCTGGAAGATCCATTTTGTCTCCCTTTGCAGGATGAATCTATCCCAGTCCCCCCCTCTCTTTGGTCTCAGGACTTTGTCGATTCCAGTGAACCTCAGGACACTAGCATCTCCACCATGTTTTTCAGTGACGTGTCTAGCCACCGCCGTGTCCCTGCGATGTTCGACGTCACCAAGGTGTTCACCAATCCTCCGTCTGAGTTCACGGATGGTTTTTCCGATATATTCAAGACCACAGATACAATCAATCTTGTAAATGACCCCCTGTGTACGGCAGTTGATAAAATGCCGGATAACGTACTCTCTCAAGTTTACATTGCTTCTGAATGTCTTGGTGGTCTGTATCACCGGGCACGCAATACAACCTGAGCACCTAAAACATCCCTTGACCCCTCTTGTCAGCCAGTTGTCCTCGACTGACCGTGCAAAATGACTGTGGACCAGCCGGTCCGAGAGGGATTTACCTCTCTTATATGTAATTTGCGGTCTAGTCGGGAGAATAGGACACAGGTCCTTGTCCATTTGCAGAATGGCCCAGTGTTTACCTAGTATCCGACGTACATTTTCCGCCCCGTTGTCAAAGGTGGTTATAAATCTGGTTATACCGAACTGGGTCTCCTCTATTTTTTTCGGGACCAGAAGTTCAGTTCTAGATCTTTCCCTTGCCACATCATAGGCTCTTTTAATGATGGTCTTTGGGTATCCCCTCTCCTGGAACTTAGCTCCCAGATCATTCGCCTGTGTGTGGAAATCACCTTCTCTGGAACAATTTCTTCTAACACGAAGAAACTGTCCCTTTGGTATACCCCTCTTTAGATGTTGTGGATGACTACTGTCCCATCGGAGAAGGGAATTAGAGGCTGTCGGTTTGTAATAGGTGCAGGTCTGTAAATTCCCCATCAGGTCCTTCTGGATCAGAACATCCAGAAAGGGGAGAGAGCCATTCTCCTCAAAAGCTGATGTAAACTTTAGACCAATGATGTTCTGATCCAGAAGGACCTGAGGGGTCAAGGGATGTTTTAGGTGCTCAGGTTGTATTGCGTGCCCAGTGATACAGACCACCAAGACATTCAGAAGCAATGTAAACTTGAGAGAGTACGTTATCCGGCATTTTATCAACTGCCGTACACAGGGGGTCATTTACAAGATTGATTGTATCTGTGGTCCTGAATATATCGGAAAAACCATCCGTGAACTCAGACGGAGGATTGGTGAACACCTTGGTGACGTCGAACATCGCAGGGACACGGCGGTGGCTAGACACGTCACTGAAAAACATGGCGGAGATGCTAGTGTCCTGAGGTTCACTGGAATCGACAAAGTCCTGAGACCAAAGAGAGGGGGGGACTGGGATAGATTCATCCTGCAAAGGGAGACAAAATGGATCTTCCAGCTAGAAACCCTCTCCCCCAAAGGCCTAAATGAGCAGCTACTATTCAACAGTTTTATTTAGTCCTTTATGGACTGCGGTTCGCTGCCATCCTATTCTATATATACCCTTTTGTATTTATTAAATGGAATTATGGTAAGAAATTTGCCCTTGCCCTTTCTATTTATTCATCAATAATTGTCACAAGTATTATGTATGCATCTGCCAATTGCAGTTGCATTCATATGTGATAATATAACAACACCTTGTGGATCTAATTATCCTGATGGGTTGGATTATTTTTACTGTAACCTCTATGTTTGAGGTAATTAGGTGTTTGATATACCCCCCAAACATGCCCACATGAATAACGGTGATCTGTCAAATGAAGCCTACTATGGCGATATGCTTTTGCGCCTTATTTTTCCCCTGTACTCTTGTTGTTTATGGGGGTGGGAGGTTATGTGCGCTGTAGCATTGTTATGTTGATCGGACCGTATCCCCATGGAGAGGGGGCGGCCCCCTTATCTCCATATTGGGCATTTTTTTTGTAACTGAAAGATAAATGTAGAAAACACAAATACAAGTATACTAACTGTTGTGAATGTTAGTTATGTTTTGGCTGCTGGGAGGCTCCCTCTGGTGGCCAGGAATGGTTTGGACTTGGACCAGGTGTGTTGTGCAGTGGGTGTTTCCTTTGCTAACTCTCTGCTTATTTAAACCCTGGTCTGATTGCAGGCTGTTGCCGGATGTCAGTTGTTCTTTGTATCTCCAGCCTGCTTAATCCTGCTCTACACCACATCTTCCCCAGATAAGTGCTTGCTCTTTATTTATTGTCTGGTTCTTTTGTTTATCTGGGCTTGTCATTTGCTGTGGTTGGTTTCAGGTTATTTGCTTGCAGGGATTTTCCCCCTCATTGTATTGTTGGGGAACTCCCTGCAGCTCTGTGTGGAGTATAGCTCCTTTGGGTCCATGTGTTTGTGGCTTGTTGACTTTGTTATGATTCTTGTTTTCTGTTCATTGGTATGACAAGGGCACCTGGTATAGGACGGAGTTCAGATCGTGCGATCTGAGGGCCTTTTTGTACTATCGGGAAGTTGGTATTTTGCAGGGTTTTTCTCTGGCCACCATCAGTCCCTTTCCTGTCCTTTCCTATTTTAGTCAGCGGGGGCCTCAACTTTTGCTAATCCTGTCATCTACCTGTGTATTGTGTTTTTCCTATATCACCGCAGTCTTTGAATGTGGGGGGCTAGCTATTCTTGTCTATTTTCTGAGGCAGAGAGTTATTCATCTTTCCTACCTTTAGGATAGTTAGTTCTCCGGCTGGGTTCGCGGTGCACAGGATGTTAGTTCACCCCTTGGCTACTTCTAGTTGTGATGGTTAGTAAGGGGATGGCGGCCAGATTAGTTGTCAATGCTCTTGTCACCTTTTGCCAATGATTTGTGGTGGTCTTTCATGGTTCCGGATCATAACAACTAACATTATATACATAAGCAAGCTTTAGTAGTCATCCCTTAACGGGAGGCAGGTTTTTTAAACGTTACGAACATTAAATAACGGGAACGGGACCGGGTCCTTCTGTTTGCCCACCCAAACATACGCCTTGATGCTGCCTCTAACAAAACCCAGGTCAGCACCCCTTTTCCCCAGTCCAGGAAACAGGCCCAGGTATTGCCCACAATGGCCGGGTGCAAAGTTCCGCACCCGGCAGTCTCTCAGAGGCCCCACGTTCAGGGGACCCCTGACCCAGAGGGTTGTCGCCGGTTCCAGTGGTGACAGGGCCTCGGCCTTCTCTGTCGCAGGCCCTTCCTCCAATCCGCCTCTTTGGAGACTGTAGGACAGAAGGTGGTCCATGGGGGCTATTTACAAGGCCCAATAGTTTTTGGGTGGCCTGCTACTTCTCGGCCTTGTCTTTTGTTTAGAACGGGGCAAAACAAAGTCCCAACAGGCACGGGCAGGATGGTCCCAATGGGGACGGGGACATGGTAGCCGGGAACCGCTACCTTACTTTAACTTGGCTTAGTCATCCTCGTCGTACTCCTCCTCGACCAGGAATTCGGAGCTGTACGGTGGGGGAGGGGACTGGGGTTGCCCGGGAACACTGCGGCTCTCCCTCCTTTTTACATTGAGGGCAAACCAGCCCCTCTCTCTGCAGTGACGGGTGTATGTCACCAGGTCTCCTGGCAGCAGGTCACGGTCCGGGTGACCCATCGGGAGGTGGGAGTTAACGTCCCGACGGGAGACAAAAATTTCGGCCTCCAGGCCCGGTTCAAACACGAACCCCCATCCACGCTGGGGGTCAAATCGGCGGACCTGGCCTTCGTGGGTCTGGCCCCACATCCGGAAGGTGGCACTCCGCAGGTTCTCCTTTTCATGGATGGTGCGGGCCAACAGCTCTTCCCTCTGTTGTTCCCGGGCTGCTATTTCCTGGCCCAGCTGGCTTGGCTGTCGCTCCCAATACGGAGCATCTGCCTGCTCCCGCTGCCCTAGGGTTGGGCCCCGACGGAGCTCCCCCGTACCGGCTACGACCGGTACCTTTACGGTTGGGGAACCCCGCAGTGACGTGGCCTGTGGTGCTGCCCTGCAGCGGCAACCCTGCGCTGCCTCCGCCGAGGCCTGGGGTTCAGGACCGACAAGCCTCACCTGCCGGGCTTTCTTCCGGGCAGCTTCTGGCTTCTCCACGGCTGGGCGGACGGCCGGGGCCGGGATTTCTATGGGCGCGGTCACTTCCGAAACCGGCGGCTTCTCCTCGCGGACGAGCACCTCCCGGGGAACCTTCCACGGCAACGGGATCGGTGCAGGCTGAACAAAGGGCCGTCCACGGGCAGCGTCTACAGGCCCGTCCTCGTGTGCAGGTGAGGTGGAATCCGCTGCCGGTGTCGGGGGCAGTGGACCGACCGGCGGAGCAGCGGCGACCGGTACAGAGGCGGGGGAAGCAGCAGGGTGAGCGGGAGCAGACCGGGCCCCTCGGCCGCAGCGGCTGTTCCCTCTGGGACACAGGGACGTGGGTCACCTACCCGCTCCTCCAACACTGCCTCCACCTCGCGTATCCGCACGGCCGCAGCTACTTCCTCCATTTCGGCCACCCACCTTTCCATAAGGAATCAGACCTAGGTCTGTAGACGGCGGCACATCTGCGCCGTCCGGGCTTCCACGCACGCCGCTGTTCCTGGCGTGGGCTCCGGGATTTCGGGTTTGCCGGACGGGGTGGACATGCTGCTTGGTGCGTGTCCAGGACCCAGATGGGTGGCAGAGTCCTGGAGTCCCTGGCCTTTATCCCTTTGGTCACATGAGAGGGAATCTTCACCCGCCCCCCCATGGTCTTTTCACAGCACTCTCTCTGCTCTCGTTCTGTTCTCAGGGGGCGGGGGTTCGCTTTCGCGCCCTTTCTTCGGAGAAGACTGCTTAGGCGGGAAACTTTGCGCCACAATATGGCGGCAAGATGGCAGATTTTGCAATTTTTCAAGCAGATCACCACTGACTTCAAGGTGCACGTCCACAGGTAAGTAGACTGGTTGGATCCTGTTTGTGACGCCAGAAAGAGACGGATGTGTACCGCCTCACGCTCGGCTGCAGCCGAGCCGCTCGGATCTGGGCTTGTGTGTCAGTGGCTCGAGCGCCTCCGGACCGGGGGTCACGTCGCTCTTGTAAAGGGGGCTGGCGTGTCGAGTGGGGGGTGTTTGGATTTAGGTTGAAAGTTCGTGACTCCACCCACGGGTTGTGGTGAATGTAGCACCACCGCTGACAGTTATCGGGCACCCCGGGGGAGATGTTGGTGGCAGCTTGAGATGTTAACCCCTCCGTGGGCAGGGGATGGTGGCACCGGGACCCAGTTGGTGTGGTGCAGTGTCGGTGCACGAGCTACGGGCCCAGTAGTACTCACTCGCACAAAACACACGGGAGTCTAGGACTGTCTTCCCGGCTCCTGCAGACGGCCACCACCGTCTGCCTCCTGGTCACAGTGCCCGGGCTCCTACTCAGGGCACAGACAGATTTTACACTTCACCCAACTCCTCTCCCTAACTGATCTGAACTTGAACTTCCTGCCTCTGGGCATGTGAACTCCTGGGAGGGCGTGGCCGACCACCAGGATCCGCCCCCATGGTGTGGACATCAAACCCAGAGGGAGGTAACCAGGGTTTACTAGGGTGGCTGCTGACACCTTATTTGGGAAAGGGTGTAGTGCATGGGGCTATCTGTGACTACCTGGCTAGTCCAGGGCATCACAAATCCTTGATAAGCAATAAACTATTGTGTGAATGCCCGTAACTTTTGAAGTCTTATATGGACAGATGAAGAGAGAGGAAAAAGACGCAGGCCAGCACTAGCCAGCACCACTCAGCACAGTGTATGCCCCTCCAGAGCTGTATGCCCCCTGGGCCCCACCCCAGTAGTGTGTATGCCCTCTCTAGAGTTGTATGCCCCCCAAAGCTGTATGTCCCCCACCCCAGTAATGTATATGCCTTCCTCAAAGTTGTTTGCCCCCCAGAGCTGTATGCCCCCACACCAGTAATATGTATGCCCCCAGAGCTGTATGCCCCTTCATTCCAAAATCCAGTAATATGTATGCCCCCACCCCAATAATGTGTATGACCCCCAGAGCTGTATGCCCCCCTTAATGTGTATGCCCCTCCAGTAATGTGTTTGCCCCTTCTGTAATGTGTATTCCCCTTCAGTGGTGTGTTTGCCCACAGCTCCTCCTGTGAACTATATATTGTAGCCCCCAGCCTCTCCGGTGATGTATACACTGTAGCCCCCAGCCTCTCCTGTGTTGTATTTACTGTAGCATCCAACTCCTCCTGTGATGTATATACTGTAGCCACCAGGCTCCCTTGTGATGTATACATTGTAGCCCCCAGCCTTCACTGTGATGTACAGTGGGTACGGAAAGTATTCAGACCCCTTTACATTTTTCCCTCTTTGTTTCATTGCAACCATTTGGTAAATTTAATAAAGTTTATTTTTCTTCTAATTAATGTACACTCTGCACCCCATCCTGACAGAAAAAAAACAGAAATGTAGAAATGTTTGCAAATTTATTAAAAATTAAAACTGAAATATCACATGATCATAAGTATTCAGACCCTTTGCTCAGTATTGAGCAGAAGCACCCTTTTGAGCTAGTACATCCATGAGTCTTCTTGGGAATGATGCAACAAGTTTTTCACACCTGGATTTGAGGATCCTCTGCCACTCTTCCTTGTAGATGCTATATAGTTGCATCAGGTTGGATGGTGAACGTTGGTGGACAGCCATTTTCAGGTCTCTCCAGAGATGCTCAATTGGGTTTATGTTAGGGATCTGGCAGGGCCAGTCAAGAATGGTCACAGAGTTTTTCTGAAGCCACTCCTTTGTTATTTTAGCTGTGTGCTTAGGGTCATTGTCTTGTTGGAAGGTGAAACTTCAGTCAAGGCTGAGGTCCAGAGCACTCTGGAAGAGGTTCTTCCAGGATATCTCTGTACTTGACTGCATTCATCTTTGCTTCAAATGCAACCAGTCATCCTGTCCCTGCAGCTGAAAAACACCCCCATAGCATGATGCCGTCACTACCATGTTTCACTGGTGGCATTGTATTGGGCAGGTGATGAGCAGTGCCTGGTTTTCTCCACACATACCACTGAGAATTATCACCAAAAAGTTCTATCTTCGTCTCATCAGACCAGAGAATCTTATTTCTCATAGTCTGGGAGTCCTTCATGTGTTTTTTTGCAAACTGTA
This sequence comes from Anomaloglossus baeobatrachus, assembly GCF_048569485.1. Classification (NCBI taxonomy): domain Eukaryota; kingdom Metazoa; phylum Chordata; class Amphibia; order Anura; family Aromobatidae; genus Anomaloglossus; species Anomaloglossus baeobatrachus. Next base: position 328,980,780 of record NC_134353.1, read on the forward strand.
TCAGGGCTTTCATATGTCTTGCACTGAGCAGAGGCTTCCATCAGGTCACTCTGCGATAAAGGCCCGACTGGTGGAAGGCTGCAGTGATAGTTGACTTTGTGGAACTTTCTCCCATCTCCCTACTGCATCTCTGGAGCTCAGCCACAGTGATCTTGGGGTTCTTCTTTACCTCTCTCACCAAGGCTCTTCTCCCATGATTGCTCAGTTTAGCTGGATGGCCAGGTCTAGGAAGAGTTTTGGTGGTCCTAAACTTCTTCCATGTAAGGATTATGGAGGCCACTATGCTCTTAGGAACCTTGAGTACCACAGAAATTCTTTTGTAACCTTGGGCAGATCTGTGCCTTGTCACAATTCTGTCTCTAAGCTCCTTGAGCAAGTTCCGTTGACCTCATGATTCTCATTTGGTCTGACATGCACTGTGAGCTGTGAGGTCTTATATAGACAGGAGTGGGCCTTTCCAAATCAAGTCTTATCAGTTTAATTAAACACAGCTGGACTCCAATGAAGGAGTAGAACCATCTCAAGGAGGATCACAAAGAAATGGACAGCATGTGACTTAAATAGGAGTGTCTGAGCAAAGGTTCTGAATACTTTTGACCATGTGATATTTCAGTTTTTTTCTTGTTTAATAAATTTGCAAAAATTTCTACATTTCTGTTTTTTTTCCTGTCAAGATGGGGTGCAGAGTGTACATTAATGAGAAAAAATGAACTTTTTTTGAATCTACCAAATGGCTGCAATGAAACAAAGAGTGAAAAATTTAAAGGAGTCTAAATACTTTCCGTACCCACTGTATAGTTTCCTCCCTTATTTTATGTGAATCATTTTCTGATTTAATTTTTTTAGGTTTTCCAAAGTAATGCTAGAAAACAATCCATTAGTAGGATTACTCACTCATCTACTCTCTTGTCTCCATACACGTTGCTTAGTCCAAAACTGACATAATCACACCCCATTGTAGATTGTAATCTCCTTTGAGCAGGATTATCTTTATTCTTGCTTTAATTATTGTACCTTCCATAACTGTTACTTATGATTTTTTGTATGTCACTTTCTGAATTGTAAAGTGCTGCGGAATATATTGGCGCTATAGAAATAAAGATTATTATTTTTATAATGCCAGTGCTCGAGGATGTAAAGTGTGGGGTTGCCCAGATTACAATACATGGTGACATAGTCCACCCCAGCCCTGCCTCCACCCGGCTCCGCCTCCAGTCCTCAAACCTTCCACAGTCCCACTACTTCGGAATTCTCACAGCTCGCACTGCAGACTTTTAGGGTTCTCTAGTGCCAATGGTGAGAATGGACAGTCATATGAGCACAAGTATGCGATTTGTATACTTCTGGCCCCCTTCTGACTAGACGTGTCTGGCCTCACGCAATTCATTTTCATTGATCAAGGTCACGCATGTCTAGTTGGCACATGACCACATGTATGTAAAGTACATACTTGTGGTTTTGTGACCTCCCACTCTCACCGCCGACACCAGAGAATCCTGACAGCATACAGTGAGCGTGCTAAGAGAAATCAGAAGTCTGCAGTTAAGAAGAGTGACACATAGAGTGACTGCAGACTCATCACAAACTTAGACAACCCCTTTAATGCGCCTAACAAAAAAAAACATAGTAACCCTGGCACAAGACTTTATTAACATAGTCCTGTATAATGTAATCTTATAGGTTCTGAACTGTTACATTTGTACAGGCTCAGGACTCATAACAGCACAGGAATACATCAACCGAGAGCCACCAGATGTACAGAAATACATCACTAGAGCCCTCATCAGTACAGAAACACAGCATCAAAACCCTCATCAGTACAGAAATACATCACCAGAACCACCAGAGGTACAAAAATACATCACAAGACCCACCATAGGTACATAAACAAAGCATCAAAATGCCCATTAGTACAGAAATACAACACCAGAACCACCATAGGTGCAGAAACAAAGCATCAAAATGCCTATCAGTAGAGCAATTCATCATCAGAACAACCAGCAGTAGAGAAATACATTCATATAACCCCTATCATGACAGAAACAGCATCCAAACCCTCATCAGTGCAGGAATACATCCCAGTGCAGGTTCATCAATAGTAATGTAAGGTCAGCCCTGTATATATATTTATCGTATGAACCTAGAACTTCCAGTATGTCTTTAATAATGGTAAGAAGATAGTGGGAGTTGTAGTTATCAGTCCTTATCAGACCATACAGGAACTACAGTACTGATGAGAATTAGGGGTGCTTCACACACAGCGAGATCGCTGCTGAGATCGCTGCTGAGTTACGGTTTTTGTGACGCAGCAGTGACGTCATTAGCGATCTCGCTGTGTGTGACACTGAGCAGCGATCTGGCCCCTGCTGTGAGATCGCTGCTCGTTACACACAGCCCTGGTTCATTTTTTTTATTGTTGCTCTCCCGCAGTGACGCACAGATCGCTGTGTGTGACAGCGAGAGAGCGACGAAATGAAGCGAGCAGGGAGCAGGAGCTGGCGTCTGGCAGCTGCGGTAAGCTGTAACCAGGTTAAACATCGGGTAACCAAGGTGGTTACCCGATATTTACCTTCGTTACCAGCCTCCGCCGCTCTCACGCTGCCTGTGCTGCCGGCTCCTGCTCTCTGCACATGTAGCTGCAGTACACATCGGGTTAATTAACCCGATGTGTACTGTAGCTAGGAGAGCAGGGAGCCAGCGCTAAGCAGTGTGCGCAGGTCCCTGCTCTCTGCACATGTAGCTGCAGGACACATCGGGTTAATTAACCCGATGTGTACTGTAGCTAGGAGAGCAGGGAGCCAGCGCTAAGCTGTGTTCGCGGCTCCCTGCTCTCTGCACATGTAGCGACGTTATGATCGCTGCTGTGTTTGACAGCTAAGCAGCGATCATAACAGCGACATACAAGGTCGCTGTTACGTCACAGAAAATGGTGACGTAACAGCGACGTCGTTGTCGCTGTCGCTATGTGTGAACCCAGCCTTAGGGTACCTTCACACTTTAGCGATGCAGCAGCGATCCGACCAGCGATCTGACCTGGTCAGGATCGCTGCTGCATCGCTACATGGTCGCTGGTGAGCTGTCAAACAGGCAGATCTCACCAGCGACCAGTGACCAGCCCCCAGCCAGCAGCGACGTGCAAGCGACGCTGCGCTTGCACGGAGCCGGCGTCTGGAAGCTGCGGACACTGGTAACTAAGGTAAACATCGGGTATGGTTACCCGATGTTTACATTAGTTACCAGCGCACACCGCTTAGCTGTGTGTGCAGGGAGCCGCGCACACTGAGCGCTGGCTCCTTGCTCTCCTAGCTACAGTACACATCGGGTTAATTAACCCGATGTGTAATGCAGCTACATGTGCAGAGAGCAGGGAGCCGCGCACACTGCTTAGCGCTGGCTCCTTGCTCTCCTAGCTACAGTACACATCGGGTTAATTAACCCGATGTGTACAGCAGCTACATGTGCAGAGAGCCGGAGCCGGCAGCACAGGCAGCGTGAGAGCGGCGGAGGCTGGTAACGAAGGTAAATATCGGGTAACCACCTTGGTTACCCGATGTTTATCTTAGTTACCAGCCTCCGCAGTTGCCAGACGCCGGCTCCTGCTCCCTGCTCGCTTCATTTGTCGCTCTCTCGCTGTCACACACAGCGATCTGTGTGTCACAGCGGGAGAGCGCCTTTGAAGAAAACGAACCAGGGCTGTGTGTAACGAGCAGCGATCTCGTAGCAGGGGCCAGATCGCTGCTCAGTGTCACACACAGCGAGATCGCTAATGAGGTCACTGCTGCGTCACAAAAAGCGTGACTCAGCAGCGATCTCGGCAGCGAGCTCGCTGTGTGTGAAGCACCCCTTAGTCAGTATCACAAATAAACATTTACATCATGGTACCTTATAGATAACATTATCTCTGAAGAGTCGTGCTTTTCCTTTCCTTTATCTTGTCCAAACACCATGATGACTTTTCATGGCCACACTAAGCCATTATACTAGCAAACACTGAGTGTACCTAGTGTCATCCTAAATGTGGCTGTTGGACTTCTGTATAGTCCCAGTAGTGCACAGATATTTGCAGCACGTCTGCCTGCATTGCACACTCAAACTCATTGTTACTAAGCCATTATACTAGCAAACACTCAGTGAACCTAGTGGCATCCTAAACGTGGCTATTGGACTTCTGTATAGTCCCAGTAGTGCACAGATATTTGCAGCACATCTGCCTGCATTGCACACTCAAACTCATTGTTACTAAGCCATTATACTAGCAAACACTCAGTGAACCTAGTGGCATCCTAAACGTGGCTGTTGGACTTCTGTATCGTCCCACTAGTGCAAAGATATTTGCAGCACGTCTGCCTGCATTGCACACTCAAACTCATTGTTACTAAGCCATTATACTAGCAAACACTCAGTGAACCTAGTGGCATCCTAAACGTGGTTATTGGACTTCTGTATAGTCCCAGTAGTGCACAGATATTTGCAGCACGTCTGCCTGCATTGCACACTCAAACTCATTGTTACTAATACATTATAATACCAAAAATTGAGTAAACTTAGTGGCATACAAGAAGTGGCTGTTGTACTCCATTAGTGCCCCACTGGTGCCAAGCTATGTGCAGCACCTCTGCATGACACCCTCCAGCTCTGTTTTTAATAAGCTATAATAATAGCAAAAAATACTGCCATTTAGTGGCATCATAGAACTGTCTGTTGTATTTCATTATTGTCCCACTGGTGCCAAGCTATTTCTAGCACCTCTGCATGACACCCTCCTGCTCTGTTTTTAATAAGCTATAATGATAGCAAAAAATACTGCCATTTAGTGGCATCATAGAACTTTCTGTTGTATTTCATTATTGTCCCACTGGTGCCAAGCTATTACTAGCACCTCTGCATGACACCCTCCTGCTCTGTTTTTAATAAGCTATAATGATAGCAAAAAATACTGCCATTTAGTGGCATCATAGAACTGTCTGTTGTATTTCATTATTGTCCCACTGGTGCCAAGCTATTTCTAGCACCTCTGCATGACACCCTCCTGCTCTGTTTTTAATAAGCTATAATGATAGCAAAAAATGCTGTCATTTAGTGGCATACAAAAAGTGGCTGTTGGACTTCTGTAATTGTCCCACTAGTGCAAAGATATTAGCAGCACGTCTGCCTGCATTGCACACTCAAACTCATTGTTACTAATACATTATAATACCAAAAATTGAGTAAACTTAGTGGCATACAAGAAGTGGCTGTTGTACTCCATTAGTGCCCCACTGGTGCCAAGCTATGTGCAGCACCTCTGCATGACACCCTCCTGCTCTGTTTTTAATAAGCTATAATAATAGCAAAAAATACTGCCATTTAGTGGCATCATAGAACTGTCTGTTGTATTTCATTATTGTCCCACTGGTGCCAAGCTATTTCTAGCACCTCTGCATGACACCCTCCTGCTCTGTTTTTAATAAGCTATAATGATAGCAAAAAATACTGCCATTTAGTGGCATCATAGAACTTTCTGTTGTATTTCATTATTGTCCCACTGGTGCCAAGCTATTACTAGCACCTCTGCATGACACCCTCCTGCTCTGTTTTTAATAAGCTATAATGATAGCAAAAAATACTGACATTTAGTGGCATCATAGAACTGTCTGTTGTATTTCATTATTGTCCCACTGGTGCCAAGCTATTTCTAGCACCTCTGCATGACACCCTCCTGCTCTGTTTTTAATAAGCTATAATGATAGCAAAAAATGCTGTCATTTAGTGGCATACAAAAAGTGGCTGTTGGACTTCTGTAATTGTCCCACTAGTGCAAAGATATTAGCAGCACGTCTGCCTGCATTGCACACTCAAACTCATTGTTACTAAAACATTATAATACCAAAAATTGAGTAAACTTAGTGGCATACAAGAAGTGGCTGTTGTACTCCATTAGTGCCCCACTGGTGCCAAGCTATGTGCAGCACCTCTGCATGACACCCTCCTGCTCTGTTTTTAATAAGCTATAATAATAGCAAAAAAATGCTGCCATTTAGTGGCATACAAGAACTGGCTGTTGTATTTCATTATTGTCCCACTGGTGCCAAGCTATTTCTAGCACCTCTGCATGACACCCTCCTGCTCTGTTTTTAATAAGCTATAATAATAGCAAAAAATACTGCCATTTAGTGGCATCATAGAACTGTCTGTTGTATTTCATTATTGTCCCACTGGTGCTAAGCTATTTCTAGCACCTCTGCATGACACCCTCCTGCTTTGTTTTTAATAAGCTATAATAATAGCAAAAAAATGCTGCCATTTAGTGGCATACAAGAAGTGGCTGTTGTACTCCATTAGTGCCCCACTGGTGCCATGCTATGTGCAGCACCTCTGCATGACACCCTCCTGCTCTGTTTTTAATAAGCTATAATAATAGCAAAAAATACTGCCATTTAGTGGCATCATAGAACTGTCTGTTGTATTTCATTATTGTCCCACTGGTGCTAAGCTATTTCTAGCACCTCTGCATGACACCCTCCTGCTTTGTTTTTAATAAGCTATAATGATAGCAAAAAATGCTGTCATTTAGTGGCATACAAAAAGTGGCTGTTGGACTTCTGTATTGTCCCACTAGTGCAAAGATATCAGCAGCACGTCTGCCTGCATTGCACACTCAAACTCATTGTTACTAATACATTATAATACCAAAAATTGAGTAAACTTAGTGGCATACAAGAAGTGGCTGTTGTACTCCATTAGTGCCCCACTGGTGCCAAGCTATGTGCAGCACCTCTGCATGACACCCTCCAGCTCTGTTTTTAATAAGCTATAATAATAGCAAAAAATACTGCCATTTAGTGGCATCATAGAACTGTCTGTTGTATTTCATTATTGTCCCACTGGTGCCAAGCTATTTCTAGCACCTCTGCATGACACCCTCCTGCTCTGTTTTTAATAAGCTATAATGATAGCAAAAAATACTGCCATTTAGTGGCATCATAGAACTTTCTGTTGTATTTCATTATTGTCCCACTGGTGCCAAGCTATTACTAGCACCTCTGCATGACACCCTCCTGCTCTGTTTTTAATAAGCTATAATGATAGCAAAAAATACTGCCATTTAGTGGCATCATAGAACTGTCTGTTGTATTTCATTATTGTCCCACTGGTGCCAAGCTATTTCTAGCACCTCTGCATGACACCCTCCTGCTCTGTTTTTAATAAGCTATAATGATAGCAAAAAATGCTGTCATTTAGTGGCATACAAAAAGTGGCTGTTGGACTTCTGTAATTGTCCCACTAGTGCAAAGATATTAGCAGCACGTCTGCCTGCATTGCACACTCAAACTCATTGTTACTAATACATTATAATACCAAAAATTGAGTAAACTTAGTGGCATACAAGAAGTGGCTGTTGTACTCCATTAGTGCCCCACTGGTGCCAAGCTATGTGCAGCACCTCTGCATGACACCCTCCTGCTCTGTTTTTAATAAGCTATAATAATAGCAAAAAATACTGCCATTTAGTGGCATCATAGAACTGTCTGTTGTATTTCATTATTGTCCCACTGGTGCCAAGCTATTTCTAGCACCTCTGCATGACACCCTCCTGCTCTGTTTTTAATAAGCTATAATGATAGCAAAAAATACTGCCATTTAGTGGCATCATAGAACTTTCTGTTGTATTTCATTATTGTCCCACTGGTGCCAAGCTATTACTAGCACCTCTGCATGACACCCTCCTGCTCTGTTTTTAATAAGCTATAATGATAGCAAAAAATACTGCCATTTAGTGGCATCATAGAACTGTCTGTTGTATTTCATTATTGTCCCACTGGTGCCAAGCTATTTCTAGCACCTCTGCATGACACCCTCCTGCTCTGTTTTTAATAAGCTATAATGATAGCAACAAATACTGCCATTTAGTGGCATCATAGAACTTTCTGTTGTATTTCATTATTGTCCCACTGGTGCAAAGCTATTTCTAGCACCTCTGCATGACACCCTCCTGCTCTGTTTTTAATAAGCTATAATAATAGCAAAAAAATGCTGCCATTTAGTGGCATACAAGAACTGGCTGTTGTATTTCATTATTGTCCCACTGGTGCCAAGCTATTTCTAGCACCTCTGCATGACACCCTCCTGCTCTGTTTTTAATAAGCTATAATGATAGCAAAAATACTGCCATTTAGTGGCATCATAGAACTGTCTGTTGTATTTCATTATTGTCCCACTGGTGCCAAGCTATTTCTAGCACCTCTGCATGACACCCTCCTGCTCTGTTTTTAATAAGCTATAATGATAGCAAAAAATACTGCCATTTAGTGGCATCATAGAACTTTCTGTTGTATTTCATTATTGTCCCACTGGTGCCAAGCTATTACTAGCACCTCTGCATGACACCCTCCTGCTCTGTTTTTAATAAGCTATAATGATAGCAAAAAATAGTGCCATTTAGTGGCATCATAGAACTGTCTGTTGTATTTCATTATTGTCCCACTGGTGCCAAGCTATTTCTAGCACCTCTGCATGACACTCTCCTGCTCTGTTTTTAATAAGCTATAATGATAGCAAAAAATGCTGTCATTTAGTGGCATACAAAAAGTGGCTGTTGGACTTCTGTATTGTCCCACTAGTGCAAAGATATTAGCAGCACGTCTGCCTGCATTGCACACTCAAACTCATTGTTACTAATACATTATAATACCAAAAATTGAGTAAACTTAGTGGCATACAAGAAGTGGCTGTTGTACTCCATTAGTGCCCCACTGGTGCCAAGCTATGTGCAGCACCTCTGCATGACACCCTCCTGCTCTGTTTTTAATAAGCTATAATGATAGCAACAAATACTGCCATTTAGTGGCATCATAGAACTTTCTGTTGTATTTCATTATTGTCCCACTGGTGCCAAGCTATTTCTAGCACCTCTGCATGACACCCTCCTGCTCTGTTTTTAATAAGCTATAATGATAGCAAAAATACTGCCATTTAGTGGCATCATAGAACTTTCTGTTGTATTTCATTATTGTCCCACTGGTGCCAAGCTATTTCTAGCACCTCTGCATGACACACTCCTGCTCTGTTTTTAATAAACTATAATGATAGCAAAAAATGCTGTCATTTAGTGGCATACAAAAAGTGGCGGTTGGACTTCTGTATTGTCCCACTAGTGCAAAGATATTAGCAGCACGTCTGCCTGCATTGCACACTCAAACTCATTGTTACTAATACATTATAATACCAAAAATTGAGTAAACTTAGTGGCGTACAAGAAGTGCCTGTTGTACTCCATTAGTGCCCCACTGGTGCCAAGCTATGTGCAGCACCTCTGCATGACACCCTCCTGCTCTGTTTTTAATAAGCTATAATGATAGCAAAAAATACTGCCATTTAGTGGCATCATAGAACTGTCTGTTGTATTCCATTAATGTCCCACTGGTGCCAAGCTATTCTAGCACCTCTGCATGACACCCTCCTGCTCTGTTTTTAATAACCTATAATGATAGCAAAAATTACTACCATTTAGTGGCATCATAGAACTTTCTGTTGTATTTTATTATTGTCCCACTGGTGCCAAGCTATTTCTACCACCTCTGCATGACACCTTCCTGCTCTGTTTTTAATAATCTATAATGATAGCAAAAAATACTGCCATTTAGTGGCATCATAGAACTGTCTGTTGTATTTCATTATTGTCCCACTGGTGCCAAGCTATTTCTAGCACCTCTGCATGACACCCTCCTGCTCTGTTTTTAATAAGCTATAATGATAGCAAAAAATACTGCCATTTAGTGGCATCATAGAACTGTCTGTTGTATTCCATTAGTGCCCCACTGGTGCCAAGCTATTTCTAGCACCTCTGCATGACACCCTCCTGCTCTGTTTTTAATAAGCTGTAATGATTGCAAAAAATACTGCCATTTAGTGGCATCATAGAACTTTCTGTTGTATTTCATTATTGTCCCACTGGTGCCAAGCTATTTCTAGCACCTCTGCATGACACCCTCCTGCTCTGTTTTTAATAAGCTATAATAATAGCAAAAAAATGCTGCCATTTAGTGGCATACAAGAACTGGCTGTTGTATTTCATTATTGTCCCACTGGTGCCAAGCTATTTCTAGCACCTCTGCATGACACCCTCCTGCTCTGTTTTTAATAAGCTATAATGATAGCAAAAAATACTGCCATTTAGTGGCATCATAGAACTGTCTGTTGTATTTCATTATTGTCCCACTGGTGCCAAGCTATTTCTAGCACCTCTGCATGACACCCTCCTGCTCTGTTTTTAATAAGCTATAATGATAGCAAAAAATGCTGTCATTTAGTGGCATACAAAAAGTGGCTGTTGGACTTCTATATTGTCCCACTAGTGCAAAGATATTAGCAGCACGTCTGCCTGCATTGCACACTCAAACTCCTTGTTACTAATACATTATAATACCAAAAATTGAGTAAACTTAGTGGCATACAAGAAGTGGCTGTTGTACTCCATTAGTGCCCCACTGGTGCCAAGCTATGTGCAGCACCTCTACATGACACCCTCCTGCTCTGTTTTTAATAAGCTATAATGATAGCAAAAAATACTGCCATTTAGTGGCATCATAGAACTGTCTGTTGTATTCCATTAGTGGTCTACTGGTGCCAAGCTATTTCTAGCACCTCTGCATCACACCCTCCTGCTCTGTTTTTAATAAGCTATAATGATAGCAACAAATACTGCCATTTAGTGGCATCATAGAACTTTCTGTTGTATTTCATTATTGTCCCACTGGTACCAAGCTATTTCTAGCACCTGTGCATGACACCCTCCTGCTCTGTTTTTAATAAGCTATAATAATAGCAAAAAAATGCTGCCATTTAGTGGCATACAAGAACTGGCTGTTGTATTTCATTATTGTCCCACTGGTGCCAAGCTATTTCTAGCACCTCTGCATGACACCCTCCTGCTCTGTTTGTAATAACCTATAATGATAGCAAAAATTACTGCCATTTAGTGGCATCATAGAGCTTTCTGTTGTATTTCATTATTGTCCCACTGGTGCCAAGCTATTTCTAGCACCTCTGCATGACACCTTCCTGCTCTGTTTTTAATAAGCTATAATGATAGCAAAAAATACTGCCATTTAGTGGCATCATAGAACTGTCTGTTGTATTCCATTAGTGCCCCACTGGTGCCAAGCTATTTCTAGCACCTCTGCATGACACCCTCCTGCTCTGTTTTTAATAAGCTATAATAATAGCAAAAAAATGCTGCCATTTAGTGGCATACAAGAACTGGCTGTTGTATTTCATTATTGTCCCACTGGTGCCAAGCTATTTCTAGCACCTCTGCATGACACCCTCCTGCTCTGTTTGTAATAACCTATAATGATAGCAAAAATTACTGCCATTTAGTGGCATCATAGAACTTTCTGTTGTATTTCATTATTGTCCCACTGGTGCCAAGCTATTTCTAGCACCTCTGCATGACACCCTCCTGCTCTGTTTTTAATAAGCTATAATGATAGCAAAAAATGCTGCTGTCATTTAGTGGCATACAAAAAGTGGCTGTTGGACTTCTATATTATCCCACTAGTGCAAAGATATTAGCAGCACGTCTGCCTGCATTGCACACTCAAACTCATTGTTACTAATACATTATAATACCAAAAATTGAGTAAACTTAGTGGCATACAAGAAGTGGCTGTTGTACTCCATTAGTGCCCCACTGGTGCCAAGCTATGTGCAGCACCTCTACATGACACCCTCCTGCTCTGTTTTTAATAAGCTATAATGATAGCAAAAAATACTGCCATTTAGTGGCATCATAGAACTGTCTGTTGTATTCCATTAGTGGTCTACTGGTGCCAAGCTATTTCTAGCACCTCTGCATCACACCCTCCTGCTCTGTTTTTAATAAGCTATAATGATAGCAACAAATACTGCCATTTAGTGGCATCATAGAACTTTCTGTTGTATTTCATTATTGTCCCACTGGTACCAAGCTATTTCTAGCACCTGTGCATGACACCCTCCTGCTCTGTTTTTAATAAGCTATAATAATAGCAAAAAAATGCTGCCATTTAGTGGCATACAAGAACTGGCTGTTGTATTTCATTATTGTCCCACTGGTGCCAAGCTATTTCTAGCACCTCTGCATGACACCCTCCTGCTCTGTTTGTAATAACCTATAATGATAGCAAAAATTACTGCCATTTAGTGGCATCATAGAACTTTCTGTTGTATTTCATTATTGTCCCACTGGTGCCAAGCTATTTCTAGCACCTCTGCATGACACCTTCCTGCTCTGTTTTTAATAAGCTATAATGATAGCAAAAAATACTGCCATTTAGTGGCATCATAGAACTGTCTGTTGTATTCCATTAGTGCCCCACTGGTGCCAAGCTATTTCTAGCACCTCTGCATGACACCCTCCTGCTCTGTTTTTAATAAGCTATAATGATAGCAAAAAATACTGCCATTTAGTGGCATCATAGAACTGTCTGTTGTATTTCATTATTGTACCACTGGTGCCAAGCTATTTCTAGCACCTCTGCATGACACCCTCCTGCTCTGTTTTTAATAAGCTATAATGATAGCAAAAAATACTGCCATTTAGTGGCATCATAGAATTTTCTGTTGTATTTCATTATTGTCCCACTGGTGCCAAGCTATTTCTAGCACCTCTGCATGACACCCTCCTGCTCTGTTTTTAATAAGCTATAATGATAGCAAAAAATACTGCCATTTAGTGGCATCATAGAACTGTCTGTTGTATTTCATTATTGTCCCACTGGTGCCAAGCTATTTCTAGCACCTCTGCATGACACCCTCCTGCTCTGTTTTTAATAAGCTATAATGATAGCAAAAAATGCTGTCATTTAGTGGCATACAAAAAGTGGCTGTTGGACTTCTATATTATCCCACTAGTGCAAAGATATTAGCAGCACGTCTGCCTGCATTGCACACTCAAACTCATTGTTACTAATACATTATAATACCAAAAATTGAGTAAACTTAGTGGCATACAAGAAGTGGCTGTTGTACTCCATTAGTGCACCACTGGTGCCAAGCTATGTGCAGCACCTCTGCATGACACCCTCCTGCTCTGTTTTAAATAAGCTATAATGATAGCAAAAAATACTGCCATTTAGTGGCATCATAGAACTGTCTGTTGTATTCCATTAGTGCCCCACTGGTGCCAAGCTATTTCTAGCACCTCTGCATGACACCCTCCTGCTCTGTTTTTAATAAGCTATAATGATAGCAACAAATACTGCCATTTAGTGGCATCATAGAACTTTCTGTTGTATTTCATTATTGTCCCACTGGTACCAAGCTATTTCTAGCACCTGTGCATGACACCCTCCTGCTCTGTTTTTAATAAGCTATAATAATAGCAAAAAAATGCTGCCATTTAGTGGCATACAAGAACTGGCTGTTGTATTTCATTATTGTCACACTGGTGCCAAGCTATTTCTAGCACCTCTGCATGACACCCTCCTGCTCTGTTTGTAATAACCTATAATGATAGCAAAAATTACTGCCATTTAGTGGCATCATAGAACTTTCTGTTGTATTTCATTATTGTCCCACTGGTGCCAAGCTATTTCTAGCACCTCTGCATGACACCTTCCTGCTCTGTTTTTAATAAGCTATAATGATAGCAAAAAATACTGCCATTTAGTGGCATCATAGAACTGTCTGTTGTATTTCATTATTGTCCCACTGGTGCCAAGCTATTTCTAGCACCTCTGCATGACACCCTCCTGCTCTGTTTTTAATAAGCTATAATGATAGCAAAAAATACTGCCATTTAGTGGCATCATAGAACTGTCTGTTGTATTCCATTAGTGCCCCACTGGTGCCAAGCTATTTCTAGCACCTCTGCATGACACCCTCCTGCTCTGTTTTTAATAAGCTATAATGATAGCAAAAAATACTGCCATTTAGTGGCATCATAGAACTTTCTGTTGTATTTCATTATTGTCCCACTGGTGCCAAGCTATTTCTAGCACCTCTGCATGACACCCTCCTGCTCTGTTTTTAATAAGCTATAATGATAGCAAAAATACTGCCATTTAGTGGCATCATAGAACTTTCTGTTGTATTTCATTATTGTCCCACTGGTGCCAAGCTATTTCTAGCACCTCTGCATGACACCCTCCTGCTCTGTTTTTAATAAACTATTATGATCCAAAAAATGCTGTCATTTAGTGGCATACAAAAAGTGGCCGTTGGACTTCTGTATTGTCCCACTAGTGCAAAGATATTAGCAGCACGTCTGCCTGCATTGCACACTCAAACTCATTGTTACTAATACATTATAATACCAAAAATTGAGTAAACTTAGTGGCGTACAAGAAGTGGCTGTTGTACTCCAATAGTGCCCCACTGGTGCCAAGCTATGTGCAGCACCTCTGCATGACACCCTCCTGCTCTGTTTTTAATAAGCTATAATGATAGCAAAAAATACTGCCATTTAGTGGCATCATAGAACTGTCTGTTGTATTCCATTAATGCCCCACTGGTGCCAAGCTATTTCTAGCACCTCTGCATGACACCCTCCTGCTCTGTTTTTAATAACCTATAATGATAGCAAAAATTACTGCCATTTAGTGGCATCATAGAACTTTCTGTTGTATTTCATTATTGTCCCACTGGTGCCAAGCTATTTCTAGCACCTCTGCATGACACCCTCCTGCTCTGTTGCTCTGTTTTTAATAAGCTATAATGATAGCAAAAAATACTGCCATTTAGTGGCATCATAGAACTGTCTGTTGTATTCCATTAGTGCCCCACTGGTGCCAAGCTATTTCTAGCACCTCTGCATGACACCCTCCTGCTCTGTTTTTAATAATCTATAATGATAGCAAAAAATACTGCCATTTAGTGGCATCATAGAACTTTCTGTTGTATTTCATTATTGTCCCATTGGTGCCAAGCTATTTCTAGCGCCTCTGCATGACACCCTCCTGCTCTGTTTTTAATAGGCTATAATAATAGCAAAAAAATGCTGCCATTTAGTGGCATTCAAGAACTGGCTGTTGTATTTCATTATTGTCCCACTGGTGCCAAGCTATTTCTAGCACCTCTGCATGACACCCTCCTGCTCTGTTTTTAATAAGCTATAATGATAGCAAAAAATACTGCCATTTAGTGGCATCATAGAACTTTCTGTTGTATTTCATTATTGTCCCACTGGTGCCAAGCTATTTCTAGCACCTCTGCATGACACCCTCCTGCTCTGTTTTTAATAAGCTATAATAATAGCAAACAAATGCTGCCATTTAGTGGCATACAAGAACTGGCTGTTGTATTTCATTATTGTCCCACTGGTGCCAAGCTATTTCTAGCACCTCTGCATGACACCCTCCTGCTCTGTTTTTAATAAGCTGTAATGATAGCAAAAAATACTGCCATTTAGTGGCATCATAGAACTGTCTGTTGTATTTCATTATTGTCCCACTGGTGCTAAGCTATTTCTAGCACCTCTGCATGACACCCTCCTGCTCTGTTTTTAATAAGCTGTAATGATAGCAAAAAATACTGCCATTTAGTGGCATCATAGAACTTTCTGTTGTTCTTCATTATTGTCCCACTGGTGCCAAGCTATTTCTAGCACCTCTGCATGACACCCTCCTGCTCTGTTTTTAATAAGCTATAACGATAGCAAAAAATTCTGCCATTTAGTGGCATCATAGAACTTTCTGTTGTATTTCATTATTGTCCCACTGGTGCCAAGCTATTTCTAGCACTTCTGCATGACACCCTCGTGCTCTGTTTTTAATAAGCTATAATGATAGCAAAAAATACTGCCATTTAGTGGCATCATAGAACTGTCTGTTGTATTTCATTATTGTCCCACTGGTGCCAAGCTATTTCTAGCACCTCTGCATGACACCCTCCTGCTCTATTTTTAATAAGCTATAATGATAGCAAAAAATGCTGTCATTTAGTGGCATACAAAAAGTGGCTGTTGGACGTATATATTGTCCCACTAGTGCAAAGATATTAGCAGCACGTCTGCCTGCATTGCACACTCAAACTCATTGTTACTAATACATTATAATACCAAAAATTGAGTAAACTTAGTGGCATACAAGAAGTGGCTGTTGTACTCCATTTGTGCCCCACTGGTGCCAAGCTATGTGCAGCACCTCTGCAAGACACCCTCCTGCTCTGTTTTTAATAAGCTATAAGGATAGCAAAAAATACTGCCATTTAGTGGCATCATAGAACTGTCTGTTGTATTCCATTAGTGTCCCACTGGTGCCAAGCTATTTCTAGCACCTCTGCATCACACCCTCCTGCTCTGTTTTTAATAAGCTATAATAATAGCAAAAAAATGCTGCCATTTAGTGGCATACAAGAACTGGCTGTTGTATTTCATTATTGTCCCACTGGTGCCAAGCTATTTCTAGCACCTCTGCATGACACCCTCCTGCTCTGTTTGTAATAACCTATAATGATAGCAAAAATTACTGCCATTTAGTGGCATCATAGAACTTTCTGTTGTATTTCATTATTGTCCCACTGGTGCCAAGCTATTTCTAGCACCTCTGCATGACACCCTCCTGCTCTGTTTTTAATAAACTATTATGATCCAAAAAATGCTGTCATTTAGTGGCATACAAAAAGTGGCCGTTGGACTTCTGTATTGTCCCACTAGTGCAAAGATATTAGCAGCACGTCTGCCTGCATTGCACACTCAAACTCATTGTTACTAATACATTATAATACCAAAAATTGAGTAAACTTAGTGGCGTACAAGAAGTGGCTGTTGTACTCCAATAGTGCCCCACTGGTGCCAAGCTATGTGCAGCACCTCTGCATGACACCCTCCTGCTCTGTTTTTAATAAGCTATAATGATAGCAAAAAATACTGCCATTTAGTGGCATCATAGAACTGTCTGTTGTATTCCATTAATGCCCCACTGGTGCCAAGCTATTTCTAGCACCTCTGCATGACACCCTCCTGCTCTGTTTTTAATAACCTATAATGATAGCAAAAATTACTGCCATTTAGTGGCATCATAGAACTTTCTGTTGTATTTCATTATTGTCCCACTGGTGCCAAGCTATTTCTAGCACCTCTGCATGACACCCTCCTGCTCTGTTGCTCTGTTTTTAATAAGCTATAATGATAGCAAAAAATACTGCCATTTAGTGGCATCATAGAACTGTCTGTTGTATTCCATTAGTGCCCCACTGGTGCCAAGCTATTTCTAGCACCTCTGCATGACACCCTCCTGCTCTGTTTTTAATAAGCTATAATGATAGCAAAAAATACTGCCATTTAGTGGCATCATAGAACTTTCTGTTGTATTTCATTATTGTCCCATTGGTGCCAAGCTATTTCTAGCGCCTCTGCATGACACCCTCCTGCTCTGTTTTTAATAAGCTATAATAATAGCAAAAAAATGCTGCCATTTAGTGGCATTCAAGAACTGGCTGTTGTATTTCATTATTGTCCCACTGGTGCCAAGCTATTTCTAGCACCTCTGCATGACACCCTCCTGCTCTGTTTTTAATAAGCTATAATGATAGCAAAAAATACTGCCATTTAGTGGCATCATAGAACTTTCTGTTGTATTTCATTATTGTCCCACTGGTGCCAAGCTATTTCTAGCACCTCTGCATGACACCCTCCTGCTCTGTTTTTAATAAGCTATAATAATAGCAAACAAATGCTGCCATTTAGTGGCATACAAGAACTGGCTGTTGTATTTCATTATTGTCCCACTGGTGCTAAGCTATTTCTAGCACCTCTGCATGACACCCTCCTGCTCTGTTTTTAATAATCTGTAATGATAGCAAAAAATACTGCCATTTAGTGGCATCATAGAACTTTCTGTTGTATTTCATTATTGTCCCACTGGTGCCAAGCTATTTCTAGCACCTCTGCATGACACCCTCCTGCTCTGTTTTTAATAAGCTATAATGATAGCAAAAAATTCTGCCATTTAGTGGCATCATAGAACTTTCTGTTGTATTTCATTATTGTCCCACTGGTGCCAAGCTATTTCTAGCACTTCTGCATGACACCCTCCTGCTCTGTTTTTAATAAGCTATAATGATAGCAAAAAATACTGCCATTTAGTGGCATCATAGAACTGTCTGTTGTATTTCATTATTGTCCCACTGGTGCCAAGCTATTTCTAGCACCTCTGCATGACACCCTCCTGCTCTGTTTTTAATAAGCTATAATGATAGCAAAAAATGCTGTCATTTAGTGGCATACAAAAAGTGGCTGTTGGACTTATATATTGTCCCACTAGTGCAAAGATATTAGCAGCACGTCTGCCTGCATTGCACACTCAAACTCATTGTTACTAATACATTATAATACCAAAAATTGAGTAAACCTAGTGGCATACAAGAAGTGGCTGTTGTACTCCATTAGTGCCCCACTGGTGCCAAGCTATGTGCAGCACCTCTGCATGACACCCTCCTGCTCTGTTTTTAATAAGCTATAAGGATAGCAAAAAATACTGCCATTTAGTGGCATCATAGAACTGTCTGTTGTATTCCATTAGTGTCCCACTGGTGCCAAGCTATTTCTAGCACCTCTGCATCACACCCTCCTGCTCTGTTTTTAATAAGCTATAATGATAGCAACAAATACTGCCATTTAGTGGCATCATAGAACTTTCTGTTGTATTTCATTATTGTCCCACTGGTACCAAGCTATTTCTAGCACCTGTGCATGACACCCTCCTGCTCTGTTTTTAATAAGCTATAATAATAGCAAAAAAATGCTGCCATTTAGTGGCATACAAGAACTGGCTGTTGTATTTCATTATTGTCCCACTGGTGCCAAGCTATTTCTAGCACCTCTGCATGACACCCTCCTGCTCTGTTTGTAATAACCTATAATGATAGCAAAAATTACTGCCATTTAGTGGCATCATAGAACTTTCTGTTGTATTTCATTATTGTCCCACTGGTGCCAAGCTATTTCTAGCACCTCTGCATGACACCTTCCTGCTCTGTTTTTAATAAGCTATAATGATAGCAAAAAATACTGCCATTTAGTGGCATCATAGAACTGTCTGTTGTATTTCATTATTGTCCCACTGGTGCCAAGCTATTTCTAGCACCTCTGCATGACACCCTCCTGCTCTGTTTTTAATAAGCTATAATGATAGCAAAAAATACTGCCATTTAGTGGCATCATAGAACTGTCTGTTGTATTCCATTAGTGCCCCACTGGTGCCAAGCTATTTCTAGCACCTCTGCATGACACCCTCCTGCTCTGTTTTTAATAAGCTATAATGATAGCAAAAAATACTGCCATTTAGTGGCATCATAGAACTTTCTGTTGTATTTCATTATTGTCCCACTGGTGCCAAGCTATTTCTAGCACCTCTGCATGACACCCTCCTGCTCTGTTTTTAATAAGCTATAATGATAGCAAAAATACTGCCATTTAGTGGCATCATAGAACTTTCTGTTGTATTTCATTATTGTCCCACTGGTGCCAAGCTATTTCTAGCACCTCTGCATGACACCCTCCTGCTCTGTTTTTAATAAACTATTATGATCCAAAAAATGCTGTCATTTAGTGGCATACAAAAAGTGGCCGTTGGACTTCTGTATTGTCCCACTAGTGCAAAGATATTAGCAGCACGTCTGCCTGCATTGCACACTCAAACTCATTGTTACTAATACATTATAATACCAAAAATTGAGTAAACTTAGTGGCGTACAAGAAGTGGCTGTTGTACTCCAATAGTGCCCCACTGGTGCCAAGCTATGTGCAGCACCTCTGCATGACACCCTCCTGCTCTGTTTTTAATAAGCTATAATGATAGCAAAAAATACTGCCATTTAGTGGCATCATAGAACTGTCTGTTGTATTCCATTAATGCCCCACTGGTGCCAAGCTATTTCTAGCACCTCTGCATGACACCCTCCTGCTCTGTTTTTAATAACCTATAATGATAGCAAAAATTACTGCCATTTAGTGGCATCATAGAACTTTCTGTTGTATTTCATTATTGTCCCACTGGTGCCAAGCTATTTCTAGCACCTCTGCATGACACCCTCCTGCTCTGTTGCTCTGTTTTTAATAAGCTATAATGATAGCAAAAAATACTGCCATTTAGTGGCATCATAGAACTGTCTGTTGTATTCCATTAGTGCCCCACTGGTGCCAAGCTATTTCTAGCACCTCTGCATGACACCCTCCTGCTCTGTTTTTAATAAGCTATAATGATAGCAAAAAATACTGCCATTTAGTGGCATCATAGAACTTTCTGTTGTATTTCATTATTGTCCCATTGGTGCCAAGCTATTTCTAGCGCCTCTGCATGACACCCTCCTGCTCTGTTTTTAATAAGCTATAATAATAGCAAAAAAATGCTGCCATTTAGTGGCATTCAAGAACTGGCTGTTGTATTTCATTATTGTCCCACTGGTGCCAAGCTATTTCTAGCACCTCTGCATGACACCCTCCTGCTCTGTTTTTAATAAGCTATAATGATAGCAAAAAATACTGCCATTTAGTGGCATCATAGAACTTTCTGTTGTATTTCATTATTGTCCCACTGGTGCCAAGCTATTTCTAGCACCTCTGCATGACACCCTCCTGCTCTGTTTTTAATAAGCTATAATAATAGCAAACAAATGCTGCCATTTAGTGGCATACAAGAACTGGCTGTTGTATTTCATTATTGTCCCACTGGTGCCAAGCTATTTCTAGCACCTCTGCATGACACCCTCCTGCTCTGTTTTTAATAAGCTGTAATGATAGCAAAAAATACTGCCATTTAGTGGCATCATAGAACTGTCTGTTGTATTTCATTATTGTCCCACTGGTGCTAAGCTATTTCTAGCACCTCTGCATGACACCCTCCTGCTCTGTTTTTAATAAGCTATAATGATAGCAAAAAATGCTGTCATTTAGTGGCATACAAAAAGTGGCTTTTGGACTTTTGTATTGTCCCATTAGTGCAAAGATATTAGCAGCACGTCTGCCTGCATTGCACACTCAAACTCATTGTTACTAATACATTATAATACCAAAAATTGAGTAAACTTAGTGGCATACAAGAAGTGGCTGTTGTACTCCATTAGTGCCCCACTGGTGCCAAGCTATGTGCAGCACCTCTGCATGACACCCTCCTGCTCTGTTTTTAATAAGCTATAATAATAGCAAAAAATACTGCCATTTAGTGGCATCATAGAACTGTCTGTTGTATTTCATTATTGTCCCACTGGTGCCAAGCTATTTCTACCACCTCTGCATGACACCCTCCTGCTCTGTTTTTAATAAGCTATAATGATAGCAAAAAATACTGCCATTTAGTGGCATCATAGAACTTTCTGTTGTATTTCTTTATTGTCCCTCTGGTGCCAAGCTATTACTAGCACCTCTGCATGACACCCTCCTGCTCTGTTTTTAATAAGCTATAATGATAGCAAAAAATACTGCCATTTAGTGGTATCATAGAACTTTCTGTTGTATTTCATTATTGTCCCACTGGTGCCAAGCTATTTCTAGCACCTCTGCATGACACCCTCCTGCTCTGTTTTTAATAAGCTATAATGATAGCAAAAAATACTGCAACTTAGTGGCATACAAAAAATGGCTGTAGGACTCCTTTATTGTGCCACTTGTGCCAAGCAATCTCAAGCACCTCTGCATTCTACCCTCATGCACATTTTGCTATGCTAATTTTATAGCAAACTCAGGGAATTCCTTGCTGCATTTGATCATTAGGAGGGATAGAAAGTGAGGCTTCTTTTACTGTCCTGGTACCCACAGAACACGGCCACTGTACCGATCTGTCCACTTTTGCCACGCTATTTAATTTGCCCAAAGAGCTGACTCTTTTTCTGCCATCCTAAAATTGTCTGGAATACTAATTTAGTGTTCCTTTGCTGCCAAGCAAGGTACAACACATGTGCATTCTACACTCCTTTCCATTTCTGGAATGCAATTATTAACTGCAGGTAGTCCAGCCAATCTGTAACGAAGGTGCAGGCGTGGATATAATGTAGCCTGCATCCAATGATGGTTCTCTCGATGTCTGACAGCTCAACAATACCTTCTGTTTCCACTTCCAAAACAAGTGATGACCTGCCAATCACACTCCCTGTTGCGGGTAAGGGAGTGGAAGTTCAGTGTGAAAAACCATGTGTGACTGCTGTCCCCACAGTCACAGAGGATGAAGAGCACGCAGATGCACTTGATGGGGCAGGCGGTGGTTGCACAGGCACGCTAGGCCGCATTGTAGCACAGTTAAATTCACATTGCGACTTATGCTTCATTTTAAGTCGTTTACAGGGTAAGCTCCCCAGTATGCAGCAAAACCAGGCAACAGGAAAAGGACTCTAGGCAGTTGGATTGATAAATGATTGTTTAACTTTACTAAAACAAACAATAAGAACCATGCATACAATTTAAATAATTGAACAATCTATTCTGTTGCCTACTACCTGCTAATCCCTCTGTGTAGCAGTAATTGTGTGTTTGTGCGTGTGTGTGTGTGTGTGTGTGTGCGAACACGACTTACCAGTGGCGCATCACAAGAGCTTCCAAGTTATCTACCTAAACATAGACAAAACACATTACCGCCCCTGAATACCCTTGTTAGCTGAAGCCTCACAGATAATGCAGATGATAACAGTGTGAATGCAAACCACACAGCTCTGCAACACAGTCATGGAAATCTTGAAAAGCAACAGTCAATGCAAACATGTGTTGCTGTCCCTCTATGATTTAAACTGTACGTGACAATTTGACAGTGCAGAGGCAGCAAGTCTTATTGTCTATATAGTCGGCCTACCCAGAACAGATATGTGTTTTGCTAATAAAACAAAGTGTTGCGTGCCCGCATTATTGTCTGGGCACAGCCTACCGTACCCGGGTACTGTGATGTCCAGTTGCCAGAAATACAGACTTTACGCTCCTCTCACGGTAAACAGTATAGACAGCACCATAAGAATGTTGGTCTGTGGCACAGGATGCTGCTCACTGACGTTACAGTGCTCATCATCAAAGTACAACACAACTCCCCTCACAATTGAACGAACTGTTTCCGCGGTGGCTCCTTGCTGTAACACACACCTTTAGCTTTTCCTTCTGTTCATAGACAGCATCTCCAAGTCCACACCCGAAGAGCAATTTTATATTGCTATAGTGACCAAAGGCAGATCCAAAAAAACAGCAGCCCTTTGTGTGTAGTCTGCAACAATGCATGCAATGAACGGCAAATAAGCATATTGCGTTGACAGTTGCTAAAGCTGAGCAATACACCTTCACGCTGTCAATTCATATCCATGTGATACTTCATGGAGGAAGTACTCAAAAGTGTGAGTTTTTGCCTTCTACTTACAGATTGTTGACAAATCTTACAGATTCCATGACTTGGGTGATCCTTTGCGATGTCCAAAAATTCACAGGCTAGGAAAGGCTTACAGCCCATGCGACCTGCATAGCCAACACGACTTCTGCTGAGAGTCAAAGTTGTGGTCCAGGATTCAGTTGTTGACGTGCTTTCAGTACTTTGTCTCTGGCCAGGAAGACGCAACGTAACCTCGTCGTCAGTAGCATCCTCCTCCACCTCCTCTGCTGACCTCATCGACTGGCTGACTTTGGTTTGACAGTAAGTGTGGTCTCCAACCTCATCAATAACCCTGTGTGTTTTCATTCCCCTCGTCCTGAGTCCTCCGAGACAACCTCTTCCTGCCCTGACCGAATAGTAAAGTTGTCATTCCAATCAGGTATCTGTGCTCCTCATCATGTTCCCCATTGTCTCCACCAGGAGGATTTACTTTTTGGAAATGAGGGTGTAGATTAGGCTCAGCACCTTCTTCATCGGGGCCTGGATCCCACTCACAAAGCTTCTGGCCATCTGCGCAGATCATTTCCCCTGTCTCATGGAACTCGCTACCTCAACACGTCAGATTATCTGCTACACCCGCAAGCTTCAAACTGAATCTGAAAACTCATCTGTTCAGAAATGACTATAACCTTCAATGACACCACCACCATACATACTTGACGCTCAACCTACACCACTCCTACTGTCTCCTCCCAAAAATCCTTTAGAATGTAATCCCGCAAGGGCAGGGCCCTCTTCCCTCTGTACCAGTCTGTCTATAGTTACTTGTATATGTATTCTGTATGTAACCCCCTTCTCATGTACAGCACCATGGAATCAATGGTGCTCTATAAATCAATAATAATAAAAATAATAATAACTTCCTTGTCTGTACTCATTGCAGCTTTGGAGCAGACCTCTGATTCTCAGGCTATAGTGCGACTGAATAGCTATGCAAACTCAACCATCTCTGTTACCCCATACTCAGCAGGGCTGGTGGAAACTTGAGAGCTGTTAGGAAGCAAGTGCGATTGGATTGACACCACAGAGGAATGGAGTATTTGGGATCTTGAAATTGGGGTGGAGGAGAGGCCACTTTATGGAGCACTTGAGATCCATTGAAGCAGCTGCTGTTTTGGCCTCATCTACATTTGTTAGCGATGGTCGTGTCCATGAAAAAAGGGATCATATCAGATTATCCATGGGTGTTACGGGGGGCTGTCTGATAATAACCTAAAGGAGTATCAGACAGTCAGGGTCCACCGTGCAAAGACTCTGCTGCAGACTATGGCAGAGTGCAATACCTCTGTTAACTCACAGAAGGATATAATAAGTAAGTAAAGCAATTCCTCCCTTACTTGGAGGGTGTGTGGAATGATCTCTGTTAATAGTCACAGAGACAAAGGCAATGTGTGCGAAATGGCACCTACCTAGGTCCGCTCTTCTAGTGGTGCAAAAGAGACGAACAGCAGCGTAAGCCGCACAAAGCTCCTACCTGCGTTCGCTCCACTAGTGTGCGAGGACACGAACCACTAGATATGGCACCTGCCTAGGTCCGCTCTTCTAGTGGTGCAAAAGAGACGAACAGCAGCGTAAGCCGCACAAAGCTCCTACCTCTATTCGCTCCCCTAGTGTGCGAGGATATGAACAACTGCCAGACGCAGTATAAGGAACGTTACCCTAGCGGCAACGTCCACCTACGAGTCGAATCACAAGGCCCAGTCAGACCATGTGCCTCAGGCACCTGCCTATGTCCGCTCCTCTAAGAGGTAAGGATACGGACAGTAGCCGAAGCTGTAAGGTATAAGAACGCTACCCTGCCGGTAGCGCTCACCTAGCATAGACAGAGGAATGCCTAGAGGAACGCGCACAGAGCGTCTACTCTTATGCATGAACCAAGAGGACTGAGCGCCATGCGGCGTGTGTCAGGGCCTTATATAGACTCTGTGCCTCATCCAAGATGGAGGACACCAGAGCCAATCCGCTGCCAGAACGACAGGAGTGACGTCATGCTGGCCTATCACCGAGCAAGGCGTCACAAGCACATGACCAGCGACCAATCGGCATAGAAGGTGTCAGAGACATGTGACCTCGTGTCAGCGATGATGTCACCCGCACATGTGCAATGGCTCCAAGATAGGACTTAGTCTCCGGCGCTCGCACATGTGCAGTAGCAAGAAATCTGGACTTAGTCTCCAGCACTCGCACATGTGCAGTAGCAAGAAATCTGGACATAGTCTCCAGTGCTCGCAGCAACCGTAACAATGGGAAGAAGTACACCTGTTCTTTTGGATGGTATTTGTTGTTACAAAACGGTGACGCCTTAAACGCAAGCAGCCTGCTGCGGTTTCAGTTGCGCCCAGGCATCAGCTGCCATTTAGGCCTGTGCCTCGGGTTGTCCAGCTGGCTACTTTCTCCTCCACGTCTAAGTGTGGAGAGGCAGCTAGTGCGCATGCGTGTGCCGATTTACCCCAGCCGCAGCCTAACTCCAGTGTTTCGCCTAGTGAGTATGCTCAGCCTGACTGTGCAATTCCTGAGGCTAAGTCTTCATTTCGGGCTACAGCGCATGCTCCCACACTTAGTGCGAAAAGCCTCTTTGCACAGGTACTTGCACTCCGTGCCGGGTCTAAGTCCTGTGTTGTGCCTAGACACCATGCTAAAGCTGATAGTCTTTTTTCAGAGACTGTATTTCATGCAACTGACCATGGTCAGGCACTTACTGCATCAGAGACTAGGTCCGGTAATGAACTCTTTGGCACTGCCCCTGATGTGGGGGGCCCATTTAGACCACAGGGCATCAGGTGTCCTGACGATGTGGTCAGGCCACTCCCAAATGGCTTGCAGAGGCCCGCCCCTATGACTTGTCACCTCATTATTGATGGTCAGACGATGACTGGTGAGGTGTTTGGGTCATGACAGCCATGAGGTCATCATTGAAGTTGCGGTTCCAAATAGGACGCTAGTTATGCCACTCATGACGTGTCACTCTGCTTTTGTCTCCAGGAGGTGCATTGTGGTTCACCCTGGTTTGGGGAGGACCCAGGTTATAAAAGGGGCTGGAGACAACAAGGAGGTGCGCAGTCTTCTATTAAGCTCCGAAAGAGCACACCTCCATGTGTTGAACCCATTGCGGCTTTAGGCCAGAGGTAGGCAGGGATAGGGCGTCGATGCAGGCCGCCACCACAGTTGGTAACGCAGAACGGTTAAGACCAGCTCCTGTCCTACAAGTCCTGCTTGTGCAGCCCAGTAGCATTAACAGGCCTGCTGCTGCTGATGCGCCTGCTGTCCACAGGTGTGGCCCCAATGCACACGGTCAGCGTACTGAATGGCCCCTGTGATGTTAACAGGGAGTTCCTGGGCTTGGTGGGCGTGTGGACCCTGTGATGCTAACAGGGCTCCCAGTCTCAAGATCCGAGTGGCGTCTAACTTGGTTCAGGCTACTATTAGTTTCATAGCCACACAGCTCTGTATCCTCCACCGAACCTTTCAGTTGCCAACCTCTCCTTTTCCATCTGGGAGCACGGTGGACACTGACTGCTTGCTGATGGGGATATATACCTTTCTCTTTCTTTTCTTATTAATTTTCGTTATATAGCGGTAACATAGTATATACCACCTTATCCAAATCTGCCAGTCCCACCATAACAGATGGTGTTTCTTCATCAAATGTTACTTTTGCTTAACCACCAAACCCACGGACACAAACTTTTTTCCCCTTTCCAACACACCTGTTCCCCTTTCCACCAGCATCTGTCCTTTTTCAACTCAGTTTGTATATGACCAAAAATGCAACTCTGCAGAGACACCGTACTCAACGCCGTCTCAGCACAGCAGCCAGCCCTCGGTCCCTCAGATGTGGACAAGTAAGACCATTTCCTCCTATCGATGAAAAAGCATTGAGATTCACTCTGTGCACCCTCTTGTTTAGTGGAAAAGCAGATGTAAGATTGCGTAACACCTTCTGCTGATACTCCTGCATACGTGCGTCCCTTTCTATGGCAGGAGTTATTTCGCAAAATTTTGTGTTGTACCAGGGATCTAACAGTGTGGCAACCCAGTAGTCAGCATGACTTGGAATTCGTACAATCCGAGGGTCATGTTGTAGGTAGTGCAGCAAGAAGACGCTCATGTGTCTTGTGCATCCAGGAGGACCAAGTCCTTGGTGTGTTGGTGGCAGAGAGGTGACAATCGTGCCTCCTTCCTCTGCCCTCTCCCCCCAACCTCGCACAACCAAAATGTGAGCAAGCTCTCACTCATCTGCTGAGTCTTCCATGCCCATCGCAAGTTCGTCCTCCATTTCTTCATGGCTCCTGCACCTTCCTCAACAATTTTTGCTGATACTATGCGCCCTTGTTAATCCCTATCCCCCACCATAACTGCTGCCTAGGTGCCGCTTACCGTATGGACCTTGTAGATCTTATTATCCCTTCTGCATATGACTCCTCCTGTACTTCCTCACCTTCCTCTTGGACCAATACCTGACTCCGAATGATGCTTACAGTGTGCTCCATCATGTAGATGACCAGAATTGTCACGCTGAGAATGGCATTGCCAGTGCTAAACATCTTCGTCGACATTTGTAAACTGTGTAGAAGGGTGCATAGGTCCTTGATCTGACACCACTCCAGCAGCGTGATCTGCACCACCTCTGGATCAAGTTAGCCCAGGGTATACGTCATACCGTATTTCAGCAGGGCTCTGCGGTGCTGCCACACATGCTGCAACATGTGCAGATTGCAATTCCTGCGTGTCGGAACATCGCATTTCCGGCGTTTAACTGCCAGACCCTAAGACTTCCGGAGCGAGGAAAGTTGTTGAGCTGCTGGGTGCGAAGGATGAAAGTGAGCACATAGCAGCGTGCCCGCTGCACAAGGCCATGTAGGCCGGGATGGTATTTTAAAAATTGCTGGAGAATCAGATTCAACACGTGAGCCATACAAGGCCCGTGTGTCACATTGCCCTGACGAAGGGCCGCAGACAGGTTTGCATCATTGCCGCACACGGCTGTTAAGTCACCAACGTAGTCCACTCAATCAATTTGTACTCTGGTCCCAATGGGAAGACACCACACCCTTTTTTAGGCCCCTCCTGTCTGCAGACCACTGCCAGACAAAGCTATGAACCTCTTGTTACTGTTACCCCCAGTTCAGTTTTATGAGTTTGTGTGCTTGTTACCTGACTACGTTTCCTGCTTGCTGTTTATGTACCTCGTTGGCCGATCCGCATTTCACCTCTGCTTGTTTTCTGATTAAGTCCTGGCCATCCCATTCTGTTCCTCTTCCTCAATTAATGTTTTTGACCCTGCATGACTACTATTCTCTGGAACTGCAGCCTTCCACAGGTATTGATCAACTTGGGCCCTGTGTAATTCCAAATCACTGTATAGGGGTTAAAGGGTTTCAGGGTTCTGGGTGTCGAGCTTGGTGAGTGGCTTGCCTCTAGCCTATCCTTTACAGCCCATCTGAGTGTGTCGATCCAGGCAGGCGTTACACTGTGCCCTCTGCAGAAAGCCATGTAGGCCGGGATAGTGTTTTAAAAATTGCTGGACAACCAGGTTCAACACGTGAGCCATACAAGGCACATGTGTCACATTGCCCTGAAGAAGGGTCGCAGACTGGTTTGCATCATTGTCGCACCCAACCTTCCCTGACTGCTGGTTGAGTGGAGACAACCATTGATGAAACTCGGTCTCACTCTCCAGAGCTAACCGTCCACAATTCCTCAGCGGTGTCTCACATTTCCCCTACATTTCAAAGTAAACATTTGACCGCCTGATGGCCTTGAGCTCTGCTGCCAGCATAGTAAGGAGGTGTGTGGGATTCCTTGGGCGCAGTTACAAGGAAGGGTGGCCTGACCACACAGGGTTTGGGCCGAGGTGGAGGACCCACACGAGGTTGAGGAGGCAGAAGCAGTGGAGGAACTTGTACATACAGAGGAAGGATTGACACACAAGTCGTGGGGACGGCAAGACTTGTACAGCAAACCCTTCTCCATCTCTCACTATAGTTACCCAGTGCCCAGTCAGCAACAGGTAACTCCCCTGTCCATGCTTACTGGTCCAAGTATCTGTGTTAAAATGCACCCTGTCACACACAGAGTTTCTCAAGGAATCGGTGAGGTTGTGTGCGACCTACTGTGGTAGCGCGGGCACGCCTTTCTTGGAGAAGGAGTGACGACTGGCCATCGGCTCTTCGGGCACTGCCTTGGGCATAAGGTCTCAAAAATCCTCGGTCTCAAAAGGGTGTAAAGGCAGCCTTTCTGTTGCCAACAAGATGCAGATGATGAAACTCAACCTCTTAGGCATGTCATGCCCTTCGAAAATCATGTAAAACACAGCGAGGGGACTCCAACCACAGTCTCCCTCGTTGCCACTAATTGGGCCACACACACCCCACTTGACTGGCATCAGTTGACCCCCCTTTTGAAAAAGAAAAAGATGCTTTGCATGAAGCACTCTCAAAAATACACGTGCCTTTCCTGTCCCCTGGCTGACCCAGGGGAAGAAAAGTCCTCTGAGAGCCATGACTTGTTCATCTTGGTTCTTTTAGAAACACAGCGAGGGTACTCCAACCACAGTCTCCCTCGTTGCCACTAATTGGGCCACACACACCCCACTTGACTGGCATCACTTGATCCCCCTTTTCAAAATGAAACAGATGCTTTGCATGAAGCACTCTCAAAAATACGCGTGCCTTTCCCGTCCCCTGGCTGACCCAGGGGAAGAAAAGTCCTCTGAGAGCCATGACTTGTTCATCTTGGTTCTTTTAGAAACACAGCTCTGGGACTCCAACCACAGTCTCCCTCATTGCCACTTATTGGGCCACACACACCCCACTTGACTGGCATCAGTTGACCCCCCTTTTGAAAAAGAAAAAGATGCTTTGCATGAAGCACTCTCAAAAATACACGTGCCTTTCCCGTCCCCTGTCTGACCCAGGGGAAGAAAAGTCCTCTGAGAGCCATGACTTGTTCATCTTGGTTCTTTTAGAAACACAGCGAGGGGACTCCAACCACAGTCTCCCTCGTTTCCACTAATTGGGCCACACACACCCCACTTGACTGGCATCACTTGATCCCCCTTTTGAAAAAGAAAAAGATGCTTTGCATGAAGCACTCTCAAAAATCCGCGTGCCTTTCCCGTCCCCTGGCTGACCCAGGGGAAGAAAAGTCCTCTGAGAGCCATGATTTGTTCATTTTGGTTCTTTTAGAAACACAGCGAGGGGACTCCAACCACAGTCTCCCTCGTTTCCACTAATTGGGCCACACACACCCCACTTGACTGGCATCAGTTGACCCAATTTTCAAGATGAAAAAGATGCTTTGCATGAAGCACTCTCAAAAATACGCGTGCCTTTCGCCTCCCCTGGCTGAGCCAGGGGAAGAAAAGTTCTCTGAGAGCCATGACTTGTTCATCTTGGTTCTTTTAGAAACACAGCGAGGGGACTCCAACCACAGTCTCCCTCGTTGCCACTAATTGGGCCACACACACCCCACTTGACTGGCATCAGTTGACCCCCCTTTTGAAAAAGAAAAAGATGCTTTGCATGAAGCACTCTCAAAAATACACGTGCCTTTCCCGTCCCCTGGCTGACCCAGGGGAAGAAAAGTCCTCTGAGAGCCATGACTTGTTCATCTTGGTTCTTTTAGAAACACAGCGAGGGGACTCCAACCACAGTCTCCCTCGTTTCCACTAATTGGGCCACACACACCCCACTTGACTGGCATCAGTTGACCCAATTTTCAAGATGAAAAAGATGCTTTGCATGAAGCACTCTCAAAAATACGCGTGCCTTTCGCCTCCCCTGGCTGACCCAGGGGAAGAAAAGTCCTCTGAGAGCCATGTCCACATTGTCGTCAGTGGACAGACGCGTGTGCTTATCTGCCAGCAGACCCCCAGCAGAACTGAAGACAGGTTCTGAGAGAACGCTGGCTGCAGGACACGACAAGATCCCCAAGGCGTACGTGGCAAGCTCAGGCAATTTATCCAGATTGGAAGCCTAAAATGAGCAGGGCTCAAGTTGCACAGTAATGGCATCGATGTTTCCTTGCATATACTCATATATCTGTGTGTCCTCCTTTTTTCCTTGTCCAGCTCTTTTGTTTTCGCATGAGTATATGTCCTTGTCACTTTCCCATGTGTTTGTGTTGTGTTGTGAGTTGTTTGTCACATTTTGGACACCTTTGAGGGTGTTTTCTAGGTGTTTTTATGTGTTTGTGATTGCCTGCCATTGTTTCCTATGCAGTTCGAGTTCGGTTCGTCGAACGTTCGACGAGCTGAACTCGAACGGGAGCTCCGTTCGGCGAACCGACCTCGAGCCGAACCGCGACCGGTTCGCTCATCTCTACTACCCAGTCTTTATTATGTGCCATTTTTCTCATCCCATATGGTCTCATAATAACCTCCGTAATCATCACCTCTTTGCTTCCCATACTATGTCCGCACCCATCCCCCTCCTCATACTGTGACCACAACCATTTCCCCTCCTCATACTGTGTCTGCACCCATGCCTACATACTGTGTCCACACCAATCCTCCCCTCACTTCTGATAATGTGTCTGCACCCATCCCCCCTCACTTTTCATACTGTGTCCACACCATGCCCCCTCACTTTTTTTTACTGTGTCCGCACTCATACCCCCTCACTTTTCATACTGTGTCCACACTCATCTCCACTCACTTTTCATACTGTGTCGGCACCCATCCTCCCCTCACTGTTCATACTGTGTCCTCACTCCTCTCCACTCACTTTTCATACTGTGTCCACACACATCCCCCCTCACTTTTAATACTGTGTCCGCACCCATCCTCCCCTCACTTTTCATACTGTGTCCACACTCTTCCCCCCTCACTTTTCATACTGTGACTGTGTGGCGCCCTGGACTAGCCAGGTCATCACAGATACTGCAACACACACCCCCACCCTGAGACAGGCACATCAGCCAGACACAAAATCCTTGTTGCCTCCCTCCAGGGGCTGATGTCCACTCCAGGTGGGGTGGAGCCAGGCGGTTGGCCCCACCCACTGAGGAGCTCACAGTCCTGGAGGCGGGAAAGGAAGGCAGTTCAGTTAGGGAAGTGGAAGAGTGAGGAGTAAACTGACCGTGTCCGGGTGTGTGGCCCGGGCACTAAGAGCAAATGGTGGTGGCCGTCTGCAGAAGAGGCAGATCAACGCGGAACTGTAGGACCAGGGACGGGCGGTGGCCCGCCAGTACCGAACCGGGGAGCAAAGTGAAGCCAGCACACACAGCCAGGGCCTGCGGACCCCGACCAGGCTTAGACTAACCATTAGAGGTCAAATCCGTCAGTGACCGGAACCTCAGGGGTTTCCTAACAGCCAAGACCCGATTGAAGGCAACCGTCCGACCAGCAAAAGGAAATACAGCGACTGCCACAGCTAGAGTTCCAAGGGCCAGAGCCTGCGGGCAAAAGGGGCTCCTCCGGCACATATATACGCCGGGGAGCGGGTTACCGGTGGGAATCCATCGGGACCGAACATACACAAAGGTGCAGGGAAAGGCAGCCACCACCAACCGTCCGGGAGAAGCTACAGCAGCCGGCTGCGGGACCCGCAAATCCAGCAATTTGGTTTACCAAAGACTTTGCGTCCATTTGTGGCTGAGTGAGTACAACCGTGCCATCCGGCACCGCGCTGCGCAGTCCAGGCGACCCTGCACCTTGCCAACTCTGCCTCCCCATCACCACATCGGGCCCCGGGACCGCCAACCCCTACCCACGGAGGGGGAAAACAACATCCCAGCTGCTCCCTACCATCGCTCCCAGGATCCCCGTCACCAGCAGCGGTGGTGCCCAACCTCACCACGACCCGTGGGTGGCGTCACGGACTAAATCCCCAAACCAAACTACCCCTTTTCACTCACGGGCGAGGAGCGCCGCTCGAGTCCCCGGATCTGACCCACCGCTCGAGCCACCGAGCAGCAGTCATCGCAGCAGCGCTGGACCCGAGCGTTAGCGAGCGCAGCGCCCCGCCGCCCACGACAACTGCATCCATCCTCTCCTCATATTTCATACTGTGTCTGCACCCATCCTCCCCTCACTGTTCATACTGTGTCCGCACTCATCTCCACTCACTTTTCATACTGTGACCGCACCCATCCTCTCCTCACATTTCATACTGTGTCTGCACCCATTACCCCTCACTTCCTTCCCATACTACGTCCGCACCCATTATTCATTTATATTATGTGTGGTACATTTACGCCTGGTATATATTTATGTGTATGGGTTACTCACTTCAGTTACATATTTAAAGGGTTTGTCTTATCTTCTAAAGGTTTACAATTGCAAGTTACCTGTTATTAAAAACACGCTCTGTTGTTAAGAACGGATGGGTTTTTAATGATTTCGTTCATTGTTTGTTGCCTCTGATACCAGATACTACTGCGGTCTATCAGCAGTGGTCAGTTTCATAGCCAAGGAGCGCAGAATCTACCAGGTTTTGCTATAGAGCTTCCAAGCATTGTAGTAACACCGGCAGGATCCAGCAATCTGCGCACTTCCTGTCAGGGCCCCCCATAGCGACCTAGCTTGGGGGACACATGGTCGCACAGATCCCCCCTTTGCTAGTCAATTTTTTATGGGTATTTAGTAATAGGTTGTTGTTTTTCTTCTGGAAGTCCAGAAAGAGTTAATTTTTGAAGTTAAGCTGTGGTAAGGCTGCCACGAGCTGGTTTTGTCTGGTTTGGCCCGTTTGGTTTAGAGAGTCCTTTTACTTGAATCTCATTGGCTATCAAGAAAAAGTGCGGGAATTGGAACGCTATTTAATACCTGTTCTTGCGGCGTCAGCTGTTAGTCGCCGCTGGACGAAGACGAAAGAAGCAGATTCAGAAGCTCCTCGATCAGCTGCTGAAGAGGGCATCGGAAGCCGGAGAAGACTGGCTGCGGAGCTGCTTGCAGGCGTCGGGTCAAGATGCTATCCAGTCTGAATCAGCGGGTTCGGCGGTGGAGTCGGCCGGAGCAGCAGTCCCGCTAGTGGTGTTGTCAGATCCCTCGGCTGTCGGGAGCGGCGTTCCGGAGAAGAGGCGGAGGAAGGGTCGTGAGGTCTACTCGCCGCCATCTTCAGTGAATCGGAAGAGGCCATTGCTGAGGAGGAAGTCACCGATGAAGAGGAAGTCGCCGCAGAGGAGGAAGTCGCCGCCTCCGGTGAGAGGTATCCCGAGATCTCGCGAGGTCACGCGTCATCATCCTGAGTCGAGCGACGAGTCAAGATGGCGGAGCTCGGCTGAGACATCTAGCCGCCGCTGCCGTAAAAGCGCAGCGGCGGCCCAGGGAGCTGCTGTGGCCGGCAAAAGAGCTTTGGACTATCCGCCGGAGCGGAGAGCTTGTCCAGAAGTGGCCACAGCAGCAGCATGGAGATCGAGAACGGGGTCGTCTGATGAAGAGGAGGTCGGAAGCGGGTCCCCTGTGGCCTGGCAGGCTACGAGCTCGCCTCAGGACGAGGCTGGGAGTGCTGAAGATCCATGCATCGCTGCCGATCCTGCGTTGAACGCCAAGGATGGTGAGTTTTCTAATGTTACTGCCTGTTTACCATTTAATGATAGTATGTTATGTGAGTTTAGGAAGATTGTTAAGCAGGTTTTAGGGGAGGTTAATGTGAATAGGGTTCCTTTGAATGTGATCAGTGAGCCTGTTGTTCCAATTAGAGCAGTGGGTGTTGCTGATTCATGTTTAAAGGAAGCTTTAACTTGTGACATGTCCCCTTTAGGCTTTCATCTAAATGCTGCTCTAAAAGAGCGCATTTGGAATAGGGAATATGTGGATGTCTTTTCTTTGCTCCCTGCTGGTAGAGACCCAGTTAGGAGTGAGAAAAGAGATGACAAAAATGAGGAAGACAGGAAACGTACTGTTCCCAAGTCGTTTCTTAATTGGTTGCAAGCCTTTTGCATTTACTCTGCTGTTTTGGGTGAAAGGTTCCCCGGCTGCTGTAGTGGCCTTTTTCAACATATTGATAGCATTTTAGAGCCATATCGCAATTTCGGTGGTATGGCCTGGCTCATGTATGATGAGTCATTTAGACAAAAATTGTCTGTGCACCCTTCCATGAAATGGGGTGTTAAAGACGTTGGATTATGGATTAATCTGTTGCTTCCATTGAGAAATCAAGGGGTCAGGCAACCTTATTCAGTGCAGCAGAGTTCTAGCAAGAAGGGTGTTTGCTTTGCTTTCAATGAAGGTGCTTGTAAGTGGCTTAATAACTGTAGATTTCGGCATGAGTGCTCCTTCTGTGGGGGCACTCATCCCATGTCCAAATGCTACAAGCGCATGGCTCAATCCCAGCAACAAACTGGCGCAAAGGATATGCTTCTCAAGAGCATCGACGCCAGTGAGGCTGGTAAACATGCAGCCATGGCTCGATCTGTACCCAGATCGGGAGAAAGCTAATTTAATCTCATTAGGTTTCAATGAGGGTTTTAAGGTTCCTGAATTTCTGGGAGTAGGTTGCATTTGGGTCAATAATTTGGTGTCTGTGGATAGACATAAAGAAGTGGTGCAGGAAAAAGTTCTGAAGGAAATTCAATTGGGGAGAATAGCAGGCCATTTTGAATCCCCTCCTTTTCAAAATTTTAGACTGTCTCCGTTGGGCATTGTGCCTAAGAAGGAGTTAGGAGAATTTAGATTGATTCATCATCTTTCTTTTCCTAGGAGGGCGTCGTTGAATGATGATGTTGATAAATCAAGGTCATCAGTCAATTACGCCTCTTTTGATCAAGCAGTTGATTTGATCAGGAGTCAAGGAGTTAACGCTTTATTAACTAAAGCAGACATAAAGTCTGCTTTTAGGCTTTTGCCTGTGAAGCCTGAAGGTTTTAATTCCTTAGGTTTTCAATTTAATGAAGAATATTATTTTGATATGTGTTTACCAATGGGTTTTACTTTATCTTGTTATTATTTTTAGGCTTTGTCTACTTTTATTCATTGGTGCGTTAGTTTTGGTTTGGTTAAGGGAGGGGTTTTGCATTATTTAGATGATTTTTTGTTTGTAGGTAGTGCGTCTGATAGTTCTTGTTTGGTTTTGTTGAATAGGTTTATGGATTTTTGTTCTATGTTTGGTATTCCTTTGGCAGAGGAGAAGACTGTGGGTCCTTGCTATTGTTTGGAATTTTTAGGAATTACAGTGGATTCTAGGCGGTTGGAGTGTAGATTACCAGAAGAGAAGGTACTTAAGCTGAGGTCAGCTCTGGGTTTGATGTTATCCAAGAATAAGACTACTTTGAAAGAGCTACAGTCTTTATTGGGTCTTTTGAACTTCGCTTTACGGGTAATTCCGATGGGTCGTGTTTTTTCTAGAAGTCTTTACGAGGCCACTAAAGGTTTGCTTTCTCCAGGTGCGCATGTTCGTTTGTCTAAAGACTTGAAGGAGGATTTGTTTATATGGTCAGAATTTTTGCAAACCTTTAATGGGTGTAGCTATATGCAGCAAGCTTTTGTTTCAACTGAGCAGTTACAGCTATTTACTGGTGTTTCGGCCGAGGTTGGTTATGTTTGTTGTTTTAAGGGATCTTGGTCAGCAGAGAGGTGGAATAGTGTTTGGGTTGATAGTCGCGTTTTGGATAACAGGGTCGTACTGGAGTTATTTGCTATTGTTGTAGCTATTGTGGTTTGGGGTTGCGATTTACAGAATATGAGGATTTTATTTTTTTCCGAATGCCAAGGAGTGTTTTTTGCTATTAATACGCTGTCTTCAAAGTGTATTTGGGCGGCAAGGTTATTGAGGCATTTAGTGTTGTTTTGTTTAAAGAGGAATATTTGGTTGAAAGCGCGCCATGTTGGTAGGATGAACAATGAGGCAGCTATTTTTCTTTCTCATCTGCAGTTAGAGGATTTTCGGGCTCTGATTCCGGACGCCGAAGTGGAAGGGGTGGCATGTCCTCGGCACCTGTGGGATCTGATTTGGACTTGATGCCTATGTATATTGAAAGATCGTTGGCTCCAAGAACATGGGCTGATTACTCAGCTGCATGGAGAGTCTGGTCGGGGTTTTGTCAGGTTTTAGGTGTGGATTGTTATGTTGATAATTTACGTACAGTTTTGTTGTTAGTTAATAGCTTGGTGGGTAAGAAGTGGTCATTCTCGGCTATTACAAAACTATTAGCTGGTGTTTCATTTTTTCTAAAGCTGGCTGGTTACCCTACTCTAGTTAGTTATTTTCCGGTGAAGCAGTTTTTGAAAGGTTATAAGAGGATGGTGTTTAAGCCGGATGAGAGGCATCCAATTTCGTTTAGTTTGCTTGAGAGACTATGGGAGGTTTTACCCTCAGTTTGTAGGGATGCTTATGAGGTTTGTTTATTCCAAACTGCTTTTGTTTTAGCATTTTTTGGTGCATTTCGCATCGGGGAGTTGGTTTCTCCGAATAAATTTGTCCATGCTGGTATTCTTTTTGAAGATTTAAGTTTTGTAAATTCTTCATTATTAATTTTTCTCAGGAGATCGAAGACGGACCAAGCAGGTAAAGGGTGCGTTCTAAAATTAAATGAAATTCCTGGTAGTGTTATCTGTCCAGTTCTCAATGCTAGGAATTGGCTTGGAGTAAGGTCCGATCGGGAAGGTGCTCTTTTTCTCCATAAGGACTTTACTCCAACGACAATTTTTCAATTTAATTTTATTTTAAAGAGCTGTCTTTTTAAATTAGGTTTAAGTGAGTTTAAGATTACTTCGCATTCTTTTAGGATTGGAGCTGCTTCTGAAGCAGCTAGAGAGAAAGAAGAGGTGAACAACGTCCAATATCATCAAGAAAATAATTCATTCAGTAATATTTTATATATCAAAAATAGATTTAAATGGAACAGTGAATGGATATATAAGGTATGGAAGAAATAGCGGTGAATAGTAGATATAAATATGGCCAACTGAGCGCTGCACGTAGGACCCAACACTAGATAAAGTACATAAATCAGTATACATAGAAAGGGCCAAAGCAGAATTACATCCACAATGTATGGAAATATTGGCCCAATGGTATCACTGTCACAAGAGATGCTTTTAGGCTCACATCCAGTATTTTGATAGCGGCAAAAGAGGGGGAAGATGTATATAGATACATGGGAGGTTCCCGCCTCCCGCCCCGTGACGAAGGTACTCGAAACGGCCGTCGGGCCGCTTCCTGCTGGCTACTGCACGTGTCTCCCAACTTTCCATCAGGTATGGCGGTCACCACCTAGGTGCTTTTTTATATAACATCTACTAATGGGATTCAGTGACTACTATCACTGGGATATGCTAAGCAGTCAACCGCGGCTCTATTGTGCGCTATTTAGCTAGTCATTGGGTATGGTAATTATTACTTGCCGTATGTGTGACTGCTGACATATTTAGCTTGTTGTTTGACATGCTAATTATTTCTTTCTGAATCCCTTAGTATATATTTTTTCTTGGCTCACAAATTAGGTATAGTTGGGGTTAGGAGAATTTAGATTGATTCATCATCTTTCTTTTCCTAGGAGGGCGTCGTTGAATGATGATGTTGATAAATCAAGGTCATCAGTCAATTACGCCTCTTTTGATCAAGCAGTTGATTTGATCAGGAGTCAAGGAGTTAACGCTTTATTAGCTAAAGCAGACATAAAGTCTGCTTTTAGGCTTTTGCCTGTGAAGCCTGAAGGTTTTAATTCCTTAGGTTTTCAATTTAATGAAGAATATTATTTTGATATGTGTTTACCAATGGGTTTTACTTTATCTTGTTATTATTTTGAGGCTTTTTCTACTTTTATTCATTGGTGCGTTAGTTTTGGTTTGGTTAAGGGAGGGGTTTTGCATTATTTAGATGATTTTTTGTTTGTAGGTAGTGCGTCTGATAGTTCTTGTTTGGTTTTGTTGAATAGGTTTATGGATTTTTGTTCTATGTTTGGTATTCCTTTGGCAGAGGAGAAGACTGTGGGTCCTTGCTATTGTTTGGAATTTTTAGGA
This sequence comes from Anomaloglossus baeobatrachus, assembly GCF_048569485.1. Taxonomy (NCBI): domain Eukaryota; kingdom Metazoa; phylum Chordata; class Amphibia; order Anura; family Aromobatidae; genus Anomaloglossus; species Anomaloglossus baeobatrachus. The sequence continues at coordinate 329,019,978 of NC_134353.1, forward strand.
ATTACAGTGGATTCTAGGCGGTTGGAGTGTAGATTACCAGAAGAGAAGGTACTTAAGCTGAGGTCAGCTCTGGGTTTGATGTTATCCAAGAATAAGACTACTTTGAAAGAGCTACAGTCTTTATTGGGTCTTTTGAACTTCGCTTTACGGGTAATTCCGATGGGTCGTGTTTTTTCTAGAAGTCTTTACGAGGCCACTAAAGGTTTGCTTTCTCCAGGTGCGCATGTTCGTTTGTCTAAAGACTTGAAGGAGGATTTGTTTATATGGTCAGAATTTTTGCAAACCTTTAATGGGTGTAGCTATATGCAGCAAGCTTTTGTTTCAACTGAGCAGTTACAGCTATTTACTGGTGTTTCGGCCGAGGTTGGTTATGTTTGTTGTTTTAAGGGATCTTGGTCAGCAGAGAGGTGGAATAGTGTTTGGGTTGATAGTCGCGTTTTGGATAACAGGGTCGTACTGGAGTTATTTGCTATTGTTGTAGCTATTGTGGTTTGGGGTTGCGATTTACAGAATATGAGGATTTTATTTTTTTCCGAATGCCAAGGAGTGTTTTTTGCTATTAATACGCTGTCTTCAAAGTGTATTTGGGCGGCAAGGTTATTGAGGCATTTAGTGTTGTTTTGTTTAAAGAGGAATATTTGGTTGAAAGCGCGCCATGTTGGTAGGATGAACAATGAGGCAGCTATTTTTCTTTCTCATCTGCAGTTAGAGGATTTTCGGGCTCTGATTCCGGACGCCGAAGTGGAAGGGGTGGCATGTCCTCGGCACCTGTGGGATCTGATTTGGACTTGATGCCTATGTATATTGAAAGATCGTTGGCTCCAAGAACATGGGCTGATTACTCAGCTGCATGGAGAGTCTGGTCGGGGTTTTGTCAGGTTTTAGGTGTGGATTGTTATGTTGATAATTTACGTACAGTTTTGTTGTTAGTTAATAGCTTGGTGGGTAAGAAGTGGTCATTCTCGGCTATTACAAAACTATTAGCTGGTGTTTCATTTTTTCTAAAGCTGGCTGGTTACCCTACTCTAGTTAGTTATTTTCCGGTGAAGCAGTTTTTGAAAGGTTATAAGAGGATGGTGTTTAAGCCGGATGAGAGGCATCCAATTTCGTTTAGTTTGCTTGAGAGACTATGGGAGGTTTTACCCTCAGTTTGTAGGGATGCTTATGAGGTTTGTTTATTCCAAACTGCTTTTGTTTTAGCATTTTTTGGTGCATTTCGCATCGGGGAGTTGGTTTCTCCGAATAAATTTGTCCATGCTGGTATTCTTTTTGAAGATTTAAGTTTTGTAAATTCTTCATTATTAATTTTTCTCAGGAGATCGAAGACGGACCAAGCAGGTAAAGGGTGCGTTATAAAATTAAATGAAATTCCTGGTAGTGTTATCTGTCCAGTTCTCAATGCTAGGAATTGGCTTGGAGTAAGGTCCGATCGGGAAGGTGCTCTTTTTCTCCATAAGGACTTTACTCCAACGACAATTTTTCAATTTAATTTTATTTTAAAGAGCTGTCTTTTTAAATTAGGTTTAAGTGAGTTTAAGATTACTTCGCATTCTTTTAGGATTGGAGCTGCTTCTGAAGCAGCTAGAGAGAAAGAAGAGGCGAACAACGTCCAATATCATCAAGAAAATAATTTATTCAGTAATATTTTATATATCAAAAATAGATTTAAATGGAACAGTGAATGGATATATATGGTATGGAAGAAATAGCGGTGAATAGTAGATATAAATATGGCCAACTGAGCGCTGCACGTAGGACCCAACACTAGATAAAGTACATAAATCAGTATACAGTATACATAGAAAGGGCCAAAGCAGAATTACATCCACAATGTATGGAAATATTGGCCCAATGGTATCACTGTCACAAGAGATGCTTTTAGGCTCACATCCAGTATTTTGATAGCGGCAAAAGAGGGGGAAGATGTATATAGATACATGGGAGGTTCCCGCCTCCCGCCCCGTGACGAAGGTACTCGAAACGGCCGTCGGGCCGCTTCCTGCTGGCTACTGCATGTGTCTCCCAACTTTCCATCAGGTATGGCGGTCACCACCTAGGTGCTTTTTTATATAACATCTACTAATGGGATTCAGTGACTACTATCACTGGGATATGCTAAGCAGTCAACCGCGGCTCTATTGTGCGCTATTTAGCTAGTCATTGGGTATGGTAATTATTACTTGCCGTATGTGTGACTGCTGACGTATTTAGCTTGTTGTTTGACATGCTAATTATTTCTGTCTGAATCCCTTAGTATATATTTTTTCTTGGCTCACAAATTAGGTATAGTTGGGGATTATCTATCAATACTACTTAGCTATTGTGGTTGGGATTCACACTGGCTGGCTTTCCCCCTTTTTTGATTGGTATACCTAGAGGGGTAGCCGACCATTACTTATTTGAATTATATTAATTGTGTGATATATATACCCCATATTGGTGGCCATGGGATTTTTCCTATGACTCAAAGTAATCAGTTGTACATTATAGGTGAATTACATGTGAGGTTTCTGAGACTGCTATGTAGCTGTGGCTTTAATTGTTGCATTGATTGTGATACCCCTTTATACAGTGGTGATTCTATTCAGCGAGTTTGAGATTGATAATTTATATTGGGGATTATTTATCGATGCAACTCAGCTGCAGTGACTTATTGAATTTCTAGCAGACTTCTATAGATTAGCCTTGGGAGATTGCATTGTTATATTAGCAGCTGCAGGAACCTCCCATGTATCTATATACATCTTCCCCCTCTTTTGCCGCTATCAAAATACTGGATGTGAGCCTAAAAGCATCTCTTGTGACAGTGATACCATTGGGCCAATATTTCCATACATTGTGGATGTAATTCTGCTTTGGCCCTTTCTATGTATACTGATTTATGTACTTTATCTAGTGTTGGGTCCTACGTGCAGCGCTCAGTTGGACATATTTATATCTACTATTCACCGCTATTTCTTCCATACCATATATATCCATTCACTGTTCCATTTAAATCTATTTTTGATATATAAAATATTACTGAATAAATTATTTTCTTGATGATATTGGACGTTGTTCGCCTCTTCTTTCTCTCTTTACTACTTGCCCTAGCGAATGTCCTTTAGAAATTAATATATCCATGAATGTCCTGACGAGATATTTATTAATATGAATATTTCACACTGTTCATTGAAGCAGCTAGAGTAGGTCTAGGGGCAAGAGAAATTAAGAGGTTAGGAAGATGGGAGTCAAACAGATACAAATTATATGTACGTCCAAAATTGTTTATTTAATTTAATTTCTGTTCTCTTAGGTCCTTTAGTTGTATGGATTTTGGGACATTCATATATCTTCTGGGCCCAGAAGAGGGCATCACAGAGAACCTACACGTTGAACTTATCATTTAATTCTCAACAGTTAAAAGTAATGTGGTTCGGCTTTAGAGGGTTATCTTGGAGGGATGTAAAGTGTAGGTTAAAAAAGTTAGTTGTTCAGAGGCCCAGTCCTAATGCTATTATTATCCATGCTGGAGGAAATGATTTGGGTAAAATCAAGACACTTGTTTTGTTGTCAGAAATGCGCGTTGATTTTGCGTTGTTTAAAATTTGGTTTCCGGGTACGGTTTTTATTTTTTCAGAGATTGTCCCTCGGTTAGCATGGTCCAACAAGGAGTATAGGTTCCTCGAGAAGGTCAGAAAAAGGGTTAATAGGTCTATGTGTAGGTTTATGTTCAGGTTGGGGGGTTTTTCTTTTAGACACGTGGATTTAGAAGGTTTTGTTCCGGGCATTTTTCGGTCGGATTTAGTTCACTTATCAGACATTGGGCTTGACATTTTCAATGTCGGGATTCAATCCATGATTGAGAAATGGCTGTGGTTTTTTTTGGGGGGGGCCATGACTCTTTGCGTCATGGCTTGTGGGATAATCGCCCAGTTAGTTCTGGGTGGAGTTGGACATTCAGTTTATGCTAATGGACTTTGAGGTTTTATGTAATTTATGTATTTATTTATTTATTGATAATTTTGAATTTTGGTAATCTATATATATAATTGCCTTATTCTGTCTGTCTGTCTGTCTGTCTGTCTGTCTGTCATGCTCCAAAATTGTGTCCTTACGGTGACACTAAGTGTCCTTACGGTGACACAAAGCTGATTGGCCGCTGGGCTCGCCATGGCCCCGCCCCCCCGCACGGATTGGCCGCTCGCCTTGCCTCGGCTCCTTCCCCGCATGGATTGGCCGCTCGCCTCGCCTCGGATCCGACCCCCCCGCACGGATTGGCCGCCACTCACACTCAGACTCACACTCAGACGCAGACTCAGACTCAGACGCACACTCAGACTCACACTCAGACTCACACTCAGACTCAGACGCACACTCAGACGCACACTCAGACTCACACTCAGACTCACACTCAGACGCAGACTCAGACGCAGACACAGACTCAAACGCACACTCAGACACAGACTCAGACGCACACTCAGACTCACACTCAGACTCTCAGACTCACACTCAGACGCAGACTCAGACGCACACTCAGACGCACACTCAGACGCACACTCAGACGCACACTCAGACGCACACTCAGACTCACACTCAGACGCAGACTCAGACGCACACTCAGACGCACACTCAGACGCACACTCAGACGCAGACTCAGACGCACACTCAGACGCACACTCAGACTCACACTCAGACTCACACTCAGACTCACACTCAGACTCACACTCAGACTCAGACTCAGACTCACACTCAGACTCAGACTCACACTCACACTCACACACAGACTCACACTCACACTCACACTCACACTCACACTCAGACACAGACTCACACTCACACTCACACTCAGACACAGACTCACACTCACACTCACACTCACACTCAGACACAGACTCACACTCACACTCAGACTCACACTCAGACTCAGACGCACACTCAGACGCACACTCAGACGCACACTCAGACGCAGACTCAGACGCACACTCAGACGCACACTCAGACACAGACTCAGACTCTCAGACTCACACTCAGACTCACACTCAGACTCACACTCAGACTCACACTCAGACTCACACTCAGACTCAGACTCAGACTCACACTCAGACTCACACTCACACTCAGACACAGACTCACACTCACACTCACACTCAGACACAGACTCACACTCACACTCACACTCACACTCAGACACAGACTCACACTCACACTCAGACTCACACTCAGACTCAGACTCAGACGCACACTCAGACGCACACTCAGACGCAGACTCAGACGCAGACTCAGACGCACACTCAGACTCACACTCAGACTCTCAGACTCACACTCAGACGCAGACTCACACTCAGACTCTCAGACTCACACTCAGACGCAGACTCAGACGCACACTCAGACGCACACTCAGACGCACACTCAGACGCACACTCAGACGCACACTCAGACGCAGACTCAGACGCACACTCAGACGCAGACTCAGACGCACACTCAGACGCACACTCAGACACAGACTCAGACTCTCAGACTCACACTCAGACTCACACTCAGACTCACACTCAGACTCACACTCAGACTCACACTCAGACTCAGACTCAGACTCAGACTCAGACTCACACTCACACTCACACTCAGACACAGACTCACACTCACACTCACACTCAGACACAGACTCACACTCACACTCACACTCAGACACAGACTCACACTCACACTCAGACACAGACTCACACTCACACTCACACTCACACTCAGACTCACACTCACACTCAGACTCACACTCAGACTCACACTCAGACTCACACTCAGACACAGACACAGACTCAGACTCACACTGAGACTCACACTCAGACTCACACTCAGACTCACACTCAGACTCACACTCAGACTCAGACTCACACTCAGACTCACACTCAGACTCACACTCAGACTCACACTCACACTCACACTCAGACTCACACTCAGACTCACACTCAGACTCAGACTCAGACTCAGACTCACACTCAGACACAGACTCACACTCACACTCACACTCAGACACAGACTCACACTCACACTCACACTCAGACACAGACTCACACTCACACTCAGACACAGACTCACACTCACACTCACACTCAGACACAGACTCACACTCACACTCAGACTCACACTCAGACTCACACTCAGACTCACACTCAGACACAGACACAGACTCAGACTCACACTGAGACTCACACTGAGACTCACACTCAGACTCACACTCAGACTCACACTCACACTCACACTCACACTCAGACACAGACACAGACTCAGACTCACACTCAGACACAGACTCAGACTCAGACTCAGACTCACACTCAGACTCACACTCAGACTCAGACTCACACTCAGACTCACACTCACACTCACACTCAGACACAGACTCACACTCACACTCACACACAGACTCACACTCACACTCAGACACAGACTCACACTCACACTCACTCAGACTCACACTCAGACTCACACTCAGACACAGACTCAGACTCAGACTCAGACTCAGACTCAGACTCAGACTCAGACACAGACTCACACTCACACTCAGACTCAGACACAGACTCACACTCACACTCAGACACAGACTCACACTCAGACTCACACTCACACTCAGACTCACACTCAGACTCAGACTCAGACTCAGACTCAGACTCAGACACAGACACAGACTCAGACTCACACTGAGACTCACACTCAGACTCACACTCAGACTCACACTCACACTCACACTCAGACACAGACACAGACTCACACTCAGACACAGACTCAGACTCAGACTCAGACTCAGACTCACACTCAGACTCACACTCAGACTCACACTCACACTCAGACACAGACTCACACTCACACTCACACACAGACTCACACTCAGACACAGACTCACACTCACACTCACACACAGACTCACACTCACACTCACACACAGACTCACACTCACACTCACTCAGACTCACACTCAGACTCACACTCAGACTCAGACACAGACTCACACTCACACTCACACTCAGACACAGACACAGACTCAGACTCACACTCAGACACAGACTCAGACTCAGACTCAGACTCACACTCAGACTCACACTCAGACTCACACTCAGACTCACACTCACACTCACAGACTCACACTCACACTCACACACAGACTCACACTCACACTCACACACAGACTCACACTCACACTCACTCAGACTCACACTCAGACTCACACTCAGACTCAGACACAGACTCAGACTCAGACTCAGACTCAGACTCAGACTCAGACACAGACTCACACTCACACTCAGACTCAGACACAGACTCACACTCACACTCAGACACAGACTCACACTCAGACTCACACTCACACTCACACTCACACTCAGACTCACACTCAGACTCAGACACAGACACAGACTCAGACTCACACTGAGACTCACACTCAGACTCACACTCAGACTCACACTCACACTCACACTCAGACACAGACACAGACTCACACTCAGACACAGACTCAGACTCAGACTCAGACTCACACTCAGACTCACACTCAGACTCACACTCAGACTCACACTCACACTCACACACAGACTCACACTCAGACACAGACTCACACTCACACTCACACACAGACTCACACTCACACTCAGACACAGACTCACACTCACACTCACTCAGACTCACACTCAGACTCACACTCAGACTCAGACACAGACTCAGACACAGACTCAGACTCACACTCAGACTCACACTCAGACTCAGACTCACACTCAGACTCACACTCAGACTCACACACACACTCACACTCACACTCACTCACACTCAGACTCACACACTCACACTCACACTCAGACTCACACACTCACACTCAAGACTCAGACTCACACTCAGACTCACACTCAGACTCACACTCAGACTCACACTCACACTCAGACTCAGACTCACACTCAGACTCACACTCAGACTCACACTCAGACTCACACTCACACTCAGACTCAGACTCACTCAGACTCACACTCAGACTCACACTCACTCACACTCAGACTCACACACTCACACTCACACTCACACTCAGACTCACACTCAGACTCACACTCACACTCAGACTCAGACTCACACTCAGACTCACACTCAGACTCACACTCAGACTCACACTCAGACTCACACTCAGACTCAGACTCACACTCAGACTCAGACTCACACTCAGACTCAGACTCACACTCAGACTCAGACTCAGACTCACACTCAGACTCACACTCAGACTCACACTCAGACTCAGACTCACACTCAGACTCAGACTCACACTCAGACTCAGACTCACACTCAGACTCAGACTCACACTCACACTCAGACTCACACTCAGACTCAGACTCAGACTCACACTCAGACTCACACTCACACTCAGACTCAGACTCACACTCAGACTCACACTCAGACTCAGACTCACACTCAGACTCACACTCACTCAGACTCACACTCAGACTCAGACTCACACTCAGACTCAGACTCACACTCAGACTCACACTCACACTCACACTCAGACTCACACTCACACTCAGACTCACACTCACACTCAGACTCACACTCAGACTCACACTCAGACACAGACACAGACTCAGACTCACACTGAGACTCACACTCAGACTCACACTCAGACTCACACTCAGACTCACACTCACACTCAGACACAGACACAGACTCAGACTCACACTCAGACACAGACTCAGACTCAGACTCACACTCAGACTCACACTCAGACTCACACTCAGACTCACACTCACACTCACACTCAGACACAGACTCACACTCACACTCACACACAGACTCACACTCACACTCAGACACAGACTCACACTCACACTCACTCAGACTCACACTCAGACTCACACTCAGACTCAGACACAGACTCAGACTCAGACTCAGACTCAGACTCAGACTCAGACACAGACTCACACTCACACTCAGACTCAGACACAGACTCACACTCACACTCAGACACAGACTCACACTCAGACTCACACTCACACTCAGACTCACACTCAGACTCAGACTCAGACTCAGACACAGACACAGACTCAGACTCACACTGAGACTCACACTCAGACTCACACTCAGACTCACACTCAGACTCACACTCAGACTCACACTCACACTCAGACACAGACACAGACTCACACTCAGACTCAGACTCAGACTCAGACTCAGACTCACACTCAGACTCACACTCAGACTCACACTCAGACTCACACTCACACTCAGACACAGACTCACACTCACACTCACACACAGACACACTCAGACACAGACTCACACTCACACTCACACACAGACTCACACTCACACTCAGACACAGACTCACACTCACACTCACTCAGACTCACACTCAGACTCACACTCAGACTCAGACACAGACTCAGACTCAGACTCAGACTCAGACTCACACTCACACTCAGACTCACACTCAGACTCACACTCAGACTCACACACACACTCACACTCACTCACACTCACACTCACACACTCACACTCACACTCAGACTCACACACTCACACTCAAGACTCAGACTCACACTCAGACTCACACTCAGACTCACACTCAGACTCACACTCACACTCAGACTCACACTCAGACTCACACTCAGACTCACACTCACACTCACACTCAGACTCACACTCAGACTCACACTCAGACTCAGACTCAGACTCAGACTCACACTCACACTCAGACTCACACTCAGACTCACACTCAGACTCACACACACACTCACACTCACTCACACTCACACTCACACACTCACACTCACACTCAGACTCACACACTCACACTCAAGACTCAGACTCACACTCAGACTCACACTCAGACTCACACTCACACTCAGACTCACACTCAGACTCACACTCAGACTCACACTCACACTCACACTCACACTCAGACTCAGACTCAGACTCACACTCAGACTCACACTCACACTCAGACTCAGACTCACACACACACACACTCACACTCACACTCACTCACACTCAGACTCACACACTCACACTCACACTCACACTCAGACTCACACTCAGACTCACACTCAGACTCAGACTCACACTCAGACTCACACTCAGACTCAGACTCAGACTCAGACTCAGACTCAGACTCAGACTCACACTCAGACTCACACTCAGACTCAGACTCACACTCAGACTCACACTCAGACTCAGACTCACACTCAGACTCAGACTCAGACTCAGACTCACACTCAGACTCACACTCAGACTCAGACTCACACTCAGACTCAGACTCAGACTCAGACTCACACTCAGACTCAGACTCAGACTCAGACTCAGACTCAGACTCAGACTCAGACTCACACTCAGACTCACACTCAGACTCACACTCAGACTCACACTCAGACTCACACTCAGACTCACACTCAGACTCACACTCACACTCACACTCACACTCACACTCAGACTCACACTCAGACTCACACTCAGACTCACACTCAGACTCACACTCACACTCACACTCAGACTCAGACTCACACTCAGACTCAGACTCATACTCAGACTCACACTCAGACTCACACTCACACTCAGACTCACACTCAGACTCACACTCAGACTCACACTCAGACTCAGACTCAGACTCAGACTCACACTCAGACTCACACTCACACTCAGACTCACACTCAGACTCAGACTCACACTCAGACTCACACTCAGACTCACACTCAGACTCACACTCAGACTCACACTCAGACTCACACTCAGACTCACACTCACACTCAGACTCAGACTCACACTCAGACTCACACTCAGACTCACACTCAGACTCACACTCAGACTCACACTCAGACTCACACTCAGACTCACACTCACACTCAGACTCACACTCACACTCACACTCACACTCAGACTCACACTCAGACTCACACTCAGACTCACACTCACACTCAGACTCACACTCAGACTCACACTCAGACTCACACTCACACTCAGACTCAGACTCAGACTCACACTCAGACTCACACTCAGACTCAGACTCACACTCAGACTCAGACTCACACTCAGACTCACACTCAGACTCACACTCAGACTCACACTCAGACTTACACTCACACTCGCACGCACACTCACACGCACACTCACACTCGCACGCACACTCACACTCAGACTTACACGCACACTCACACTCAGACTCACACTCAGATGCAGACTCAGACGTAGACGCAGACTCACATTCACACTCAGACACAGACTCACACTCAGACTCACACTCAGACTCACACTCAGACTCACACTCAGACTCACACTCAGACGCAGACTCACACTCACACTCAGACTCAGACACACTCAGACTCACACTCAGACTCAGACTCATACTCACACTCACACTCAGACTCACACTCAGACTCACACTCAGACTCAGACTCAGACTCAGACTCAGACTCAGACTCAGACTCACACTCAGACTCACACTCACACTCAGACTCACACTCAGACTCAGACTCACACTCAGACTCACACTCAGACTCACACTCAGACTCACACTCAGACTCACACTCAGACTCACACTCAGACTCACACTCACACTCAGACTCAGACTCACACTCAGACTCACACTCAGACTCACACTCAGACTCACACTCAGACTCACACTCAGACTCACACTCAGACTCACACTCACACTCAGACTCACACTCAGACTCACACTCAGACTCACACTCACACTCAGACTCACACTCAGACTCACACTCACACTCAGACTCACACTCAGACTCACACTCAGACTCACACTCACACTCAGACTCAGACTCAGACTCACACTCAGACTCACACTCAGACTCAGACTCACACTCAGACTCAGACTCACACTCAGACTCACACTCAGACTCACACTCAGACTCACACTCAGACTTACACTCACACTCGCACGCACACTCACACGCACACTCACACTCGCACGCACACTCACACTCAGACTTACACGCACACTCACACTCAGACTCACACTCAGATGCAGACTCAGACGTAGACGCAGACTCACATTCACACTCAGACACAGACTCACACTCAGACTCACACTCAGACTCACACTCAGACTCACACTCAGACTCACACTCAGACGCAGACTCACACTCACACTCAGACTCAGACACACTCAGACTCACACTCAGACTCAGACTCACACGCACACTCACACTCAGACTCACACGCACACTCAGACTCACACGCACACTCACACTCAGACTCAGACTCACACTCAGATGCAGACTCAGACGTAGACGCAGACTCACACTCACACTCACACTCACACTCAGACACAGACTCAGACACAGACTGAGACTCAGACACAGACTCAGACTCACACTCAGACTCACACTCAGACTCACACTCAGACTCAGACTCAGACTCAGACTCACTCACACTCAGACTCACACTCACACTCACACTCAGACTCACACTCAGACTCAGACTCACACTCACACTCAGACTCACACTCAGACTCACACTCACACTCACACTCACACTCAGATTCACACTCAGATTCACACTCACACTCAGACTTACTCACACTCAGACTCACACTCAGACTCAGACTCAGACTCAAACTCACAAGCACACTCAGACTCAGACTCACACTCACACTTACACTCACACTTACACTCACACTCACACGCACACTCACACGCACACTCACACTCGCACGCACACTCAGACTCACACGCACACGCACACTCAGACTCACATGCACACTCAGACTCACACGCACACTCACACTCAGACTCACACGCACACTCACACTCAGATGCACACTCACACTCAGACTCAGACTTACACTCAGACTCACACAAACACTCACACTCAGACTCAAACGCACACTCACACTCAGACTCAAACGCACACTCACACTCAGACTTACACGCACACTCAGACTCACACTCACACGCACACTCAGACTCAGACTCACTCGCACACTCAGACTCACACGCACACTCAGACTCACACTCACACGCACACTCAGACTCAGACTCAGACTCACTCGCACACTCAGACTCAGACTCACACGCACACTCAACGCAGCAGACACACAACACCCAACACACAAACACCGCGGCACACACAAATATACGCACATACCGCACAACACACACACATTGCACAAAACATACCTCCCCCCAAAACACACACACACACCCACACAAACCGCGCAACACACATACACAACGATACAGACACACAGCGCTCCACAAATAACGACACACAACGCAACACACAAACAACACCGCTCTCACCCCCCGCTACACCCAGACAACACCCAGAACATGTACAGCCCCTACACAAACACTTGGTAACTACACACAACAACATCTATATATATATATATATATATATATATATAACAAAAATCGTACATTAACTACACAATACGTAAATTCTAGAATACCCGATGCGTAGAATCGGGCCACCTTCTAGTCCCTTAATAAACACCACGGCCTAATTGTTCCACAATTATTGTGTTTGTTTTTCTTTATTAGTTAATCATAAGGGAGTGGAACTTGTGCTACCATGTCAGGGCCCCCCATAGCGACCTAGCTTGGGGGACACATGGTCGCACAGATCCCCCCTTTGCTCGTCAATTTTTTATGGGTATTTAGTAATAGGTTGTTGTTTTTCTTCTGGAAGTCCAGAAAGAGTTAATTTTTGAAGTTAAGCTGTGGTAAGGCTGCCACGAGCTGGTTTTGTCTGGTTTGGCCCGTTTGGTTTAGAGAGTCCTTTTACTTGAATCTCATTGGCTATCAAGAAAAAGTGCGGGATTTGGAACGCTATTTAATACCTGTTCTTGCGAAGTCAGCTATTAGTCGCCGCTGGACGAAGACGAAAGAAGCACCCGCCCTCCCATCTCTTTGGACAGAACTGTTAGGCTTGTCGTGCTGTTTATTAGTGGGATAATCACCCAGTTAGTTCTGGGTGGAGTTGGACATTCAGTTTATGCTAATGGACTTTGAGGTTTTATGTAATTTATGTATTTATTTATTTATTGATAATTTTGAATTTTGGTAATCCCTTAATAAACACCACGGCCTAATTTTTCCACAATTATTGTGTTTGTTTTTCTTTATTAGTTAATTATAAGGGAGTGGAACTTGTGCTACCATGTGCTACTCTGATGCTGCAGAGGTAAAGCATCTTTAGACACCAATGGACCTATAGCTTTTTTAGGAAAAGATGTGTGCCGCCCCTGTGCCAGCAGCCAGGCTGCTCGGATCCGGATCGAGGGTGGCTCGAGGGGTCTCAGGACCCGGGGGTTGTGCGGCCACTCAAATGAAGGGTGTAATTACAGGGGATTGTGTTAGCGTTCGTGACGCCACCCGTGGTATGTGGTAATTTGGAGTACCACCGCTGCAGTTGGGAGTACCTGGGGATGATGGAATGGGGCAGCCAGGTGTTAGAACCCTCGACAGGTAGGGGGAATGACCTGGGACTCGATGATGGTGAGGGGGGAGTGCCGTTGGGTGCAAAGGGGGTCACTTGCGTACTCACTCAGTCCATTAAGCTGACACCGACAACTGGAAAAAACAAAATTCTGTATACCGTTGCCACTGAGGGGAGCTAGTTCGGGTCCCGTCCCCAATGGGGCTGCCTGTTGATCCGTGACCTGCCTTCTGGCACTAAGTTTACTTCTCTGTTGGTCCTGGTAGTATGGAACTTTCCGGGTCCCGCTCCCCACTATGGCTAAGTGTGGGAGCTTGCTCTCAGGGTTCACGCTTGGGATTTTCTGGACCATTTTAGTGGAAAGTCCTACGGGGGTTGTTGCGCTAGTACCCCGATTTTGGAGTGGGTGGAGAGCAGATCTTGAAGGCTCCGTTCTCGTCGGGTAAATTGTCAGGTTGCCTGAAGCTACTCCCTGACCTAGGGTCCATGTACCCCATCGTGCCCTGGTCCCATCCCAGTGATGGTGCAAGGCCGCCGGCTGTCCTCCTTGACAGTTCCGTGCCCCTTGCCACAATCCCCTGCGACCGGGGGTCCAGCTCCTCGAGGCCCAGACCACCGTCTGCCACCTAGATAGCTTCCCAGGAGCCCTGCTCCTGACCTCCTCTCTCCTTCACTTCCAACATAACACTCTCCTACTCCTGACACTCCTGACCTCCCCTAACCAACCCCCCAAGTGGGCGACCCTATTCCACTCAGGCGGTCCACTGGTGTGTCTGGTGGGTGTGGTGCAGAGTGTACCTAGGATTTGATTAGCTGATGTAGGCAACAGCATGTAGTTGGGGACCCATAACCAAGAAGGAGGTGGATACTGCACGGGAGGGCAGATTGCGCAATACCCTGTGGCGACCTGATAGTCCAGGGGCATCACAGATGCTTTAGGAAATCGCCAGAGATGTTTTTCCTAACAAAACTTTTAAGAAATCTTTTACAGCATCTTTAACGCCTCTTTTTTTTTTATCATGTTCTATGTATTAATTTTTAGTGTTTTTCAGTGGCAGATGTAACAAGAATGTTTTTAACCGCTTCATGTCCTTGATCATGCGCATTGCATGATCTTTTGGCATTCTTGTGCATATATATTCATTACCTTTTACATTTTTAAATCACTTTTTTTCAGGAGGAATACGCCTGAAAATGACATCATGGTTCATGTGCCCATACAATGTGAGGGAGCACAGGAGTCGGCGGTGTAAACATCCCGCTGGTCTGAGCTGTCAATCATTAAAAGCATAGCAGAGGATTTTATTTACTTTTGATCTTATGATAATTATTTACATTTTTTAAGGGGGTTGTTGAAAGGTGCAATTCTTGCCTTGCAACAAACAAGCCAGAATGGGGCCTGGTAATATGTACATATATATTCATGATCTCTAATAAAGTGGCCATGCAGTGCATCCGGCCGCGGCACCGGTACCTTGGTATACCAGAGACTCGTGTGTTATTTGCCAACAGTGAGTACACCAACACCCCCCCTGCGGTCGTCATTTCCCCCTGCATTGGAGCCATCGGGTCCCGGGGCCACCATCCCTGCCCACGGAGGGGTTAACAGCTTGCTGCACAACATCTTCCCCGGGTGTCCCGCAACAGCAGCGGTGGTGTCCCACTTCACCACACACCGTGGGTGGCGTCACAAACTCACAAAGTACATATACGTCCAACCCCCTTTTCACTCGGCGTGTCCACGAGGCTCCCGGGTCCGGAGAGCCTCGAGCCACCACCCCTGAAGGTCCAGACTCGAGCAGTGTTGGCTGCTGGCACGGGGTGGCACACCCCGAAAACTTGGCGTCACGAACAGGATACTTACCCATCCACTTACCTTGTGGAAGTGCGCCCTGTATTGGACAGACAGTGGTGATCCATTGCAAAATTTTCAGAAGTCGCCATTTTGGCGCGAAAAATCTCAGCCCAGCGTCTTCTTCCCTGCGAAAAGAGAGCGAAAGACAAAGCCCAGCTCCCTGGGAACACGGCCGCAAAGTAAGGCTGGAAGTCGCAAAACGAAACTAACCGGCCAAAAAGAAGAGTGCCAGCAAATAACCGAGGGGGAGAAACGGGGAGATGTCCTCTGCAAAATTTAATGCTGGGGACGCACTGACCGCTGGAGCAGCGGCGCCCCGAGGAAGAGTGGTGACCCCCGCGGAGGAGCAGGAATCAGATCGCCTACCGATGGGGACCCCTGCCTGGCTGGAGCGGGAGCTGGCGAGATTCTGTGTCCGGGTGCGGTCGCAGTGGCTGCAACAGGTACTGGAGTGGAAGGCGGAGGTCCGGAGATTGGTGGCCGTGGTGTGGGCCCGTGAGAGCCGAGCTGCCCGTATGGCACCGCGTCGGGAGCAAGGTACCCAGACCGACTCGACCTCGTCGACCTGCCCGGAGATGGAGCCTGTTCCCTCCGTGATGGGAGAGTGGTGGCTGGCCCCGCTCCCTGGAACCGCGGCAGTACCTGCTATACCACCTCCGTTCCCGATGGAAGTCCAAAGCTCCGGGATGCATTGTAGCTGGTCCCGGAATGCCGACCCTCGGGGCAGAAGTGAGCCATACGGCCCCATGCAGCAGTGGTAGCGGTTCCCGGCTACTTTTACAGTTTAGTTCCCAGTTGGAACAGTGTGCAGTTTCCAATTGTTCCCGTTTTAAAGTTTATACAAAGATAATGGCTGAGAACTTGCAGGCCAACCCATAAACTATTGGGCCTTGTAAATAGTCCCTGGACCCCCTTCTTGCTTTAAGCAGTCTCCGGAGAGGCTGATTGGAGGATGGGCCTGCGGTAAAGTAGGCCGAGGCCCAGTCACCAGAGGGACCGGTGACTATCCTCCGGGTCAGGGGTCCCCTGGACATGGAGCTCCTGAAAGGACTTCCGGGCAAGGAACTTTTTACCCGGCCCATTTGGGCAACACACGGACTTAACCTGGACTTGGGCAAGGGGTGCCAAGCTGTGTTTTAGTGGTGGCATCAAGGCTAGGTTTGTTTTTGTGGTAAAGGCAAGAAGGACCCGGTCCCGTCCCGTCCCAGTTATAAAAGTTATGCAACGTTTAAGGAACCTGCCTCCCGTAAGGGAAGAAACAAAAATGTACAAATGTTAGTATAATTGTAAGTGTTTTACCGTTTTTTCTATCTTTCAGCATTAAAAAAGCAAAAACCCGGTGGTGGTTGGACAGCCCACGGATGGACTGTATTCAACCAAGGGGGAGTGTGACGCCCTGGAGAATCCAGGTAGTCACAAATAGGCCCCCGCACAATACCTTCCCCACACTTAGGAACATCATCCAACCATTTAAAGCCTAGTCACCCCCTTGGGGACAGATAAACACACCAGTGGGTGTAGCCAGGCGGTTGGTGCACACCCACCCAGGGGTGTAGACAGCCCAGGGTGGGAAAGTAAACAGTTTAGTGTTGAAGTTCAAGTTGAGAGGAGCTGGGGCTTGGTGTAGTCCCAGCAGGAGGAGAGAAAGTTCAATTTGAAGGTGCCGAGGTTGGAGCCCTGGTATCACTGGCTAGGAGGCAGACGGTGGTCTCTGTCAGCAGGAGATGGGAAGACGGCTCGGTGGAACCGAGGCATGCCGGGCCAGGGTTGTAGCCCTCCGGTACCAACACGGGGAACTGACCTGGAAACCGTAGCACAAAGGGGGGTACTCGGACCCTGAAGCCAGAAACCAGAATCGACTGGAGCTGGTTAATTAACCGATTGAGGCCAGGACTAGAGGTTCTTCCCCACCCAAAGTCCCTCATAGAAGACAACAGCCCACCGATTGGGGATAAGCGGTCACCGTCAAGGCCCATAGATCCCACGGGCTAGCGCCTGCGGGCACGGCTCCTTAGGCCACATCCAGCCGGGATCGGACTCCGACGTTATACACGGGAAAGTCATACACTAAGAAAACAGTGCAGGAGAAGGATAGAGACCACCAGCCGGGTGGGGGACCCTGAGTACATCCGGCCGCGGCACCGGCCACCACAACCTTGGTTTACCAGAGACTCGTGTGTTATTTGCCAACAGTGAGTACACCAACACCCCCCCTGCGGTCATTTCCCCCTGCATTGGAGCCATCGGGTCCCGGGGCCACCATCCCTATCCACGGAGGGGTTAACAGCTTGCTGCACAACATCTCCCCCGGGTGTCCCACAACAGCAGCGGTGGTGTCCTACTTCACCACACAACGTGGGTGGCATCACGAACTCACACAGTACATATACGTCCAACCCCCTTTTCACTCTGCGTGTCCACGAGGCCCCCGGGTCGGGAGACCTCGAGCCACCACCCCTGAAGGTCCGGATTCGAGCATCGTCGGCTGCTGGCATGGGGCGGCACACACACACCGGTCCTTGTCCCCTCCACACATACTGGTCCTTGTCCCTCTGCGCACACCGGTCCTTGTCTTCTCTGCACACACCGGTCCCTGTCCCCTCCGCATACACCGGTCCTTGTTACCTCCGCACACACTTGTCCTTATCTCTTCTGCACACACCGGTCCTTGTCCCCTCCGCACACACCGGTCCTTGTGCCTTCTGCACACACCGGTCCGTGTCACCTCTGCACACACCACTCTTTGCTCTTTGAAATGATTATTTGAAAGGTATTTAACAAAAATTTAGTTTCTTTCCATTTTTTCATAGTGTTAGGGAAAATGAGAGACAACAGCTTTCCTCAGAGATAGCACCTTGACAGGTGAAATAGAAAACTTCTCCAACTAAGCTTGGAAAGTAATTCTAAAGGCCTAGTCACACACACAGATAAATCTGTGGCAGATCTGTGGTAGATCTGTGGTAGATCTGTGGTTGCAGTGAAATTGTGGACAATCAGTGCCAGGTTCTGTGGGGTGACAGATCACATTTCTCTATCTGGTATTTGATTGACAAGTCTGTTTTTTGTGACTGCCAGGAGAATATTCCCGGCCTGACTTCATTATGCCAGCTGTACAATTTGGTAGGGGACAAATAATCCTACAGGGTTGTTTTTCAGGGCTCTGCCTTGGTAGTGTAGTTCCAGTGAAGGGAAATCTTAGTTCATCAGCATAGAAGACATTAAGGACAAACGTATGCCTCCAACTTTGTAGTAACAGATGAGGAAGGCCCTTTATTTTTCCCAGCATAACTGTGCCCCAATCTCAAAGTCAGGTCCATAAAGCCATAGTTTGGTGAGTCCTGATTCAAACACCATCCAACACCTTTGAGATAAATTAGAATGGAGATTGTGAGCCAGGACCACCCATCCACCATCTCTGTCTGACTACAGACACCTTCAAATCTTGTAGAATGGGACCAACTCCAGTTTAATGGCAATGGGTTAGAATGGGATGTCATCAAACTCTCTAACCCTATACGTATGTCCATATAGTCAATAGCAAAATATGTTTCAGATCACCCTGATTTCACATCTCCACTGAGTTCAATTAAAGCCGGGCGGTGCACAAATGCCATGGCATCGGGGATCCAGTGTGCGGTCACAGATACAAAAAAGGGTTTATCCAGCAGCTTATCTGGTATTTTCTTAAAACTTGAACATTTATTGAAAAATCCTTTAAAACATAGTAGGATTTAAAACCAAGCAATCCATAGTTTTCTTTTCAGACAAGGATCTCCTTACTCATAGCATGTAACAATCTATATGAGAAACCCATTTAAACTAGTGAACAGGAAATCCACATGCGGAAATGACATCAGTGTATATGTATTAAAAGACTGATTTATTTATTATAATGTACTCATTGTATTAATTCCATACATTTATAAACCCCATAGACTTTATTATACATCATTATATTGAATCTCATTGGCTGCAGGGCTTGTTCTCAGCATTCTAGAATGTTAGGACATCACAGATTCATCCCCATGGTCACCTCTGCCTGGACATTATGACATCATTAAGGGTATATAAGGGACCGCCCACCCAGACTTTCTTTGAGGGTTATTTATAGAAGGAGTAAGTCTTACATTCATGTTCTATTCTTATCATTTCCTATTTCCTATCAATAAAACTTTCTGATTTCTTCTGACAATCTTCTTCTACCTCCCAATTCTCATATCCCATATATTTTTGGATGAGAAAACCTTATATTTGTTAATTAGCCAATACATATGCAATACTTACTATTGATGTAATTGGTATTTATCTCTATTTATCCCATTCAGGTTCTTGTGATATACTGCATACTAGAAAGAAAATGAGCAAATATCAGACCGTGTTTTATGTAAGTCCAAAATTGAAATTTTCATGTAATTCAGAATAGTGATTGCAATATTATTTGTATACAGATGTGTAACAATGAATTTCTGTTATCTGATGTCTGTTTTTTTATGCACATCATGGGCAGGCGGCAGTTAAACTGATGCTGTCAACTAACATACTCCGTGCTGACAGCAGTCACCAACAGCTGACCAGCACGGAAAGAGGTGTGGGGACCAATCACAGTGGACCCCGCTCTCCGATTGCTATAATTGGATAGTGAATGTAACTATCCAATCCCGGCATATGTATCCAACACGGGAGCAGCAGCTCAGCTCCGATTCTCCTCAGTGACTGCGCTGCTGCCAGAGAAATAAAAAAGTCTAAATCACCCAGTGTCACCCGCCTCATTGTTATTCCTCCCATTTAATGTCATTTGTGTTTTTATATATATATATATATATATATATATATATACACATTTATTTTTTATATATATGTTTAATCTAATATATATTACATATGTGTACAGTATATATATATATATATATATATATATATATATATATATATATATACATATATATATATATATATATATATATATATATATATATATATATATAATTTATTGTTTTCCATTTTTCCATCAGTTATTTTCATTCATCCATCATTAGCTAGATCTAGGTAGGTGTGGGGTGTTAAGGGAAAATATTTTAGAACTCGTTAGGGTTAGGTATTAGGCAAGAGGAATTAGAATTAGGTACAGGTTTGGAAATTTGTGTTAGATAAAAAAATAAATATAAAAAGTAAAAATAAAAATAAAATATAAAAAGTCTGTCTGTCTAACTATCTATCTCTCTATCTATCTATCTATCTATCTATCTATCTATCTATCTATCTATCTATCTATCTATCTCTCTATCTATCTATCTATCTCTCTATCTATCTATCTCTCTATCCCTCTATCTCTCTATCTATCTATCTCTATCTATCTCTCTCTATCTATCTCTCTCTATCTATCTCTCTCTATCTATCTCTCTATCCCTCTATCTCTCTATCTATCTATCTCTATCTCTCTCTCTCTCTCTCTCTCTCTCTCTATCTATCTATATACACGCTGCAGTCACATATTTGAAGGCCAGGGGAGGGTGGGGGGAGAATTACCTGGTGAAGCAGAATTGTCCTCAGTCACCAGTTTCTCCCACAAGTACCTACACCAAAATATGCCGACTCCAAAAGAGATGCAGAAAGATGGAATAAGAGGGAAACCATTCCCCAGTGTGACCCACGTCCTGATAACCCTGGCCTCTGCATATGGCTTCCTTCTCACGTCAGTGTTTCCCACACGTGGTGCGTCTGTTTTTACACAAACTGGAGACACGTTCACACTCATACTCAGTAAAATCTATGTTGATCTTCACAGCATCATCTTTTCACATGGATTATGTGTCTGTGTGAACCACGTGTGTGTCCATGTCATCCACACAAAGACCTGTTCATGGCAGCGTGGATCACATGGAGCCATAAAAGTCAATGGCTCCGTGAAAAACACGTACAGCACACGGATGATGTCAGTGTGACATCCATGTGACAGAAACCAAAATTAAATGCGTTCAAAGAATTATTACTAACTTTTATGTGTTAAACATGGGCAATGGTGATAGATAAGATAGATGATAGATACAGTGGCATGCAAAAGTTTGGGCACCCCTTGTCAAAATTACAGTTAATATGAACAGTTATGCAGAGTGGGAAAAAAATTGTAGAAAGGAAGAGAGACAGGCGGTGCAGTATTTTATGATCTCAAGGAGTGCTAAAATGGACCGTGCGTGTAATCTGGGGAACCCGTCTATCCGGCGGCGGCTGGTCGGCTCACTGAATCGGAGTCCGAGCAGAAAACAATAAGATAAAAGGAGGAGGGCGGTCAACGCACAGTCCGGTGGCTGAGATGTATAGGTACGAAATGACCAGATCCACCTATTCTGATCTTGTCTTTATTAAAAATGTAACATTATAAAAACATCGCTTGCCGGGGGTATATATATATATATATATATCCGTACCCACTGATCCGGTCGCACCTGCATTGCACCGCACCGTGCTCACTGATCCAGTCTCACCATCGCACCACCGCTCCTTGCTCACTGGTCCAGTCCATGCGTCCACCGGTCACGCCTGCCGCTCCTGCTCTTGCTCCCCTGAGTCCTGTTCCAGGTCTCAGGAGTCTGACTCTGAGGCTTACACACATGTTCCTGTATAGGACCGGACCGCGCCCACTCACCTGGTCTTGCACTGCTGCAACAGGAAATGACCTGAGGCTGTGCTGGGTATATAAGACTGGCCTTTCCAGGTGGGCGGGGCCTGATCATCGCTTGTGTTTCTTTGCTTTGTCTTGTGAGCTAGGTGCTCAGGTCCTTTTGTTCCTGTTTCCTGTATTACTGCCTTAAAGTACGCTGTGACCCTAGTGACCTGGTCCTCTCTTTGCTTCCTGATACCTGCACCTGTTCCTGTACTGTCCTACGGGACTCCATGACCCTGGTGACCTGGTTCTTCCCGTTCCTGCCACGCTAGTGCTCCAGCTACCGTGTACCCTACTCTGTGGGGTGCTCGGTCCAGTGGATCCACCACCTGGGCATACCAGTCCACCCTGCCCCTCACATATATATATATATATATATATGTATATATATATATATATATATACTGTATATAGCCTCCTATAGTACTGCCCACTGGAAAGGTAAGAAATTGATTAGTGGATCAATAACAGATGAGGTATCTATAATAAGATGATTAGACAGAGACTCAGAGACTCCTAGCTATTTATCACACATAGTCTGATTGTGCACTACTTGTGTCGCTTTACTGTATGTGTATATATATATATATATATATATCTATGTATATATATATATTATATATGTTCTATGGTCAAATTATGGTCAAATACAGTACATTGACATCCAACGTTAAAAAGGTATAAGTTGGCTGCCAAATGATTCCACTTAGTTCTCCAATCAATTGGGATGAATCCTTTGGAGAGGAGGGAAACTTATTACCAGATTTTGCAAAAATACATCTATGAAGGGAGCAGGTGAGGGAACCAATTCCTGACATAATGGGCGCCCAGGGAGATACTGTATAACACCAAATACTATGAATTACTAACATCGGACCCCTCTCCACAATATATTAAGCATTATCACATCTTGGTTAACAATGCTTATCATAATAAAATTATTAATCTTAAGGAAAGGAGATTTCTAACAAATAGGGCGCTCAGCAGGACATTTTTTTACTACCTCCCTGAGGTCCACAAGCACCTTAAAGGTCCCCCTGGGCGCCCCATTATATCAGGAATTGGTTCTCGCCATCCATCTCCCTATCTCACTTCAGTGACCTAGTTTTGCAAAATCTGGTAACAGAGTTTCCCTCCCCTCTGAAGGATTCATCCCAATTGATTAGAGAACTAAGTGTAATCATTTGGCAGCCACCTTATACTTTTTAATGTTGGATGTCAATGTATTGTATTTGAACAAAGAACATGCGAAAGGAGTGGAAGTGATTCATTTTTATTTATCTGAACATACCACGATGCCCATAGATCAAAAAGAGTTTCTTCTTAAGGGTTTGTAATTTATTTTGAAGCACAACATCTTCTTTTCCAGGACAATCGGTTCCTGCAGTGCCTTGGGACCGCGATGGGGACTCGAGTCGCACCCAGTTGTGCAAACCTTTTCATGGGGCAATTCGAGTCCCTACCGCTATTTACATCACCCGAGAACAAATCACAGATCATATTTTATAAACATTACATTGATGATCTGTTCATCTTATGGGGGGATCAACATCACAGGTAAATAATTTGGTAGCCCAACTGAATAACAACACTTGGGGTTTAAAGGGAACCTGTCAGGTCCAATATGCACCCAGAACCACGAGCAGTTCTGGATGCATATTGCTAATCCCTGCTTGCTAACATGCTAATGAATGTGCAGCGTCAGAGGATGATCTCACTCACCTCTCCGCCACCATCGCATGCTTGATGCTGGATTTTAGCTAAGTGCACATGACCCCAGACGTTCGGTCATGTGCACTGTGACGCCCTGGCCTATCAGGACGTCACAGGGTATTGTGCAATCTGCCCTTCTTTGCAATATCCACCTCCTCCTTGGTTAAGGGTCCCTCACCTTGGTATTGCCAAGAACAAGCTAATTAAAACACTAGGAACACTCTGCACCACACCCAACAGACACACTAGTGGACGGCCTGAGTGGAATAGGGTCGCCCACTTGGGGGGTTGGTTAAAGGGGGGGTCAGGAGTGTCAGGAGTCAGTCAGTCGGTTAAGCAGTGACTCTCAAGAGGAGAGGTCAGGAGCTGGGCTCCGTGAACTACTAGGTGGCAGACGCTGGTCTGTGCCTGGTAGGAGCTGGACCCCGGTCGCAGGGAATCGTGACAACGGGCACGGACGGTCGAGGAGGACAGCCGGTGGCCTTGTGCCATCACCGGGCAGGGGCCAGGGCACGACGGGGTACGTGGACCCTAGGTCAAGTTGAAGCTTCAGGCGTCCTGACAATTTACCCGACGAGGACAGAGCCTTCAAGATCCGTTCTCCACCCGCTCCAAAATCGGGGTACTAACGCAACGAGGGGGATAGGACTTTCCACTACACGGTCCAGAAAATCCCAAGTGTGAACCCTGAGAGCAAGCTCACCCAGTTAGCCACACTGGGGAGCGGGACCCGATTAGTTTCAGACTAAAGGGACCAACTAGAAGACAAGGTGCTATGGGGAAAGGTCACAGGCCAACATGCAATACCAAAGGGCACGGGACCCAGGCGTGCTCCCTCTCAGTGGCAGCGGTGTCCACAACTTTGGTTTACTACAGTTGTCGGTGTCAGCATTATTGGACTGAGTATGCAAGTGACCCTTACCGTCCCAACGGCACACCCCCGTCACCATCACCGAGTCCCTGGGGCATTCCCCCTACCCATGGAGGGGTTAAACACCTAACTGCCCACACCATCACCATCAGGTACTCCCAATCGTAGCGGTAGTACTCCATCTTACCACGCACCACAGGTGTCGTCATGAACTTTCCACACCATCCCCTGTACATAACCCTATTTCTATTCCCGATATAATGCATTAAGTTGGAACATACGTGTCTACTGATTATTCCACAGAGGCATATTCCCTGTAGTCCTATATGATTTTAGGGCTCTTTTCCTCTGGTTTCAGCCGTTACCTTCATTCTCCCCTGCTTCTAATTAACATGCATAGAGGATCACACCCGCTCCACAGGTAATTAGCACACTTCCGGCTATTTTTTTTTTTTTTTTCCAGGTCGTCAGTTTGTCTATATTAGTAGCCTAATGTCTAGCATAGGACACTTATGAGTAAGGACTCAGTTGTTTTTAAGTAGAAGTCGGAAACGCTTCAAGCGATCCTATGATCTGATGTATGTTTCTAGCCTTGGTCTTCACACGTTTTTAAAGTGCATCAATAAAAGAACGGATTTTATTTTTAAGAAGGAATTCATGCTGGATCCTTTTTCTCTTTGCTATTGTCCCCTGTCCATAACCCCCCTTGGTTTGAGGAGCCGTACGACCCCTGGGACCGGAGCCCTCTCGAGCCACCACGGATCCGAATCCGAGCAGCCCGGCTGCTGACACGGGGGCGCCACACCCACACACTTCAGTTTGAAGCCGGGACACCTCGCTTCATAGTGCGCATGACCGTAACTGTGGGGTCATGCACACTGAGCTGAAATCCAACATCAAGCGGCAATGGCAGTGGAGAGGTAAGTGGGATGATCCTCTGACGCTGCAGAATCATTAGCATGTTAGCACGCCCACAGGGGCATACTAATATGCTGATGGGAGCGACTAGCAAGGGAAGCAATGCCCAGGGGGCTACTGCCCTGGCTTATTAGCATATGATAAAAGATCTTTAGAGATACTTTTTCTTTTGATCTCTTTATCTATGCTAGTGTATACAGGGACGGTTAGGCAGGGAATAGCAATATACACCCAGAACTGCTGGTGGTGCTGGGTGCATATTGCATCTGACAGGTTCCCTTTAAAATTTGTGTCGGACATGAGCCCGCATAAAATAGTTTTTGTGGACTTAGAAATTTTTCACAAGGAAGGTTCCATACAGAACAGAACACATTTCAAAAAAGCAAAAGTCTCCGGTACGTGTTTGGTCCTTTTCCTCACGTACTGGAGACACGGGCACACGTAGACCCATTAAAATCAATGGGTCTGCGCTCACGTGCGTATTCTGCCATGGACCGTGTGTACATGAGGTGCATACGTGTGTCCGTGTGCTCCACATGTCAACATGTCTGTTTTTCTCCGGCATCACGGATGTCACACGAAACGCAAACGGACCACACGGAGGTGTTTCATGTGTCACGCGCCAGAAAAAACACACGTGTTTGAGAAAAAAAAAACTTTACTCACCTTCTCCAGCCCTCCTGTCTCTGCTTCTGCTATCACTTGCTTCCGACCGGCGCTCATTGCATATTCACTTCACTGCGGCCGGAAGCTGCATCAGCGGGGAGTCGGCAGGACCGGAGACCGAAGATCAGCACCACGGACAGTGACGCCAGGGACAGGTGAGCAGAAAGTTCCCGTTCTCCGTGTGTTATCATGGATAACATATGGAGAACACACGTGTGCCATAAACATGGCTCACGCAGGGCAATACGCACCTTTGACACGTCCGTGAAAAACGTGCGTGATTTTCACGAACGTGTGAAAGAGGCTTTAGGAGCACTCATTACCCAAATAGGTAAGAAACATTCCCCTCAGTCAGTTTCACCAAATCAGGAGGAATTGCAGTCCCTCACAGGATTATGTGGAAGAATCCAACACTTTGATTAGGCATTTTAGAGAGAAAATACCCTCATGCCATCATAAAATTGGCCTTTGACAAAAACAAGCACATTACACAAGCGGAATGCATTAAAACCACCTCCAGGGTAGAGGAAAAAGAGGGAGAGGGCTCCACCTACCACAGGAAGTGGAATTTTATAACAACTTATAATAGATCAAACAACATTATTCAAAACATCTTGAATAAATACTGGTACACTGTCATGATTGACTCCTGGCTCAGCTGGAGCTGAGCCTTTTTTTAGTTTCACTTCTGATGCAAGTCACGTTAGGGGTAAATCCTTTCTGCCTCGTTCTGGAGGTCAGGCTGCTTTATTAGGGCACTGTTTCTCTTGGACTTCGCCAGTGATACTTCTGGCTCTGCTGTGTTCTGCTCTTGAGTGACCTGTTGTTTGCCCTGCCCCCTCCTGACCTCCGTGTTCACCTGACCTGTTAACCTCCTCTGTTGTCTGTTTCCATCAGTGTCTCTCCCGCTGTCTCCCTGTTCGTTCCATATCTTTTTACCTTTATTCTGTCTTGTCTTCCCACTCCTTCTCGCTTCTAGACTCTGATTTCCCGGCTACTGACTATTTGCTTCCCTCCGACTACGTTTAGACTTTGCCCTTGTGTACTTACAAGACCTCATGTTGTGACACGGCTTTCTGACGATTCTACTGCCATCTGGTGGGCTTGACTGTTATTACCTCTGCTAGGGAATTCCCTGCTCATACGTTTGCTCCACTTTTACGCCCCCTAGTGGTTTACCAGCTAACTACCTTCTCAGATAGTTTCAGGAATCCTCTCAGTCCCACATTACTGCACTGTACTGCTGTTGTACATCTTAGAGTACAGCGTGACATACCTCTTACAGAGAGATTAATATTAAAAAGCACTCTACCCTACAGACCGAATATCACTTTCCAATGGGGCTGGATAATTAAGAACATAATAGCCCCAAGTATGCTAAATAACAATAAAAATAATAATAAAAATAATAATAAAAATAAAACTGTAAAGATTGGCAAATCAATAATAGACCTAACTAGAGATGAGCGAACCGGTCCCGGTTCGGCTCGAGGTCGGTTCGTCGAACGGAGGTCCCATTCGAGTTCGGTTCGTCGAACGTTCGACGAACCGAATTCGAACCGCATAGGAAACAATGGCAGGCATTCACAAACACATAAAAACACCTAGAAAACACCCTCAAAGGTGTCCAAAAGGTGACAAACAACTCACAACACAACACAAACACATGGGAAAGTGACAAGGACATATACTCATGCGAAAACAAAAGAGCAGGACAAGGAAAAAGAGGAGGACACACAGATATATGAGTATATGCAAGGAAACGTCGATGCCATTACTGTGCAACTTGAGCCCTGCTCATTTTAGGCTTCCAATCTGGATAAATTGCCTGAGCTTGCCACGTACGCCTTGGGGATCTTGTCGTGTCCTGCAGCCAGCGTTCTCTCGGAACCTGTCTTCAGTGCTGCTGGGGGTCTGCTGGCAGATAAGCACACGTGTCTGTTCACTGACAATGTGGACATGGCTCTCAGAGGACTTTTCTTCCCCTGGGTCAGCCAAGGGAGGCGAAAGGCACACGTATTTTTGAGAGTGCTTCATGCAAAGCATCTTTGTAAGCTTGAAAATGGGGGTCAACTGATGCCAGTCAAGTGGGGTGTGTGTGGCCCAGTTAGTGGAAACGAGGGAGACTGTGGTTGGAGTCCCCTCGCTTTTGAAAAAAGAACCAAGATGAATAAGTCATGGCTCTCAGAGGACTTTTCTTCCCCTGGGTCATCCAGGGGAGGCGAAAGGCACGCGTATTTTTAATAGTGCTTCATGCAAAGCATCTTTGTAAGCTTGAAAATGGGGGTCAACTGATGCCAGTCAAGTGGGGTGTGTGTGGCCCAGTTAGTGGAAACGAGGGAGACTGTGGTTGGAGTCCCCTCGCTTTTGAAAAAAGAACCAAGATGAACAAGTCATGGCTCTCAGAGGACTTTTCTTCCCCTGGGTCATCCAGGGGAGGCGAAAGGCACGCGTATTTTTGATAGTGCTTCTCTCGGAACCTGTCTTCAGTGCTGCTGGGGGTCTGCTGGCAGATAAGCACACGTGTCTGTTCACTGACAATGTGGACATGGCTCTCAGAGGACTTTTCTTCCCCTGGGTCAGCCAAGGGAGGCGAAAGGCACGCGTATTTTTGAGAGTGCTTCATGCAAAGCATCTTTGTAAGCTTGAAAATGGGGGTCAACTGATGCCAGTCAAGTGGGGTGTGTGTGGCCCAGTTAGTGGAAACGAGGGAGACTGTGGTTGGAGTCCCCTCGCTTTTGAAAAAAGAACCAAGATGAACAAGTCATGGCTCTCAGAGGACTTTTCTTCCCCTGGGTCATCCAGGGGAGGCGAAAGGCACGCATATTTTTGATAGTGCTTCATGCAAAGCATCTTTGTAAGCTTGAAAATGGGGGTCAACTGATGCCAGTCAAGTGGGGTGTGTGTGGCCCAATTTTTGGAAACAAGGGAGACTGTGGTTGGAGTCCCCTTGCTGTGTTTTACATGCTTTTAGAAGGGCATGACATGGCTTAGAGGTTGACTTTCAGCATCTGGAAACTGTTGGCTACCAAAATGCTGCCTTTCCAACCTTTTTAACCGAGGATTTTCGAGACCTTATGCCCATCGCAGTGCCCCAAGAGCCGATGCCCAGGCATGACAGGGTGCATTTCACCACAGATAATTTGCCCAGTAAGCATGAACAGGGGCGTTACATGTCGCTGACTGGGCAATGGGTTACTGTGGGGAGAGATGGAGAAGGGTCTGCTGTACAAGTCTTGCCGTCCCCACGAGTTGTGTAAATCCTTCTTCTGTATGTAGAAGTTAATACACTGCTTCTGCCTCTTCAACCTTGTGTGGGTCCTCCACCTTGGCCCAAACCCTGTGTGGTCAGGCCACCCTTCCTTGTAACTGCGCACAAGGAATACCACACACCTCCTTACTATGCTGGCAGCAGAGCTCAATGCCATCAGGCGGTCAAAGGTTTACTTTGAAATGTATGGGAAATGTGAGTCACACCGCTGAGAAGTTGTGGACGGTTAGCTCTGGAGACCGAGTTTCATCAATGGTTGTCTCCACTCAACCAGCAGCCAGGGAAGACCGGGTGCGACAATGATGCAAACATGGGTGCGGCCCTTCGCTGTGACAATGTGACACACGTGCCTTGTGTGGCTCACGTGTTGAACCTGGTTGTCCAGCAATTTTTAAAGCACTATCCAGGCCCACATGGCCTTCTGCAGAGAGCACGGTGTAACGCCTTCCTTGATCCACACACTCAGATGGGCTGTAAATGATAGGCTAGAGGGAAGCCACTCACCAAGCAGGACCCCTAGAACCCTGAAACCCTTTAACCCCTATACAGGGATTAGGAATTACACAGGGCCCAAGGTGATCAATACCTGTGGAAGGCTGCAGTTCCAGAAACTAGTAGTCAGGCAGGGTCAAAACATTAATTGAGGAACAGGAACAGAATGGGACGGCCAGGACTTAATCAGAAAACAAGCAGAGGTGAAATGCGGATCGGCCAACAAGGTACATAAACAGCAAGCAGGAAAAGTAGTCAGGTAACAAGCACACAAAATCATAAAACTGAACTGGGGGTAAAAGTAACCAGAGGTTCATAGCTATGTCTGGCAGTGGTCTGCAGACAGGATGGGCATAAAAAAGGGTGTGGTGTCTTCCCATTGGTTGTAGCTGAATGATGGTACTTCATCTGTGAGATACCCACCAGCTACATTCAGCCAGAGATTCTGCATCTGTCAAGGTAATGCAGCCCAGTGGGTGAGCATAACCTACATCCACCTGCGCCGCTGGCATCGACTCCTCTCCCATCATCAGCACTATGCATGAAAGGAACACGTTGTCACCTGGCGACCGGAGTACAAATTGATGGAGCGGACTCCGTTGGTGACTTAACAGCCGTGTGCGGCAATGATGCAAACCTGGATGCGGGCCATCGTCAGGGCAATGTGACACACGTGCCTTGTATGGCTCACGTGTTGAACCTAATTCTCCAGCAATTTTTAAAACACCATCCTGGCCTACAGGGCCTTGTGCAGCGGGCACGCTCGCTATGTGCTCACTTCCATCATGCGCACACAGCAGCTCAACAACTTTCGTCGCTACAGAAGTCTTTAGGTCTGGTGGTTAAACGCCTGAAATGCGTTGTACCGACACGCAGGAATTTGAATCTGCACATGTTGCAGCGTTTGTGGCAGCACCGCCGAACCCTGCTGCAATACGTTATGACATATAGCCTGGGATAACTTGATCCAGAGGTGGTGCAGATCACGCTGCTGGAGTGGTGTCAGATCAAGGACCTATGCACCCTTCTACACAGTTTACAAATGTCGACGAAGATGTTTAGCACTGGCAATGCCATTCTCAGCGTGACATATCTGGTCATCTACATGATGGAGCACACTGTAATTATTATTCGGAGTCAGGTGTTGGGACAAGAGGAAGGGGAGGAAGTACAGGAGGAGTCATATGCGGAAGGGATAACAAGATCTACGAGGTCCAGATGGTCAGCGGCACCTAGGCGGCAGTCCTGGTGAGGGAGAGGGATTAACAAGGGCGCACAGTATCAGCAAAAAGTGTTGAGGAAGGTGCAGGAGCCCATGAAGAAATGGAGGACGAACTGGCGATGGGCATGGAAGACTCAGCAGATGAGTGAGAGCTTGCTCACATTTCGGTTGTGCGAGGTTGTGGGGAGAGGGCAGAGGAAGGAGGCACGATTCTCACCTCTCTGCCACCAACACACCAAGGACTTGGTCCTCCTGGATACACAAGACACATGAGCGCCTTCTTGCTGCACTACCTACAACATGACCTTCGGATTGTACGAATTCGAAGTAATGCTAACTACTGGGTTGCCACACTGTTAGATCCCCGGTACAAGACAAAATTTGGCAAAATAATTCCTGCCATAGAAAGGGACGCACGTATACAGGAGTATCTACAGAAGGTGGTACGCAATCTTAGATCTGCTTTTCCACTAAACACCAGTGCTGCACAGAGTGAATCTCAACGCTTTGTCATGGATAGGAGGAAATGGTCTTTTACTTGTCCACATCTGAGGGACCGAGGGCTGGCTGCTGTGCTGAGATGGCATTGAGTACGGTGTCCCTGCAGAGTTGCACTTTTGGTCATATACCAAAATGAGTTGAAAAAGGACAGATGCTGGTGGAAAGGGGAACAGGTGTGTTGGAAAGGGGAAAAAAGTTTTTGTACGTGGATTTGGTGGTTAAGCAACAGTAACATTTGCTGAAGAAACACCATCTGTTACAGTGGGACTGGCAGATTTGGATAAGGTGGTATATACTATGTTACTGCTATATAACGAAAATTAATAAGAAAAGAAAGAGAAAGGTATATATCCCCATCAGCAGTCAGTGTCCACCTTGCTCCCAGATGGAAAAGGAGAGGTTGGCAACTGGAAGGTTTGGTGGAGGATACAGAGCTGTGTGGCTATGAAACTAATAGTAGCCTGAACCGAGTTAGACGCCATTCGGATCTGGAGACTGGGAGCCCTGTTAGCGTCACAGGGTCCACATGCCCACCCAGCCCAGGAACTCCCTGTTAACAACACAGGGGCCATTGAGTACGCTGACCGTGTGCGCAGCAGCAGGCCTGTTAATGCCACTGGGCTGCACAAGCAGGACTGGTAGGACAGGAGCTGGTCTTAACCGTTCTGCGTTACCAACTGTGGTGGTGGCCTGCATCGACACCCTATCCCTGCCTACCTCTGGCCTAAAGCCGCAATGGGTTCAACACATGGAGGTGTGCTCTTTCAGAGCATAATAGAAGACTGCGCACCTCCTTGTTGGCTCCAGCCCCTTTTATAACCTGGGTCCACCCCAAACCAGGGTGAACCACAATGCACCTCCTGGAGACAAAAGCAGAGTGACACGTCATGAGTGGCATAACTAGCGTCCTATTTGGAACCGCAACTTCAATGATGACCTCATGGCTGCCATGACTCAAACACCTCACCAGTCATCGTCTGACCATCAATAATGAGGTGACAAGTCATAGGGGCGGGCCTCTGCAAGCCATTTGGGAGTGGCCTGGCCACATCGTCAGGACACCTGATGCCCTGTGGTCTATATGGGACCCCCACATCAGGGGCAGGGCCAAAGAGTTCATTACCGGACATAGTTTCTGATGCAGTAAGTGCCTGAGCATGCTCAGTAGCATGAAATACAGTCTCTGAAAAAAGACTATCAGCTTTAGCATGGTGTCTAGGCACAAAACAGGACTTAGACCCGGCACGGAATGCAAGTACCTGTGCAAAGAGGCTTTTCGGACTCAGTGTGGGAGCATGCGCTGTATCCCGAAATGAAGACTTAGCCTCAGCAATGGCACAGTCAGGCTGAGCATACTCACTAGGTGAAACACTGTAGTTAGGCTGCGGCTGGGGTAAATCGGCACACGCATGCGCACTAGCTGCCTCTCCACACTTAGACGTGGAGGATAAAGCAGCCAGCTGGACAACCCAAGGCACAGCCCTAAATGGCAGCTGACGCCTGGGCGCAACTGAAACCGCAGCAGGCTTCAGGTTACAGGTTTTGTAACAACAAATACCATCCAAAAGAACAGGTGTACTTCTTCCCATGGATAATCTGATATGATCCTTTTTTTCACGGACACGACCATCGCTAACAAATGTAGATGAGGCCAAAACAGCAGCTGCTTCAATGGATCTCAAGTGCTCCATAAAGTGGCCTCTCCTCCACCCCAATTTCAAGATCCCAAATACTCCATTCCTCTGTGGTGTCAATCCAATCGCACTTGCTTCCTAACAGCTCTCAAGTTTCCACCAGCCCTGCTGAGTATGGGGTAACAGAGATGGTTGAGTTTGCATAGCTGTTCAGTCGCACTATAGCCTGGTAATCAGAGGTCTGCTCCAAAGCTGCAATGAGTACAGACAAGGAAGTTATTATTTTTATTATTATTGATTTATAGAGCACCATTGATTCCATGGTGCTGTACATGAGAAGGGGGTTACATACAGAATACATATACAAGTAACTATAGACAGACTGGTACAGAGGGAAGAGGACCCTGCCCTTGCAGGATTACATTCTAAAGTATTTTTGGGAGGAGACAGTAGGAGTAGTGTAGGTTGAGCGTCAAGTATGTATGGTGGTGGTGTCATTGAAGGTTATAGTCATTTCTGAACAGATGAGTTTTCAGATTCAGTTTGAAGCTTGCGGGTGTAGCAGATAATCTGACGTGTTGAGGTAGCGAGTTCCATGAGACAGGGGAAATGATCTGCGCAGATGGCCAGAAGCTTTGTGAGTGGGATCCAGGCCCCGATGAAGAAGGTGCTGAGCCTAATCTACACCCTCATTTCCAAAAAGTAAATCCTCCTGGTGGAGACAATGGGGAACATGATGAGGAGCACAGATACCTGATTGGAATGACAACTTTACTATTCGGTCAGGGCAGGAAGAGGTTGTCTCGGAGGACTCAGGACGAGGGGAATGAAAACACACAGGGTTATTGATGAGGTTGGAGACCACACTTACTGTCAAACCAAAGTCAGCCAGTCGATGAGGTCAGCAGAGGAGGTGGAGGAGGATGCTACTGACGACGAGGTTACGTTGCGTCTTCCTGGCCAGAGACAAAGTACTGGAAGCACGTCAACAACTGAATCCTGGACCACAACTTTGACTCTGAGCAGAAGTCGTGTTGGCTATGAATTTTTGGACATCGCAAAGGATCACCCAAGTCATGGAATCTGTAAGATTTGTCAACAATCTGTAAGTAGAAGGCAAAAACTCACACCTTTGAGTAGTTCCTCCATGAAGTGTCACATGGATATGAATTGATAGCGTGAAGGAGTATTGCTCAGCTTTAGCCACTGTCAATGCAACATGCTTATTTGCCATTGCATGCATTGTTGCAGACTACACACAAGGGGCTGCTGTTTTTTTGGATCTGCCTTTGTTTGGTCACTATAGCAATATCAAATTGCTCTTCGGGTGTGGACTTGGAGATGCTGTCTATGAACAGAAGGAAAAGCTAAAGGTGTGTGTTACAGCAAGGAGCCACCGCGGAAACACTTCGTTCAATTGTGAGGGGAGTCATGTTGTACTTTGATGATGAGCCCCGTAATGCCAGTGAGCAGCATCCTGTGCCACAGACCAACATTCTTACAGTGCTGTCTATACTGTTTACCGTGAGAGGAGCGTAAAGTCTGTATTTCTGGCAACTGGACATCAGAGTACCCAGGTACGGTAGGCTGTGCCCAGACAATAATGCGGGCACGCAACACTTTGTTTTATTAGCAAAACACATATCTGTTCTGGGTAGGCCGACTATATAGACAATAAGACTTGCTGCCTCTGCACTGTCAAATTGTCACGTACAGTTTAAATCATAGAGGGACAGCAACACATGTTTGCATTGACTGTTGCTTTTCAAGATTTCCATGACTGTGTTGCAGAGCTGTGTGGTTTGCATTCACACTGTTATCATCTGCATTATCTGTGAGGCTTCAGCTAACAAGGGTATTCAGGGGGGGTAATGTGTTTTGTCTATGTTTAGGTAGATAACTTGGAAGCTCTTGTGATGCGCCACTGGTAAGTCGTGTTCGCACACACACACACACACACACACACACACACACAAACACACAATTACTGGTACACAGAGGGATTAGCAGGTAGTAGGCAACAGAATAGATTGTTCAATTATTTAAATTGTATGCATGGTTCTTATTGTTTGTTTTGGTAAAGTTAAACAATCATTTATCAACCCAACTGCCTAGAGTCCTTTTCCTGTTGCCTGGTTTTGCTGCATACTGGGGAGCCCACCCTGTACACGACTTAAAATGAAGCATAAGTCGCAATGTGAATTTCACTGTGCTACAATGCGGCCTAGCGTGCCTGTGCAACCACCGCCTGCCCCATCAAGTGCATCTGCGTGCTCTTCATCCTCTGTGACTGTGGGGACAGCAGTCACACATGGTTTTTCACACTGAACTTCCACCCCTTTACCCGCAACAGGGAGTGTGATTGGCAGGTCATCACTTGTTTTGGAAGTGGAAACGGAAGGTATTGTTGAGCTGTCAGACATCGAGAGAACCATCATTGGATGCAGGCTACATTATATCCACGCCTGCACCTTCGTCACAGATTGGCCGTGTTCTGTGGGTACCAGGACAGTAAAAGAAGCCTCACTTTCTATCCCTCCTAATGATCAAATGCAGCAAGGAATTCCCTGAGTTTGCTATAAAATTAGCATAGCAAAATGTGCATGAGGGTAGAATGCAGAGGTGCTTGAGATTGCTTGGCACAAGTGGCACAATAAAGGAGTACAACAGCCACTTTTTGGATGCCACTAAGTTGCAGCATTTTTTGCTATTATTATAGCTTATTAAAAACAGAGCAGGAGGGTGTAATACAGAGGTGCTAGAAATAGCTTGGCACCAGTGGGGCACTAATGGAATACAACAGCCAGTTCTATGATGCCACTAAATGGCTGTATTTTTTGCTATCATTATAGCTTATTAAAAACAGAGCAGGAGGGTGTCATGCAGAGGTGCTGTAAATAGCTTGGCACCTGTGGTGCACAAATGGAGTCCAACAGCCACTTTTTGTATGCCACTAAGTTGCAGCAGTTTTTGCTATTATTATAGCTTTTAAAAACAGAGCAGGAGGGTGTCATGCAGAGGTGCTGCACATAGATTTGCACCAGTGGGGCACTAATGGAGTACAACAGCCACTTCTTGTATGTCACTAAGTTTACTCAATTTTTGGTATTATAATGTCTTAGTAAGTAACAATGAGTTTGAGTGTGCAATGCAGAGGTGCTGCAAATATCTTTGCACTAGTGGGACTATACAGAAGTCCAACAGCCACGTTTAGGATTCCACTAAGTTCACTCAGTGTTTGCTAGTATAATGGCTTAGTAAGAATGAGTTTGAGTGTGCAATGCAGGCAGAGGTGCTGCAAATATCTTTGCACTAGTCGGACTATACAGAAGTCCAATAGCCACGTTTAGGATGCCACTAAGTTCACTCAGTGTTTGCTAGTATAATGGCTTAGTAAGAATGAGTTTGAGTGTGCAATGCAGGCAGAGGTGCTGCAAATATCTTTGCACTAGTGGGACTATACAGAAGTCCAACAGCCACGTTTAGGATTCCACTAAGTTCACTCAGTGTTTGCTAGTATAATGGCTTAGTAAGAATGAGTTTGAGTGTGCGATGCAGGCAGAGGTGCTGCAAATATCTTTGCACTAGTGGGACTATACAGAAGTCCAATAGCCACGTTTAGGATGCCACTAGGTTCAATCAGTGTTTGCTAGTATAATGGCTCAGTAAGAATGAGTTTGAGTGTGCAATGCAGGCAGAGGTGCTGCAAATATCTTTGCACTAGTGGGACTATACAGAAGTCCAACAGCCAAGTTTAGGATTCCACTAAGTTCACTCAGTATTTGCTAGTATAATGGCTTAGTAAGAATGAGTTTGAGTGTGCAATGCAGGCAGAGGTGCTGCAAATATCTTTGCACTAGTGGGACTATACAGAAGTCTAATAGCCACGTTTAGGATGCCACTAGGTTCAATCAGTGTTTGCTAGTATAATGGCTTAGTAACAATGAGTTTGAGTGTGCAATACAGGCAGAGGTGCTGCAAATATCTTTGCACTAGTGGGACTATACAGAAGTCCAACAGCCACGTTTAGGATTCCACTAAGTTTACTCAGTGTTTGCTAGTATAATGACTTAGTAA
The DNA here is from genome assembly GCF_048569485.1 of Anomaloglossus baeobatrachus. Taxonomy (NCBI): domain Eukaryota; kingdom Metazoa; phylum Chordata; class Amphibia; order Anura; family Aromobatidae; genus Anomaloglossus; species Anomaloglossus baeobatrachus. The sequence goes on from NC_134353.1 coordinate 329,058,253, forward strand.
GAATGAGTTTGAGTGTGCAATGCAGGCAGAGGTGCTGCAAATATCTTTGCACTAGTGGGACTATACAGAAGTCCAACAGCCACGTTTAGGATGCCACTAAGTTCACTCAGTGTTTGCTAGTATAATGGCTTAGTAAGAATGAGTTTGAGTGTGCAATGCAGGCAGAGGTGCTGCAAATATCTTTGCACTAGTGGGACTATACAGAAGTCCAATAGCCACGTTTAGGATGCCACTAGGTTCACTCAGTGTTTGCTAGTATAATGGCTTAGCTACAATGAGTTTGAGTGTGCAATGCAGGCAGACGTGCTGCAAATATCTTTGCACCACTGGGGCAATACAGCAGTCCAACAGCCACGTTAAGGATGCCACTAAGTTCACTCAGTGTTTGCTAGTATAATGGCTTAGTATAATGGCTTAGTAACACAAGTTGGAGTGTTCAAAGGGCAGGAGGGTACAGTGGCAGGGTTGTGGGTCTCTGGGTAGAGGAAAGGAAGCCTGCCTTTCTATCCCTCCTAATGGGGAAATGCAGTGAGGAAATCCCTGACCTTTGCTACACAGACGCTGTCATCTTGTGTAGCTGTTAAACTCTGTTTTCAGGACCTGTCACCTATGGCTCTGACCCTGCCGGTATGAGCCCTTAAAAGGACTGATAGAAAGTGCTATCCCTATGCTGTACAGCGCTGTGTATGGAGCGTATACAGCAGTATCGGCGATAGGAGCTGCGCCAGTGATGTCTGACACCAAGGACGCAGAAGGCAGATAATGGCGTGCTGGAGGAAATTGTCCGGTTTTATAATGCAGGGACATGTGACATGGACATCCTATCACACATGCCGTTGCTTCTCTGGCTAAAAGTCCACTTAGCTGTGTGTGTGTCTGGGATTGGCTGACATGCTGGCCCTCCCCACTACACGCGCGCGCTTAGGGAAGGAAGACAAGGAAAAAAAAAAAAAATGGCGATCGCCATTATCCAAACAGCAGTGATCTGAATGCGCTGTTCCCGCACACTATACACTGAAATGTCATAATAGTGTGAGTCACAGAGTGACTTACACTATTACAGCGGAAAGCCAGCTAGGAATTAGCTGTTTTTTTTGCTGCTAGAACCGTTCTCGAACGTATCTAGAACTATCGAGCTTTTGCAAAAAGCTCTAGTTCTAGTTCGATCTAGAACAGCCCCCAAAATCACTCGAGCCTCGAACTGGAGAACCTCGAACCGCGAACCGCGCTCAACTCTAGACCTAACAGGTGGAACTTTTAGGTGTGGCCATTACTGTTAAATAATAGAGCATGGAGCGAATAGTGTCACATCTAGCAGCACTAACGAAAGATTTCCCATTAAACAACAGCTTTATTGTCATTCAGAATTTGTGATTTATGTTGTCAAGTGCAAATGTGGCCTCCAGTATGTAGGCCGCACCACACAATCTCTGCGAGCTCGTATGAATGGACATCGCACATTAGTAAAAAAGGTTTTCTGAAACCAAGCCTATAAAGACATAGGAAAGCACAAAGGGAATTTTGAGGAAATCAGTTACTCCAATAGAACAAATCCCATCCTATTCACTCAACAGGAAAGAATCCTATTGATCCAATCTGCAGAGTCTTCATCCAGATGGCTTGAATGAAATCATAGAACCTTATAAAGCGGGAAAAAAAATCCTAGAACATTTTTCTATCATCTTTGATGTATTCTAATCAGAATACTTTGCATTAGCAGTTATTGAGTCTGTTCTGTGAGAGTTTCCGATTCCCTCATTCCCAAGGTTCATTTTATTTGATTTTATGATGTAAAGCACAAATTTTAGACTGTGGCTGTTGGTTGTTTTTTTTATTTTTTTTTTCTCAATAAGATTATGGTTCCACATTCTCAGGCCAAATGAAATTTCAGATAAAATTGATTCTATATAGTAAAGCGAGACAAGTAGTGCACAATCAGACTATGTTTGTTAAATAGCTAGGAGTTTCCAAGTCTCTGTCTAAAAAGAGCCATGCATCTTATTATAGATACCACATCTGTTATTGATCCACTAAGTAATTTCTTACCCCGTCTGTGGGTGGTGCTAGAGGAGACTATATGTGTATATATATATATATTTATATGTGTATATATTTTAATATATATATATATATATATAAATATATATATATATATATATGCAGTGCCTACAAGTAGTATTCAACCCCCTGCAGATTTAGCAGGTTTACACATTCGGAATTAACTTGGCATTGTGGCATTTGGACTGTAGATCAGCCTGGAAGTGTGAAATCCACTGCAGCAAAAAAGAATGTTATTTCTTTTTTTATTTTTTTTTTAAATTGTGAAAAGTTTATTCATAGGGTCATTTATTATTCAACCCCTCAATCCACCAGAATTCTGTTTGGTTCCCCTAAAGTATTAAGAAGTATTTCAGGCACAAAGAACAATGAGCTTCACATGTTTGGATTAATTATCTCTTTTTCCAGCCTTTTCTGACTAATTAAGACCCTCCCCAAACTTGTGAACAGCACTCATACTTGGTCAACATGGGAAAGACAAAGGAGCATTCCAAGGCCATCAGAGACAAGATCGTGGAGGGTCACAAGGCTGGCAAGGGGTACAAAACCTTTTCCAAGGAGTTGGGCCTACTTGTCTCCACTGTTGGGAGCATCATCCGGAAGTGGAAGGCTTATGGAACTACTGTTAGCCTTCCACGGCCTGGACAGCCTTTGAAAGTTTCCACCCGTGCCGAGGCCAGGCTTGTCCGAAGAGTCAAGGCTAACCCAAGGACAACAAGGAAGGAGCTCCGGGAAGATCTCATGGCAGTGGGGACATTGGTTTCAGTCAATACCATAAGTAACGTACTCCACCGCAATGGTCTCCGTTCCAGACGAGCCCGTAAGGTACCTTTACTTTCAAAGCATCATGTCAAGGCTCGCCTACAGTTTGCTCATGATCACTTGGAGGACTCTGAGACAGACTGGTTCAAGGTTCTCTGGTCTGATGAGACCAAGATCGAGATCTTTGGTGCCAACCACACACGTGACGTTTGGAGACTGGATGGCACTGCATACGACCCCAAGAATACCATCCCTACAGTCAAGCATGGTGGTGGCAGCATCATGCTGTGGGGCTGTTTCTCAGCCAAGGGGCCTGGCCATCTCGTCCGCATCCATGGGAAGATGGATAGCACGGCCTACCTGGAGATTTTGGCCAAGAACCTCCGCTCCTCCATCAAGGATCTTAAGATGGGTCGTCATTTCATCTTCCAACAAGACAACGACCCAAAGCACACAGCCAAGAAAACCAAGGCCTGGTTCAAGAGGGAAAAAATCAAGGTGTTCCAGTGGCCTAGTCAGTCTCCTGACCTTAACCCAATTGAAAACTTGTGGAAGGAGCTCAAAATTAAAGTCCACATGAGACACCCAAAGAACCTAGATAACTTTGAGAAGATCTGCATGGAGGAGTGGGCCAAGACCTGTGCTGGCCTGATCAGGTCTTATAAAAGACGATTATTAGCTGTAATTGCAAACAAGGGTTATTCCACAAAATATTAAACCTAGGGGTTGAATAATAATTGACCCACACTTTTATGTTGAAAATTTATTAAAATTTAACTGAGCAACGTAACTTGTTGGTTTGTAAGATTTATGCATCTGTTAATAAATCCTGCTCTAGTTTGAAGTTTGCAGGCTCTAACTTATTTGCATCTTATCAAAACTGCTAAATCTGCAGGGGGTTGAATACTACTTGTAGGCACTGTATGTCATACTACTATGTACCTGATGAAGGCAGATATTGCCGAAATGCAGTATACAGCAAGCGGTGTTTTTAAAATGTTAAACTTTAATAATGACAAGATCAGTATAAGTGGATCTGGTCATTTCGCACCTATACATCTAAGCCACAGGATTGTGCGCGAACCACGCTCCTGCTTTTGTCTTAATATGCACAGGTAGGCAAGGTGAAGATGTAATGATCTCTAAAGGCAGATAAAAAAGAAAATATATGGAAAATGCCTCACAATGATGTTGCAGATATGAGGACTTGTTAGGTTGATGCAGAGATCTAAAACCGTTTGACCTGGTCACAAAAAAAAGTGGAGAAGCTCTATCAAAAGCTTCCAAAGACATAGCATTATGATATGAATGATATGGCCTGTCTCATTTTGTTTAAAGGCATAGTACCAGGGGCGTAACAACCACCGTCACAGAGACCCAGCAGGTTAGGGGCCTGGCGCATGCCCTGCAGATCAGCAGCCGCCTCCTCTCTGTGAGAGTGGAGCTGTACTGTTCTGTGGCAGAACAGAGGGCAGCTATATGGCCCATGAGTCAGAGGGGCCCGATGTCAGCGACGGCGGCACCCAGCTCCCCCTCGCCCCTCATCGCACACAACAATGATGAAGCATACATCATTACTCGGATACTCGGAAACCGGAGCACACAGGGGGGTACTCAGACCCTGAAACGAGGTCCAGAATCCACTGGACTGAGTTAATTGACTGATTGCAGTCTGAACTTTAGGTTCTGACTGAAGATAACAGCCCACCGAGGGGGATAGAAAGCCACCGCACAGGCAGAGATATCCCACGGGCCAGCGTCTGCGGGCAAACGGGCTCTCCTGACATACACACAGTCGGGGAGCGGATTCCCGTTGCTGAAGCGCAGGCAGTCTACACATACACTACACGGTGCAGGAGAAAGGCCAAGACCACCGAACCGGGTGGGGGACCAGACACAGCCGGCTGCGGGCACCGACCACCATCAACTTTGTTTACCAGAGACTTGTGTGTGTCAATAACAGTAAGTACAACAGTGCCATCCGGCCGCGCACCGCCCTGCACCACCCAGTTCTCCCCAACGGGTCCCGGGGCCACCACCCCTGGCCACGGAGGGGTTAACACCTTGCTGCATCACCATCTGCCCCGGGTGCCCATTAACCGCAGTGGTGGTGTCCATCTTCACCACAACCCGTGAGTGGCGTCACGAACTTAAACATGGCTCCGGCCGTACACTTACCTCCCACCCCCCTAAGTAGCGCCAGCACCCTTTCAGAGTGAAGTGACCCCGGGTCCGGAGGCGCTCGAGCCACCCACCAACGAGCCTGGATCTGAGCGGCTCGGCTGCAGCCGAGCGTGGGGTGGTACACTAAGATCATCATCCTATGATTAAGGACGCTTCTTTGCGCTGGAAACGCGTCAGCGCTTCTATGTCTTGGATTGACTTTTCACTTATGTGGAAATAAAGAAGAATTTTTAAAGATATTTTTGGATGTGCTGATCCTCTTTTTCCTCTTTTGTGTCCTCACCATAAAATTCAGCATCAGAAGTATGCAAAAGAACAGCTAAACAAGCCTGATGCATTTGGGAAACAAGTCCTGTGGACCGATAAAGTTAAAATAGAACTATTTGATCACAATGATCAGGTATGTGTGGAGAAAAGAGGGCACAGAATATCAGGAAAATAACATTTCGGTCAACCATTAAGCCTTGGGGTGGATCAGTCATGCTTTGGGGTTGTGCTGCACCCAATGGCACAGGGAAAATTTCTTGGATAGAGGGAAGAATGGATTCAATGAAATTTCAACAAATTCTTAATGTAAACATAATACCATCTATAAAAAGCTGAAGTTGAAAGGAGGATGGCTTCTACAAATGGGTAATGATCCTAAAGACACGTCAAAATCCACAAAAGGCGCAAGCTGAAGATTTTACAATGGCCCTCACAGTCCCCTGATCTGAACATCATTGTAAATCTGTGGCTAGACCTCTAAACAGCAGTGCATGCAAGACAACCCAGGAGTCTCACAGAACTGGAAGACTTTTTCAAGGAAGAATGGATGAAAATCGCTCAAAAAAAGAACTGAAAGTCTGTTACCTGGCAAGAAAAAGTGTTAACAAGCTGTGATACTTGCCAAAGGGGGTGCTACTAGGTACTAACCATGCAGGGTGCCCATACTTTTGCATTGGGCCCATTTTCCTTTATTGTTGATTTAAAAATTAAAAAATTGAAAATACATTTTTTTGTCTAAAATACAGTGGAAATGTGTCATCTTTAACTTTATGCATTTTAGAGATCAAATAATCTTCAACTTGCTTGAAGAAGTGGTTCATCCATTTTAATTTTTTTGCCACATCGATATAACCTTAAGAAACAATGTTTCCCTTAAATACCTTGCGTAGTCAATTTTGCTTGTGAGTGACGCTATTGCGGACCGCTTTTCCCCATCACATGACCCCCGGGCTCTGTGACCTCGGGGATCCGGTGATGTCACGTCAACTTCTTGTTCATGTGACATTAGCGCAGCTAGCCCTAGTCTCCGTGAGTGACTGGGCTGTGGGGAGACTTTCACCCTCGTCACCACCCATCATCCCTCCTGCTTGCGTGCTCTGCTGTGAAGGAGGAGGGAGCAGGGAGATACTGGGCTATGACACTGGGCTATGATGAGTGGTGAAACACTGCCCACAGCCCTGTCACTCATGGAGACTGCGGCCGGCCTCAGTTGACGTGACATCACAGGATCCCTGGGGTCACGGAGTCCTGGGGTCATGCGATGGGGGTGAGTGGACTACAATAGCGCTTCTTACAGGCACTATTGGCAACACAAGGTATTTGAGAGAAACATTGTTTATCAATATAATATCAATGTGGCCAATAATGAAAAGGGATGAACCACCCTATTAATTGTTTCCAATAACAGTAATTTTGACCCTGGGTACCCAAACCTTTACATGCCACTGTAGATGGATGGATGATAAATAGATGATAGATAGATAGATAGATAGATAGGTAATAGATAGATAGATAATAGATTGCTAACAGATAGGTATCTAGATAGAATTTACAACTGTCAACAAAATAAATGAATAATTATATGAAAACAAAATGGGGTTCCCCCATTTTTGATAACCAGCAATGGTAAAGCAGACAGCCAGGAGCTGATATTACAAGAAAGCCAGCTCAACTTAAAATGGCATGAATTACAAAATGTGCACTACACTAAAAATTCCAAACTGTACTATTTTAAAATTTGAGATTTTTGGCAAAAAATTGCAATTTCTTGAGCTACCCCACCACGTCATGGCAAATCTCTATGGGGCAGTCCTACTCTAAAATATTTTATATTTAAAATGTGCCATACGGCCTCACATATGAAAGAGTAGAACTGTTCATAGCAGCACTTACCTGGTGCTTTTCAATCCTGTACCCATGATTGAATAATGGATGTGGGCGGGACAGGTCCCAGCAAATGCTGCATGAAATAAATAGCCTGTGGACAGGGCTTGATGGCTGAATGTGAACAGCCACTAATTGCCAAAATCAAGACAGGTGGAAAAACAAACCAAACTGAGATGCACAGCAAGGTGGGGGTCAGCCACTGACCAATTCAATGAAGAAAAAAAAAGCCAGCTCAACTCAAAATGGCATGTATTACAAAAGATGTACTGCACTAAAAATTCCAAACTGTACTATTTTAAAACTTGAGATTTTTGGCATAAAATTGCAATTTATCAGGCTGGGATGCTTCATGGTTATTCTGCCCTTCACTGTTGAAAAATAGCAGCCCGCAGCCACCCCAGAAGTGATGCATGACATTATATGCACCAATTCTGCACTGGCAGTGCACCCAGCTCTTCCTGATTGCCCTGGAGCATTGGCAATTGGGGTAATTTTTTTTTGGGCTTGATGTCTTCTGTGTAGTGTCAGTTGGCATAAAGCCCAGGGGCTTGTAATGGAGAGGTATATATCAGACACCCCCATTACTAACCCAATAAATAAAAAGAAAAAAACACACACACACAAAAATATTTTATTTTAAACAACACTCCCCTAGTTCACCAATTGATTAAAAGAAAAACTGACATGTAGGTCCGAAGTAGTCCAGGGAATCTAACATAGCCCATAAATGGAAACCTGAAAAACATAAAAAGAACAAAATAAAAAAGTGACTGTCCGTTGTTCACCATTTTATTAGAAAGCAAAGTTCCCAGGTCCGGTGTACTCCAGTGGTTCCCACGACGTTCCTTGATTACGTAGATCAAAGCCTATGGAGGCTCAGAACAAGGCTGCATAGACTTGGAGCAGCAGCCACTCCCACCTCCTGCTTCGTTCAGTGAGACCTAGCGATTATGATGTTCGGTGACCCCAGTGACGTCAATATTCATCAGAATCGCCGGGTCACACAGAACACAGCATCACTCAGACAGTCTAACGAATACTGACGTTACTGACATTACCGCTAATCAGTATAGCCGGGTCTCGTCGAGCGCAGAAACTACACCCTTCAAAGATTTTATCAAGGGGTTTCAACTGAGGATTTTTAACCCACAGAGACTACATAGAATTTGACAACATTATTAGGTTGTCATATAGAAATATTACAATTTTTTCACAAAAATATTGTTTTAGCCCCAATTTTTTCACTTTTGCAAGAGGTAACATGAAAAACTCGAGCACTAACTTTGTTACCTACTATCTTCTGAGAGCGTCGATACCCCACAGGGAGTCAGAAAGTTCTATTTTTACATATGGCCGGGCTCGGAAGGGAAGGAGCGACATTTCAATATGGGAACACAACCTTGGCTGAAATAGATTGCAGGCGCCATGTCACATTTGCAGAGTTATTGACCAAAATAGAGAAACCCCCTCACAACTGACCCCATTTAGTAAACTGTGCCCCCTAAACAATTCATTTTTGGAATTTTGAAAAATGATACAGATAAAGTAGATATCTGGGAAATGTTATTTTTTTTTAACTAATTTGTGTGATATAACTATCTATTCTAAGGGCATAACAATTAAAAAGGTTGAAAATTGTTAAATTTCTATATTTTTTGAGAAATTTTTAATATTTTCATGAATAAACGCAAATCATATTGACAAATTTACCACTCACATGAAGGAGAATGTTTCACATAGGCTAATATTGGTCCGAGTGGAATGCGATTTTTTATCGCACTCCACTCGTACTGATTTTCATGCTTAGGCTTAAATCTGGCACTTTGGAAGCTTTTAGACTGGGTTTCAGTTCTCTAAGACCAACCGTTCTTGAGATCGTCGCCAAAATAACAGAACACACAAGCAAATGTTAATTTGCAGCCCACAAATTGGACCAATCTGCCTCAAATTTGCTAAAAATAGAAAACAAAGTGAGATGCCGCCCTGAGTTGTCTGCAGATGCCAGACGCTGATTATGTAGTATATGAATGCGTCATGGGGCACAGACTGGCTCTCTGCCCATGCAGTGCCCTAGTATAATAAGTCTATCTCATTGTCCAGTGTAATGACAGGCTATGATGTGTGATGTACAATGTAATAAGATGAAATGTTTCATAGACTTTACACTTGTCTGTTTTCCTATTACAGCCAGCAGATAGCAACATGCGATGTAAGTATTGACATTCTCAGTTATATACAGTATTAATTCATAGACCAGAATATTGTGAAAAATACATGCCATGTTTTTCCAAAAATAAGATACTGTCTTATACTCCCCCTCCCCCCCCAAAAAAAAGCACTAGGGCTTATTTTCAGGTAGGTCTTATTCTTGGAGAAACATGGTTGGGGGTAAGTTTAGCCCGCCAAAAACAGACCCTCCTTCCCAGGAGACTCATACTTAGAAGACGTCTAATCATCCTGCGATCTTTTGGCGAGTGCTCCCTTCAGGTATGCTCCACACTGCCTCCCCTGCTTCTGGCCGACACACTCACATGCATCAGATTGCACACACACAATCACACATCAGATTGCACACACACAATCACACATCAGATTGCACACACACAATCACACATCAGATTGCACACACAATCACACATCAGATTGCACACACAATCACACATCAGATTGCACACACAATCACACATCAGATCGATCACACAATCACACCTCAGAACGCTCACACAATCACACATCAGATTGCACACACAATCACACATCAGATTGCACACACAATCACACATTAGATTGCACACACACACTCACACATCAGATCGATCACACAATCACACCTCAGAACGCTCACACAATCACACATCAGATTGCACACACAATCACACATCAGATTGCACACACAATCACACATCAGATTGCACACACAATCACACATCAGATTGCACACACAATCACACATCAGATTGCACACACACACTCACACATCAGATCGATCACACAATCACACCTCAGAACGCTCACACAATCACACATCAGATCGCTCACACCATCACACATGAGATCGCACACACACCCAGCACATCCGGCAATACCGATTGCTTCCAGCCAACAGGGGAAGATGGGACGCAATGCAGTGGAACACATGGAGGATCCGGGGCGGGGGGAACGCATCGATGCGTTCCACCGCAGGTCCTATGCGTTCCACCACACTGCATCCCAGGATTCTCTGCCAGCCAGAAGAAATTGGTATCACTGGATGTGGTGAGTGTGTTTGTGTGATCTAATGTGCGATTCTGTGAGCAATCTGATGTTTGATTGTGTGTTTGTGTGCGATCTGATGTGTGTGTGAACTATCTGATGTGTGTGGGTGTGCGATCTGATCTGTGTGGGTGTGCGATCTGATGTGTATGGGTGTCCGATCTGATGTGTATGGGTGTGCGATCTGATGTGTATGGGTGTCTGATCTGATGTGTATGGGTGTCTGATCTGATGTGTATGGGTGTGCAATCTGATGTGTATGGGTGTGCAATCTGATGTGTATGGGTGTGTGATCTGATGTGTATGGGTGTGCAATCTGATGTGTATGGGTGTGCGATCTGATGTGTATGGGTATGTGATCACTGCAGGTGACCCACTCGTCTGGTGAGTATAATCGCGAGGTCTTCTGTCGTCTTTCGTCTCTCTTTTGGGAGTGTCTGCTTTCTATAATGAAGTGTCCTGCAGTATTCTTTAATTTTTTTAGCTGCATGGACACTTCATTATTGAACCACAACTAGGGCTTATTTTCAGGTAGCATAGAACTGCAAGAAAATAAACTGTATGGCTGAAATCCTATTTGATAAAACTTCCTTTCTTCTTTATGTATCCATTTTATAATAAAATATCAGGGAGTAGGAAAGCATGTTGACGCGTTTCGGGGTAAAGCCTTAAGGCCTTGTCACACACAGATAAATCTGCGGCAGATCTGTGGTTGCAGTGAAATTGTGGACAAATAGTGCCAGGTTTGTGGCTGTGTACAAATGGAACAATATGTCCATGATTTCACTGCAACCACAGATCTGCCAAAGATTATCTTTGTGTGTGACGGGGCCTTTAATCGTAACATATCCAAACTCTACGGCACAAACACTTGAAAACATTTACCTCTCCCCTCAATTGGGTCATATCCCACAATTCGCCAATCAGGAACAGGTGAAGAAAGACATAAGCTGAACAACAAGTGTATCAGAACTAATATATATATATATATATATATATGTATACATACAAATCTCTCGATAATTCAGACCAAGGGGAGATCTAGTGTTTACTCGCATGATCTATTAAGCTTCATTTTTGAGAAGAACCTGTGACGGGGTATGCGACAGAGTAGGCAGGGACACCAGGCCGATGAACAATCCGACAAATTTTATTGAGGCAGGGAGCATGAAACGTCCAATATCCAAATGGTTCTTTAGAGTCCACAATGAGTCCACACAAAGAAAACAGATCCGGGGGCGCTACTCAGCAATCCGACGCCAAGGAGAATACAACAACAGTCTTTATATGAGTTCCTTAAATCCGGCAATGTGACTGGGTCAACACAATCCCACATAGCAGCTGATCTTCAATGTCCCATAGTCCATACCCGGGCGCCAGGATCTGCCCTCAGCACAGATCCTCATCCTTCAGCCAGAAAAGCATCAACTAACTCAATGGCTGAGAATCTCCCACCTCCCCTTAGATCCACTCCCTGGATGGGAAGGGTTCACACCCATTTTTGAGTAGTGGCTATGTATGGAGAAGTCTCCAGAAGCTCATGGCTCCATTGTTTCCCACAGGCCTGTCTATTGGAGTCACCCCCAGCTGAGAAGAACAAAGACAGCCAAGCAACCTACATGACCCTATATGGCATAGAGTACATGCACACAGGCCGGGGGTTGGGGAGGGACACATAATCACAACCCCTTCACCCCTCAATTTGTGTATGGACTAGTGACCTCAACAGGTCGCATGTCAAGTACATGTAAACATGGCTGACATGACTCAGGGATCCTCCTGTCTGGACAATCCATCGGCATTTTATGTTGGCTCCATCTTCTTTAGTGTATGGTGTAGGTGTAGAGTTGAAGGGTCGGGCCCCAGTTTGTATCCTCCTTGACTTAAACTCTGATTCCTGCACCCACAAATCGGCATTGTAGATCTACCACATCATTGCCTAGGAGAATATCTGCAGGCAGGCCACTCATCACCCCAACCACACATTGCTTGACCCCAAAGCCAAAGTCCAGTTCTACACTTGCTTTTGGGATATTTATCCTTTGTCCTCCTGCCCATTCAATGGTAAACCCTGGTACTGGCTGTATTGCCTCTGGCCGAACCACTAGGGGATCAGCTATTGTGACAAATGCCCCAGAGTCACAAAAACCAAGAACTTTCTTTCCATCCAGTACAACCTCCTGTAAGTGCTTTCTTGGATGATAAGAAGAAGTCGGGGCTTTGGCTCGCACCGCATAAACACCTAGTGGTCGAACATGAGTGTCTGAGTCATTAGGCAAGTCAACTTGAAGGGGTGACACCTCTTCCCTCATTGTACTTGGCTGTAGATAGTTAACAGGTCGATTTGGTACAGGGTCATTCCTCAGGTGACCAGCCGGGCAAGTGTCTTGTAGATGGCCAGGCTGCTCACATCGATAACATCTGCGCTGCGTCTCACTCATTCCAGTTTGCATTCTAGAGAAGTAGGTAGGAGAACTTGGTGATTGATATGGATGTGCAGGTGCTGGAGGTGGTTGTCGATTTGGAGGATGACTCCACTGGATAGATGGGCATGTGGCCTGCAGATGCCCGGGATGCCCACAAATATAACATCTTCGCTCTTATACTTTCTTTCCTCGTCGCATTCCAGAGAATGTGGTAGGAGCAACTGGAGACACATTCACACGGGTATCCACATGAAGTGGTGACCTAGGAGGTCGAGGAAGATTGGGTACTGAAGGACAAGGAACCTCTGGTGTTGGGGTGCTGGTCATTTTTTCTCCCTCCACTAGGAGATTCTTTCACTGAGGCTTGATAGTGAGAACCTCATCAGCTAGAGAAGCAGCTTGTCCCACTGTCTCTGGTCTCCTCTCACGCACCCATTCCCGGATCTCAGTAGGGCACTTGGCATAGATCTGTTCTTTTAGGATGACCTGGAAGAAGGTCTCCCAAGTTAAGGCCCCCTCTCCCTCCAGCCAGCGATGGCATACTTGTTTGAGTCTGTGGGCATACATATTGAAAGACCCTTCCACATCACAGGCTAAAGTATGGAACTGAGCCCTTTATGTATTTGGGGTCATGGCATAATGTTCCAATATGGTTTCTTTAATAGTTGCATAATCGCAGTTCCACCGAGGGTCTATAGTTATTATTATTATTTATTTATAGAGCACAATTAGTTCCATGCTGCTGTACATGAGAAGGGGGTTACATACAAAATACATAAACAAGTTACAGTAGACAGACTAGTACAGAGGGAAGAGGGCCCTACCCTTGCGGGCTTACATTCTATAGGATTATGGGGAGGAGACAATAGGTGGGGTGTAGATTGGGCGGAAGCTCCACACGGTGGTCGGGCGGCAGCTCCGCACGGTGGTCGGGCGGCAGCTCCGCACGGTGGTCGGGCGGCAGCTCCGCACAGTGGTCGGGCGGCAGCTCCGCACGGTGGTCGGGCGGCAGTGAGTTCATTGTAGATTGTAGGCATTTCTGAACAGGTGGGTTTTCAGGTTCCGTGTGAAGTTTGCAAGGGTAGGGGATAGTCTGACGTGTTGAGGCAGTGAGTTCCAGGAGACTGGGGATGCTCGGGAGAAGTCTTGGAGTCGGTTGCGTGAGGAGCGAATGAGAGAGGAGGAGAGGAGATCTTGGGAGGACCGGAGGTGACGTGTTGGAGTGTAGTGTGACATTAGTTCGGAGATATACGGAGGAGAGAGATTATGCACAGCTTTGTAGGTCAGTGTTAGTAGTTTGAATTGGATACGGTGGAAGATTGGGAGCCAGTGGAGGGACATGCAGAGGGGAGAAGCGGGGTGGTATTGAGGAGAGAGGTGGATCAGTTGGGCAGCAGAGTTAAGGATGGACTGGAGAGGGGCGAGCGAGTTCTATAAGCTTCAGCAGCTCCACCCTCTAAGAGCCCAACCAGGTGTCTGACTCGCTCCCTTTCCAGGACTTACATTAATCGGCATTGATGCTCGAAGTCCTGGAAGAAGCCCTCATGTCGCCTACAGCCTCATTAAATGGTTTAAAGTCCTTGCAGGACACTCTGGGGAGTTTCCTCATGTGGGTGCTGTGGGTCCAGTCTGTCTGGAGGTTCTAGCTTCTTCCACAGCAAGTCTCCTCTCCAGCAATGTCCTCTCTTGAGCTCTGTGAATGGCATCCATCTTATATTCAATGGTGACCTTATCTCCAAGCAGTGCCATCTCCTCCTCCTACCAAAAAAACCACTGACTTTTTTGGGTATTTACCTCCAGCTCCCCTCTTTACTCCCCTTGCTGTGGAAATACTTCTTAAATGCCATCTTGCAGGCTAGCGTCTTCCAAAGCCTCAATTAGTTTCTCCTTGGAGAGTCCTTTGGTTTTTTTTTAATCAAATATTTTTTATTCTTCATTAAGTATGCAAAGCCAATGTCATTTTTCCAGCAGTTATAAACATAACTACAAACTTTCCCTCCCCAACATCCCCTTCCCCCTCAGCGTACACATTACCCGCATCTATACAAAAGATCTCTCTTTTGTACCTTTCAGTGACATACATTGGAATGTATAGAACCAAATATCCATGCTCAGAAACCGTCATCCCCCAGCCCTATTATTTATCCATACTGCAACCACGGATTCCACAACCTATTAGAGTGAAAGTTGTTTCCTTTTCCCATATTTGCTTCTCTCCATCCGAGCTATATAGTTAACATATACAATAAATTCCCCTCTAGTCGGTGGGTCCTCCTGCATCCAGTGTTTGGCAATTAATTTCCTTGCCGCATACCGCAATCTGGCTATTACTGTTTTAAAAATGTTGTCTACTCTGATTTCCTCCACATATCCTAGAAGACATACCAAGGGTTACATAGTTACATAGTTACTAAGGTTGAAAAAAGACCTAGGTCCATCTAGTTCAACCTTCCTCCACCAGTTCTACATTTGGTCACAAAGTCATTTATAACCAACAATGTTTTGTGTACTGAGGAAATCATCCAGCCCTTTTTTGAAAGCTGTTATAGTGTCTGCCATTACTTCCTCTTGTGGTAGGGCATTCCACAGTCTGACTGCTCTAACTGTAAAGAACCCTTTCCTATTTAGCTGCCGGAATCGCTTTTCTTCCACTCGCAGTGAATGCCCCCTGGTCCTTAGTATTGCCTTCGGAAGAAATAAGTCATGTGCCAGTCCTTTATATTGACCACACATGTATTTATACATATAAATGAGATCTCCTCTGAGACGTCTTTTTTCTAAGCTAAACATATCTAACTTTTTCAACCTGTCATCATATGGGAGGCCTTCCATTCCTTGTAGTAGTCTAGTTGCCCGCCTTTGAACTGACTCTAACTTCTGAATGTCCTTTTTAAAATGTGGAGCCCAAAACTGAATCCCATATTCCAGATGTGGCCTTACAAGTGATTTATAGAGGGGTAACAATACGTTGGGATCACGGGATCTAATCTCTCTTTTTATACACCCTAGAATCTTGTTTGCTTTTGCAGCTGCTGCCTGACATTGAGTGCTGCTGCTCAGCTTATTTGTAATGAGAATACCCAAGTCCTTCTGTTCTGTAGTCCCGAGGGTTGTCTGGGAAGTTCACATCTATAAGCCCCTTCTATTTTATTAAGCACAGCTATCCAGAAAGACGTCAACCTGGGGCACATCCACATCATATGGAAGATGCCGGCATCGTCTCCACTGCACCTAGGACATTCAGAATTATTCCTCAGTCCCATTTTACACATAACCAGCGGGAATCTATATGCTCTATGCACCACATAGAGATGGGACAATCTTGCCGGTTCACTCATTGATAATTTTGGTATGTATTCCAGGACACTTTCCCACACCTCATCAGTGATCCCGTCTATCTCTCCCTCCCATTTAGTTCTAGTTCTTACTGGGTGGTTAAGCAAATATGAATGCAATAGATTCCTATATATGGTTGATATGATTCCTCTTGTGGGCCCACCACTACACACATATTTCAGTATTAGATCTGCCTGAACCAGCAGTGATTGCTTAATCCCTTGAGCCGTTATTGCATGTGCCATCCATTTATAGTGGTACCATCCGGACGGAGATACCCCAAATTCATCTTGTAGTTGTGTAAACAGTTTCAAACGTCCCTGGTCTAGAATTTGCCACATATACCATATGCCTTTACGTGCCCATTCCTTAATTTTGCTTCTTTTATGTATCTCTGAAAAATTACCATTTTCCCAAACCGGAGTGTATTCGGTTATTGCCATAACCCCCCTCATCTGCTTGATCTTTCTCCAAATTCTGTTCATCAAATTAAGTGTAGGGCTTGTTTTCCTTAGTCTCCCAAATGATCCGTCCTACAACCCTAACACCAATGGTTGCCGATGTAAGACATGCCCCAGCAATCTAGAGGTTAGTTGGAGAGTCCTTTGTAGCCGACTCCTAATTCACGGGCCTTTGTTTGTAGGCTTCCCACAGTCCAATTCTTGTACTCTGAGGTTCTGGTTTCAGATGTTGATGGGCCGTTGTCCCCCATTCCTTCTGCTCTGATCCCTCCACTGCCAACCAGTTTGTGACGGGGTATGCGACATAGCAGGCAGGGACACCAGGCCGATGAACAATCAAACAAATTTTATTGAGGCAGGGAGCATAAATCATCCAATATCCAAATGGTTCTTTAGAGTCCACAATGAGTCCACACAAAGAAAACAGATTCGGGGGCGCCTCCCAGCAATCCGACGCCAAGGAAAATGCAACAACAGTCCTTTTATGAGTTCCTTAAATCCGGTAGTGTGACTGGGACAATACAATCCCACGTAGCAGCTGATCTTCAATGTCCCATAGTCCATACCCACCAGGATCTGCCCTCAGTACAGATCCTCGTCCTTCAGCCAGCAAAGCATCAACTAACTCAAAACTTGGGGCTAAATCTCCCACCGCCCCTTGGATCCACCCCCTGGATGGGAAGGGTTCACACCCACTTTTGAGTAGTGGCTATGTATGGAGAAGTCTCCAGAAGCTCATGGCTCCATTGTTTACCACAGGCCTGTCTATTGGAGTCACCCCCAGCTGAGAAGAACAAAGACAGCTAAGCAACCTACATGACCCTATATGGCATAGAGTACATGAATACAGGCCGGGGGTTGGGGAGGGACACATCGTCACAGAACCTTCCTCCAATTTCCTCCCCTATGCGTTTCTTTTATTTTAATTGCACTAAAAAACGCAGAAGTCTCCAGGCTACCTGCATGTTTTTCTACTAAATGTTTAGCCGCACCAGATGTATTAGTGAGTTTATTTTTTCTAATGTTAGCAATGTGTTCAGCTATTCTAATTTTAAGCCGTCTGATCGTGCATCCTACATATAGACGATTACAACAGGTACATAATTATATAGATGACATATGTATTTTCACAATTAATAAAACTTTTGATTTTGAATTCCCATGAATCGCCTTGTCCAAAGCATTGCGTTTTGTATGCAAATTGACATAAAGCACATTGATTTAATCCGCATTTATAAAAACCAGTTAGGTATACACAGATTTTATGCTGGTGTATTACAATATAAACTGGGAGACAAAAGGTCTCCCAAGGATTTAGCTCTTTTGGGAATAAAATTACCCCCTGGTTTGGTATTTTTGCTAAGATTTCATCCTGGTATACAACTGGTAGATATTTTGCCACTATATCTTTTATTTGATTGAACTGACTTGTTACAAAATGTATTTTATTGTCAGAATTTATCCCAGAAGAACCATATCTATTTTTACTTTTATTGCTGTTTTTTGGAACAATTGACTTCTAGAGATTTGGTTAATTTTTGTTTCTGCTCTAGTTAGTAATCTCTTACCATATCCTCTTTGTTGTAATCTGGATTGTATAGTACTGCATTGCTCGCCAAATAAATTGTCATTAGTGCAGATTCTTTTTGCACGCACCAATTCTCCAAATGGTATTGAAGCAATGGGTGACAACTGGCAGCCCCTAGGATGGTGTTTCCTGCCGATGGCTTCCTATATGTAGTTATATCACTCTTAGGCCTCTTTCACACGTCAGTATTTTGCATCATTGTTTCGTCAGTGTGTTATCAGTATATGGATGCCAAAACCAGGAGTGGCACTTACAGAGAAGAACTATAATTGAAATACTGACACCTGTTCTGTGTTTTGGACATTCCTGGTTTTGGCATCTAAATACTGATGAAACACTGATGCAAAATACTGACGTGTGAAAGAAGCCTTAGGCTGAGGCCACATGGGGATAAGTGCGTTTCCTCACATGACACTCAATTCACTCTCGCAGCTCAGCGGAACCGAGTGTCATGCGACTGTGGTCCGATCCTGCGATTAGATCACAGCTACGGAGAGGAGAGACAGTGCTGCAGAGAGGATGGAGGGGTTTATCTCCCTATTTCCTCCATTGCCGGCTGATGCAAGAATCGCATTGCACTCTGCTGTAATGCTGGTACAATGCGATGTTTCTCTCGCCCCCATAGACGTGAATGGGTGTTTGTGAAACAGGATCGCATGCAGCTGCAGCATGCTGCGATTGTTTTCTCGATTTGATTAGGGCTAAGAAAAAAAATCGCTCATGGGTGCTGCCCCATATAATAACATTTGTCGGAGTGGAATGCAATTTATCGCATTCCCCTCTCTCCATATTACTCGCCGTGTGTGCTAACAATACCTGTTAAAAGGATCACTCATCAAAAAAAGATCCAAAAAAGGAATCGAACAAAATGGTTGGGACTGAGTCCATTTTAAATTGAAAGTATTGCTATTAGTATAGCCAATAAACTCCAGTACGGTCTCCTAATCTGCATACCAGACAATGGAAATATCATCTATGATGTGACCACACCAGAGTATACAATCAAGAAATGGATTTTTGATAGAATAGATGTACCTCTCCTAAGTGGTGTAACTAGAGTTCAATGGGCCCCGGTACAAAGTTTGGACCTGTGCACCCCCTCGAGCTACAAGATAATTACTTTGACACTTGGCTCTCCCATACTCCGATATCCCGATGATATAATATCCAATATTATAATGCATCTCATAGCCCTCCATATATCATAATACACTCCCCATAGTTCTCCATACATTATAATACACTCCCCATAGTCCTCCATACATAATAATACACTCCTCATAGTTCTCCATACATTATAATATACTCCTCATAGTTCTCCATACATTATAATATACTCCTCATAGTTCTCCATACATAATAATACACTCCCCATAGTTCTACATACATTATAATACACTCCCCATAGTCCTCCGTACATAATAATACACTCCTCATAGTTCTCCATACATTATAATATACTCCTCATAGTTCTCCATACATTATAATATACTCCCCATAGCCCTCCATACATTACAATGCACTGCTCATAGTCCTCCATATATTATAATACACTCCCCATAGTCCTCTATACATTATAATACACTCCCCATAGTCCTCCATACATAATAATACACCCCCCATAGTTCTACATACATTATAATACACTCCCCATAGTCCTCCATACATAATAATACACTCCCCATAGTTCTCCATACATTATCATATACTCCTCATAATTCTCCATACATTATAATACACTGCCTATAGTCCTCCATAGATTTTAACACGCTCCCCATAGCCCTCCATACATTACAATGCACTGCTCATAGTCCTCCATATATTATAATACACTGCCCATAATTCTCCATATTTTATAATACACTCCCAATAGTTCTCCATACATTATAATACACTCCCCATAGTTCTCCATACATTATAATATACTCCTCATAGTTCTCCATACATTATAATACACTGCCCATAGTCCTCCATACATTATAACACGCTCCCCATAGCCCTCTATACATTACAATGCACTGCTCATAGTCCTCCATATATTATAATACACTCCCCATAGTTCTCCATCTATTATAATACACTCCTCATAGTCCTCCATATATTATAATACACTGCTCATAGTTCTCCATACATTATAATACACTCCCCATAGTCCTCCATACATGATAATACACTCCCCATAGTCCTGCATACATTATAATACACTCCTCATAGTTCTCCATACATTATAATACACTCCCCATAGTTCTCCATAAATTATAATACACTACTCATAGTTCTCCACACATTATAATACGCTCCCCATAGTCCTCCATACATTACAATGCACTGCTCATAGTCCTCCATATATTATAATACACTCCCCAAAGTTCTCCATATATTATAATACACTTCCCATAGTTTTCCATACATTATAATACACTCCCCATACATTATAATACACTCCGCATAGCTCTCCATATATTATAATACTCTCCCCATAATCCTCCATACATTATAATACACTCCCCATAGTCCTCCATACATTATAATACACTCCCCATATAGTATTACGTACCTTCATGTAGTATACAGCTCCCATATTGTTTAATGGACCCCCATAGCCCTCTGGTCACCGTGATTAAATACATATACTCACTTCTCCTTGTTCCCCTGCTGTCCAGTCTCCTCAGTGTGTCCAACGTTTTGCCGCTCTGCACAGCGCACAGTGGTGATGTCATCACACTCCGCTGAGCTGTCAGAGGCAGAGCGAAGACAGACACAGTGGAAGAATGATGACAGAGGGAGCGCGCCGCTCCGTCTCTCATCATTACTTTCAATTGTATCGGCATCTGTGATGTCAATACAATTGAAAGTGTGATCCTCGGCGGCGGGTCCGTTGGCGGGCCCGATGAAAGCGCTAGCACCGGGCCTTCCAGAGTCACAGGCTCCACAGTGGTCCCGTGGCCTGCAGCCATTGTCGATTCGCTACTGGCTAAGGTCCTCGGGCCCCCTGAACCCCCGGGCCCAGTTGCAATGGTGACCCCTGCGACCGCGATTGTTCCGCCCCTGCCTCTCCTCCCGCCAAATCACAAATAAAATTGCCAGCGATTGTAAAAATTTGGAGCCCATTGGGGCTCCAAGAATCTACCTATAAAATCTTCCATTGTACATAAAAAAATTATGCAATAAAAGATATTCCTCTGCCAGGCCTAAAAACTCACAAATACCTAATGTCAAATTGGGATATTTTGTGACAACATAAATTGCCTCTAGGGCTAGTGTATGAGGAATATCAGAATATTAATCAACTATGTAACAAGACAAAAAATTATATTCGCTATGCCAGTTCAAAGTACTGAAATTCTCAAGTACATCAGTGCTGTCCCTTAAATACCCAGGTATGTTTTTAATCATAGGCTGCAACAAAGAATCAACCCAGGCACTGAGTCTCTCATTGAGGCCTAGGACACATGGCGAGAAAAACGGTGCGGTTAAAAAATCGCATTCCACTCGGACCAATATTAGTCTATGGGGCAGCACCCATGAGCGATTTTTTTCTCAGCCCTAATTGGAATGAGAAAACAGTCGCAGCATGCTGCGGGTAGAATGCGATCCTTTTCCACTCGCACCCATTCAAGTCTATGGAGCGAGAAAAACATTGCACTGCTCTCGCGTTCCACCGGTGTAATGCGAGAGCAAGGCGAGGATCGCAATAGCCAGTAACGGAGGAGATAGGGCGATAAATCCCTCCCTCTACTCCACAGCGCTGGCCCTCCCCGCTGCAGCATCGGCCCTCCCCTCCGCAACTGTGGTCTGATCACACAATCGGACCACAGTCGCATGACACTCGCATGACACTCGGCTCCCACTGTGCTGCGAGCGTGTGCCGAGTGGCATGCGAGGATCGCACATAACCCCGTGTGGCCTTGGCCTAAGAGACCCAATGCCTGAGATGATCGGTTGCATGAGATATTATGAGGTTCATCAATTGAATTGAACATTTGGAAAGGATTTCATTCAATTTTTCCAAAAAAGAATACGAAAACTGCGCAGTAGGCACTTTTTTTTATCCTTAGGCCCTGGGGAAAAAATAATCTTTCTAAAAAAGAATCTATAGCCATTTGTGAACTGCACAAAAATAAACCCATAATTATCCGAAATTCAGACAAAGGAGGATCAGTGGCGGTGCTAGATGTAATATTCTACAATAATCTTGTTCTGAATATTCTAAACAATGAAGAAATTTATTGTTCATCACCTCGAGATCCAACAACAGAATTTAGAGAAATACTTTGTGAACTGCTTACAGTAGGAATGTCTACTGGAGTAATTAATAAAAGGGAATGTGATTATATTTTAGTGGAGCACCCAGTCATGGCAGTACTCCATGGGGTGCCGAAGCTCCATAAAGAAATCTCCCCTCCCCCACTGCGACCAATCATCTCAGGCATTGGGTCTTTCAATGAGAGACTCTGTGCCTGGGTTGATTCTTTGTTGCAGCCTATGATTAAAAACACCTCGGGATTTGAGGGACAGCACTGATGTACTTGAGAATTTCAGTACTTTGAACTGGCACAGAGAATATAATTTTTGTCTGGTGACATAGTTGATTTATATTCTGATATTCCTCATACACTAGCCCTAGAGGCAATTCATCATTTTGTCACAAAATAATCCAACTTGACATCAGCAATTTATGAATTTTTGGGTCCGGCCGTGGAATATTTTTTTCATATAATTTTTTTTATATACAATGGAAGATTTTATAGGCAGATTATTGGAGCCCCAATGGGCTCCAAATTTTCACCATCGCTGGCGATTTTATTTGTGGCATGGTGGGAGGAGAGGTACATCTATTCTATCAATAATCCATTTATTGATTGTATACTCTGGTATGGTCGCTTCATAGCCGATATTTTGATTGTCTGGCGTGCACATGAGGCGACTGTACCAGAGCTTATTGTCTATATCAATAGCAATACTTTCAAATTAAAATGTACTCATTCCCAACCATCTTGTTCGCTTTTTTGGATCTTTTGAGTGATCCATTTAACAGTAAGATTGATATAACTATATACAGGAAGCCATCGGCAGGAAACACCATCACACGGGCTGACAGTTGTCACCCAAAGCACACCATTGCTTCAATACCATTTGGAGAATTAGCGCATGCAAAAAGAATCTGCACTAACGACAATTTATTTGGCTAGCAATGCAGTACTATACAATCCAGATTAAAACAAAGAGATTACTAACTAGAGCGGAAACAAAAATTAACCAAATCTCAAAGTTATTTTCGGGGTAGGGCTTATTATATTTAAGCCTTGCTCTGAAAAGGCCGAAAATTCCTGTTACGGCTTATTTTTGGGGCAGGGCTTATTTTTGGAAAAACACAGTAGAAAGATTGAAGAACACAAATTCATCCCATTAGGCTATGTGCATACACATCGTTTGTTTGACGCTGTGTTTTTTGCCGCAAAAAACACACAAAAACGGTGCGTTTTTGGCTGCGTTTTTTATCACTGCATTTTGCTGCGTTTTTCCAATTCATTGCATAGGTGAAAAATGCAGTAAAACGCAGGAAAGAATTGACATGTCCATTTTTTTTAGCTCAAAAACGCAGCTAAAAAGAAAAAAGTTGTGTGCAGACAGCAAAAATGAAAACTCAGACTTTGCTGGGAAAGCAAAGTCATGCAGTTTTGAGCCCAAAAACGCACAAAAATGCACCCGAAAAACGCGCAAAAACGCCATGAAAAATGCTCAGTGTGCACATAGTCTTATACCTTGTACTAATACTGATCTAACAAGTCTTCATAAAAAATCCTCTAGTTCTCAGTATCCTAGAAATAACAGGGTCCTAAAGCAAAAGATCCAATGGTGCCCGTGTGATAGCGTCACAGTCCCTAAGTCAGTATGGTGGTCCCCACAGTTCCTAAACTGCGTGATAGCGCCACAGTCCCTCGCTCAGTATGACGGTTCCCACAGCTCCTAAACCGTGTGAAATCACCACTGTCCCTTACTCAGTATGAAGGCCCCCACAGCTCCTAAACTGAGTGATAGCGCCACACTCCCTCACTCAGTATGATGGCCCCCACAACTCCTAAACCGTGTGATAGCGCCACAGTCCCTCACTCAGAATAACGCCACTACAACTACTGACACTTCAAAAAGACTAAAACGGGCTTTACACGCTACGATATCGCTAGCAATTGCTAGCGATATCGTACGCAAAAGCACCCGCCCCCGTTGTGCATGCGATTTCGTGTGATCGCTGCCGCAGCACACATTATCGCTACGGCAGCGTCACGTCACACGCACTTACCTGGTCGGCGGTGTCGCTGTGACTGCCGAACAATCCCTCCCTCAAGGGGGAGGGACGTTCGGCGTCACCGCGACGTCACTAAGCGGCCGGCCAATCAAAGTGGAGGGGCGGAGATGAGCGGGACATAACATCCCGCCCACCTTCTTCCTTCCGCATTGCGGCCGGCGGCAGGTAAGGAGACGTTCCTCGCTCCTGCGGTGTCACACATAGCGATGTGTGCTGCCGCATGAGCGACGAATAACATGGATAAACAACCCTTACCGATTTTTGGTTTTGGGACGACCTCTCCATGGTGAATGATTTTCACCATTTTTGAGGTCGCTTAAGGTCGCTGGTAAGTGTTACACGCTGCGATATCGTTAATGACGCCGGATGCGCGTCACTAATAACGTGACTCCGTCGATAAAACGTTACCGATATCGTAGCGTGTAAAGCCCCCTTAAGTCTAAACAAATATATGCTCCTCACTTAGTTTCGCCCCCCTACACCCTGCTCTGTACAGCATGAGGACTGAGGCCCCGCACAGCTGGACAGGGGTGATGAGGGAAGACAGAGCAGATCCCCCCACTCACAGGCTGTGTGATAGGCTGCTGCGGAGGGAATGCTCTGCAC
Source organism: Anomaloglossus baeobatrachus (assembly GCF_048569485.1). NCBI lineage: Eukaryota > Metazoa > Chordata > Amphibia > Anura > Aromobatidae > Anomaloglossus > Anomaloglossus baeobatrachus. Next base: position 329,083,390 of record NC_134353.1, read on the forward strand.
TCCAGGAAAGAGAGCCGTAATCTGAATGATTAGATCTGATCACTGTGTAAGGGGTCTCTGTACAATAACGATGTAAAGTCCGGACTCAATCATGTTTGTTTCTGTACCAGGTGATGTCAGTATTTATCACTGGTCCTTATAGTCTATGGAGCTGGTAACATGTCAGCTCTGGGCGACTAGTGGACCAATTTCACCCATTGACTGACTACTGGGAAAATTTGGGGAAACTTCCATCACAGTTTTTATGTATACAAGAAAAACGGATAATATGCTGATGGTAAAAATGGACAGACAGATCAAAAAAAGGTGACAATCAGACCTGGCATACTAATGAAAATTATATGGTTTTGTGCAGATGAGAAAGAAAATGTGTGAATATTGCCGAATAATAAGTCATAGAACAAATCTGAGTGATATTTATTAAATGCTTTAGGAAATCTAATTCTAAACTGTTGTTTGTTTTTCAGCTGATGGCATGAAGCGCAGGTAAGTCTTTATTGTCAGTATATGACCTGAAATAAACAGAACTCCTTATAACCCTATATATCATATTTACAAATGGGTGCCAGACTATGGTCACTCCCCTGCATACACATACCATATGATCTAAGTTTACAAACAGGAGAATAGGAGTTTAAATGTGTTTATCAAAATAGTTTTATTCATATACAAAAAGTAGTGGCACACACGTTAAAAAAGCTAATGTGGTACAAAAACATGTGTAAAGGGACACTCATGTCTATGAAAGTTGGTAAGGTGCACTCACATGACACCAAGTATTGAATAAATAAACCACTAAATTCAATTAGCAGGAAAAATGAGATGAGAAAAACTCCATTGAGAGATCTTATGGATATCAAGGCTGTACCCCAATATCTAAGTATTAAGTGTCACAGACATATTTCATGTAGGGGTAATGATTCAACCCATATGCCACACAAAATGGGAATGATTCAATAGAAAACTCATCATGTCAGTAACCCTGGCAAAGATACATATATCTCAAAGAAATAAGGGATGTATACAAGAAAATTGTTATTTCAGGGGTTAATACACAATAATAATTCTTCTATACATACCAGTATAAGGTGCCTAGTGCAAGAATATAAAAATAAACATCAGCGTCCCAAGAAAGAAAAATTCCCCCAACGCCCCCCGACGTGCGTTTTTCCAGGGAAACAATGCATTTCACATGTGGTTTCTTCAGGGAGGGAGAGTTGTATCCCCTCTTCCTCAGTGCCAGTTTTTAAATGCCCACCATTAGTGACTTCCGCATTCGTCACCCCCTTAGGTGATGCATGCGCTGGCCACTAACCATGACATTGCGGGCGGGCCGGCCTGCTAGCCGTCAGGCCCTACAGCGCAGGAACGTGGACATGTCACACAGCTCCAGCGTATCTTCCGCTGCCACAATGATGGCACAATCATCAGCAGTGCGGTGACGCAGCCGCTGCACGCGTCCTGAAGAGGATGGAGCAGGTAACCATGGAGATATCATTAACAAGTCAGACAAGTGGAATGCTCATTATTCATCCCTATAAATGCTTAAATACAAGCAGATCTTCAATGCAAATTCATGGAATCATCTGTATCCATTTCATAAAGGATCTGTTAATGTTATCTTTTCCATCATATGTTAGATTCATTTAAAGCGGTATAGTCCTTTTTGGGGGAAAACGTATAACCAGGCTGAAAAGGTCCCTCATAGCATCTCTTGACAGGAGAATGAATTCCATTTGAAGGGACAGTATTTCTTCCATTGTTCTCTATATAATCGGGAAAAAAACAGTAGATTTAATACCAGGTATGAGTTTGCAGGCAACTCAGGGAGAAGAGGATAGTACACATGCAACAGATAAAATAAAAACACATTTGTAGAAACTACTAAGGGCCGACAGTGATGAGAAATGCCACTAAAGAAATGGGACAAAGTTAATACCCTGATTTAATCCAAGGTGCTTATCCACCATGCTTTGCACTGGGCTAGATTTTTCTGTAAATTACCAGCCCTAGATCCACAATTGAAATCAATTTGCCATACCTGTAACGGTGACAAATCACAAGCATGGTGTACCATAAAATGTTGGGGTAGGGTCTTGAGTAAAGTGTTGCCATTGTTTTGACTGCCTCGATGTCTTGCGCGTGCTCCCTGACTCTTATGTGGAGCTCACGAGACATGAGACCTACATACATCAGGGAGCACGGACATGTGGCATAATACACCACACGTGTGGTGCTGCAAGTAATATAATTTCTGATCTCAGAGGACCTAGCACCATCTGAAGAGGAAAAAGAGTTGCTCCAGACAGTATTCCTGCAAGCCAAACAAAGGCACTGTCATTGTTATAAAGGGCAGGCGGGGAGCGTGACACGGACCCGCAGTTTAACAGTGACAGTGCCAGCAGGGGGGTGCGGGCCAGCCACGATCAGCGGTGATGTCACTCAGGGAAGGAGGACCATGGAAACCTTTCTGCTGTGACTTTAACATAAGTGAGTGACGTCACAGCTGATCACGGCTCATACTCTGCCTGCAGTTACAGTGTGCGGATATGTTCCATGATCGCACTCTGTGACTTCAGATATGTAGCAGAGCTGAATCGCCGTAGGACCTTGTGTAGATTATGTTGGACATGCAGGGGTCTTTTGGGGTTAATAAAGTGGTGAAAGAGGGAACTTTTTGTATTTTATTCCAAATAAAAGATTTTTTCTGTGCTTGTGTATTTCTTTTTACTTATGGGATTAGTGATGGGGGGTCTCATAGACCCCTTACCATCACTAATTTTGGGCTTGATGACAGTTGTGCACTATCATTAACCCCTCATTACCCCAACTGCCACTGCATCAGGGCAATCGGGAAGAGTCGGGTAAAGCCAAGCTTGTTGCATCTAATTGATGCGACAATCTTGGGCAGCTACAGGTTGCTATTTTTAGGCTGTGGGGCCTATTAACCATAGGACTCCCCAGTCTGAGAATACCAGCCCTAGCTGTCGGGCTTTATCATGGCTGGTGATAGGTTGAAGTCAGATGCTGTCACACAGGCTGGGGGCGCGTCTGACTGCAACCAATCACAGGCGCCAGGATGACCGGTGTGCAATGAAAGCAGTGCATATGGATGAGCAATGATGAGCAGCCCAGGAAGTGGGAGAGACTGCAAGAGCAGTTTACAGCCGAGACGTAGCCTCGGTAAGTATGAAGCGCATGCGTCATTATTATTTCTTTACTCTTCCTTCATTTTTTTAAAATTTCTCAAGTGCTGGATCCAGATAAAACATCTGGAAATCCTGGACCTGTGTCCAGCACCTGGGTGTCTGTGAAATTGCACGGATCCGGACTTTTACAGTCCGGGTCCACTAATCAATATATATAAATAAAAATAGTCTGATTAACACATTTAAACTAATAATCTGCTGTTTGTAAATTCAGTATGTAATCTGCCTGATATAATGCTCGGCCGCATTCAGCAGAACTGTCCCAACTTGAGGGCTCACTCCCACTGTTCTGCCGTTCATTGTGCTTGTCCCGGCTCCTTCTTTCAATGCAGTGCATAGATTAAACCCACAACTTCTCTGGTTTTCTGGGACAGGACTAGAACTCATGAGTTTGTGAGTTCTTTGGCCATAAGCAGTGGCTCTACTATTGAGCCACAGCCTATATTAAAGGGGCAGAAAAGGATTTAGTAATCGTCATCTGTATTGCAAGCAGAGAAACCAGAAGCAGATTATTCAGCTACATAGAGATATAGATATGCAGTATACTGCATCTCTATGTACCAACAAACCGGTCAGAAAAATTATAAGGATGGGTGTTTTTCACCAACTCATCACAAAACCTATATCAAGAAAGAACTCTATACTACAAAAAGAGAAAATCTTAATTCTTTATTTCATTATCAAAATTAAAACCATTACATAAAAATAGAGGAGAAAAATACAGAAAAAACCCTATACGGTAATGAATATCACAATGTATAAATATATTATATAAAAATAGATGTATACATGATCAAAAGAATTTGATCAGTAATCCGAGGGGCTGCTGATAAGTCTTTGGCTTTGTGATCTTTTTTGCTTCCATGGTAACGAATGTTACATTACATCAAAGCCTTATGTGTCTAATATATATTTTTAAAATTTTGTGTTTGTTGCTTATGGCAACAGTGTTCAACGCACGCGGGAAAACAAAATGGCGGAGTCTAATGTGATATTCACAGCAACGGAGAGCAGAGGAGTGATAAAATTCTTGTTTCTGCAAGGAAAGTCCACAAAGAATATTTATGGTGATATGGTGATATGTCGCAGACATTGGGGGATCAATGCCCTTCATATTCCACAGTTAAGAACTGGGTTGCCAAATTTAAAATTTGCCACTTCAGCACCAATGATGAGGAACGTCTCAGATGAGTGGTTGTTGCTCCGGAGATCGTCGATGCTGTGCACAACCTCATACTCGAGAATCAACGAATTTCAGCTATAGCAATAGCAGACATCATGGGGATTTCCCGTGAACGTGTTTGTGCCAATATCCATGAACATTTGGACACAAGGAAGCTATCTGCAAAGTGGGTCCCCAAATGTTTGACAGATCAGAGAAGCATGCGAGTGAAAATTTCCCAGCCCATTTATCAGTATTTCCGGACTGATAAGAACTTCCTGGTTCGACTGGTCAAAAAAGAAGTCGTCCAACGTTTCAACCCTTTAGGGGTCTTTTACACGGACAAATTATCTATACAGAATGAAAAAAAGGACAATATATAGTCAATTACAATGAACATAAAGTAAAACAATAAAGGTGAATACAATGAATGATAATACAGGATATTAATTGACAAGTACATGAACATACGTACTGTATTTAAGAATTTCATGCGTCTTCTATACAGAATGATGATCCGAAAAAAATCACTATTTAGCCAACAATTACTTTGTTTTATTATGCATCTACTGTTCTTTCTTGGCGGAGTTTATGTAAGATTAAGACCAAGATGTCGAAATACGACCAAATTAAAATCTTCTCTCTAAAATTTTTAACATTCCTAACAGACGTGGTCCTCATGGCAAAATCTTGGCCTAAAAGCAATACATGACGGAAAAAAAATTATTTCCTTTTTAGATCTAAAAATAAAATATAAGTTCCCAGACTTAGACCTCAAAAATTGATTTCTTTAAAGGGAAGGTATCGCCAAAAAAAAAAAATTCAATAACTGAAAAAATGTAAAGTAATAATGTTTAAATGTTTTGTTTAAATATTATTATTTGTTTTTAATTGTGCAAAATATAAAAAAAAATTAAAAAATTTGATATTTTCCACTGTTAAACACTAGGGGGAGCAGCTTCTGAAATCCTACACAAATCTGACTGTATAAAAAGCTCCCATTACAACTGCTGTAAAAGTGGGCAGAATCTGCTCTCCTGTGTGTGATGGCACGCCTCCCCCCTCCCAATCTGAGTGTTTACAACAGATAACAGAGAATGACATGTAGGGACACAGTGCACAGCCATTTTGTTGGTGACCACAAATGTCTAAAGTGTCACCAAGGACAGCAGGAGTATCACACAGGACAGGATTAGATACACAACTCAGCAGACAGTATCACACAGGACAGGATTAGATACACAGCTGTGCAGACAGTATCACACAGGACAGGATTAGATTCACAGCTCAGCAGACAGTATCACACAGGATAGAATTAGATACACGGCTCAGCAGACAGTATCACACAGGAGAGGATTAGATACACAGCTCAGCAGATAGTATCACACAGGATAGGATTAGATACACGGCTCAGCAGACAGTATCACACAGGAGAGGATTAGATACACAGCTCAGCAGATAGTATCACACAGGATAGGATTAGATACACGGCTCAGCAGACAGTATCACACAGGAGAGGATTAGATACACAGCTGTGCAGACAGTATCACACAGGATAGGATTAGATACACAGCTGGGCAGACAGTATCACAAAGGATAGGATTAGATACACAGCTGTGCAGACAGTATCACACAGGATAGGATTAGATACACAGCTGTGCAGACAGTATCACACAGGATAGGGTTAGATACACGGCTCAGCAGACAGTATCACACCGGACATGATTATGTCGCGGGCGGCGGGGCGCTGCGCTCGCACTAAACGCTCGGGTCCGGCGCTGCTGCTGCTGCTCGGTGGCTCAAGCGGTGAGCCGGATCCGGGGACTCGAGTGGCGCTCCTCGCCCGTGAGTGAAAAGGGGATAGTTTTGTTTGGGGATTGAGTCCGTGACGCCACCCACGGGTTGTGGTGAAGATGGGCACCACCGCTGCTGGTGACGGGGATCCCGGGAACAGTGTTAGGGAGCAGCTGGGATGTTGTTCTCCCCCTCCGTGGGTAGGGGTTGGTGGTCCCGGGGCCCGGTGAGGTGACGAGGAGGCAGGGTTGGTGAGGTGCAGGGTTGCTGGGACAGCGCGGCGCGGTGCCGGATGGCACTGGTGTACTCACTCAGTAAACGATGCACAAAGTCTCCGGTAAACCAAACGGCTGGATGGATGGGTCCTGCAGCCGGCTGCAGTGTCTCTCCCCAGACAGGTAATGGTTGCTGTCTTTCCCTGCACCTGTGTAGTGTTCTGGCTCCGATGGCTTCCCAACGGTAGCCCGCTCCCTGGCGTATAGGTGCCCGAGGAGCCCGTTTTGCCCACATGCGCTGGCCCTTGGATCTCTAGCTTCTGGCGGTAGCTGTATATCCTCTGGTGCGGACGGTTGCCTTCTAACGGGTCTTTGGTTGTTAGGAAACCCCTGGGGTTCCGGTCACTAATAGATTTGACCTTTGTCGGCGGCTCCAAGCCTGGTCAGGGTCCGCAGGCCCTGCCTGTGTGTGCTAGCTTTACTTCGCTCCCCGGTTCGGTACTGGCGGGCCACCGCCCGACCCCGGTCCTACGGTTCCGCGATGATCCACCACTCCTGTAGACGGCCACCACCGTCTGCCAACCTTGCTGTCAGTGCCTGTGCTCCCTCCCAGATACCAGCAGTAGCTCCTCTCACTTTCACTGCTACAACTAAACTCCACTCAACTAAACTGCTTCCTTTTCCCGCCTCCAGGCCTGTGAACTCCTCAGTGGGTGGGGCCAACCTCTTGGCTCCACCCCACCTGGTGTGGACATCAGCCCCTGGAGGGAGGGAACAAGAATTTTGTGTCTGACTCTGGTGTTTCTGCCCGGGGGTGGGGGTGTGAGTGTTATTCATGTGGCTACCTGGCTAGTCCAGGGCGCCACATTCCCCCTTGCTAAAATGCAGACCGTCTGCGGGCTGCCCGTCCATCACCGGTTTTATTTTCACAACTGAAAAAGATAAAACATGTAAACATTTTGAACACAAGCATAGTTTTCAGGTCACTTGAACGTTGCAAAACATATTTACATTTTTAATAACGGACAGATGGACTTCCGCTCTCCCACCCAAGCAACCTAGCCCTGATGCTGCCCCTAAGAAGTGGGCAGCACCCCTTGACCCCAGTCCATGTCCAGGCTGCCCGAGCTGTCACTTCAGGGGACCCCACATCCAGGGGGACCCCTGACCCCCGGAGGATGGCCACCGGCCAGGTGGTGGCCGGGCCCCAGCCTGCTCTTCTGCGGGCCCTTCCTCCAATCTGCCTCTCCGGAGGCGGCAACGGCATCCATCCCACAACATATTTACAAACCCACAAGTTCGTGGGTGCACTGCAAGTTCTCGCGCCTGTTCATGAGCAGTTTCTCATGTGGGTTTGGGGTTATGGAACAACAACAGGGACAACTCCAGTCCCAACGGGGATGGCTCTCTTCGGACGGTAATCAGGTGACTTGCTCGGTTAGATCAGTGTTCTTTTTCAACAGGAACAACGGTGCTGGGGGTCCCAACGGGGACAACTTTATGCAACGGAGGACCGCTGCCCATTACTACAGGTCGACCTCCTCACAGACGTGCTCCACCTCAACATCTGGCCGGCAAGGTGGGGGAGGGGACTGGGACTCTGCCTGAAAGCTACGGCCTTCCCTCACCTTCACGTCGAGGGCAAACCAGTCCCTGTCCCCGCAGTGTCGGGTGTAAGTTACAAGGTCTCCTGGCAACAGGTCTCGGCCGGGGTGGCCGGTTGGCAAGTGGGCATGTACGTCCCGGCGGGCCACGAATACTTCGGCCTCCAGGCCCGGTTCATAGATGAAGCCGTAGCCCCGATGGGGGTCAAATCTCCGAACCTGGCCTTCGTACACCGGGCCCCATACCCGGAAGGTGGCATGGCGAAGGTGGTCCTTTTCTTTGATTGTTCGGGCTACGACCTCAGCCTTCTGCTGCTCCCTTTCGGCAATCTCCCGGCCCAGCGGGGTTGGCTCCCTGTCCCAGTATGGGGCGTCTGCATGCCCCCACGCACGGGTCGGGCCCCGCGGGACTTCTTTACGCTGCCCACAACTGGTGCCCTTTTAGGAAGCTCCCGTGGTGACATGGACTGGGGTGCTGCCTCGCAGCAATGACCCGGCGCAGCCTTCGCCGAGGCTCGGGGTCTGGGTACAGGGGTCTTTACCGGCTGGGCCTCTGCTTCTTCCTCAGGCGGACGGACTACCGGAGCCGGAACAGTCTTGGGTGCGGCCACTTCCGGTGCCGCCGGCTTCTCCTCGCAGACGGACACCTCCTGCTGGATTTTCCAGGGTAACGGTACGGGTCGTCCACGATCACTGCTAGCAGACGGGCCTTGCAGGGCAGGCAAAGGGACCTCCGCCACCAGTGGTAAGGGTATTGGGCCTAGGGATGGGGCAGCAGCGACCGGCACGGGTAGCGGGGGAGGCAGCAGGGCGAGCGGGCGCAGACCGGGCCCCTCAGCCGCAGCGACCGGTCCAGCTTGGACACAGGGGCGTGGGTCGCTTACCCGCTCCTCCAATTCTGCCTCCACCTCGCGTTTCCGCACGGTCGCCGCTATCTCCGCCATTTCGGCCACCCAGCCCTGCAAGAAGGACTCCACTTGGGCCTGCAGGTGGCTGCACATTCTGGCGGTCCGGACTTCCACCCACACCGCTGTTCCGGGCGTTGGCTCAGGGTGTTCAGCGGTGCAGGACGGACGGGACACGCTGTGCAGCGATGGTGTTCCAGGAACCAGGTGGCTTGCAGAGTCCTGGCGTCCCTGCTTTTATAGCCGCGGTTTACATGCGGCCGGACACCATCCTTCCCCCCTTGGTACTCTCTAGGCACTCCCTCTTTAGGGGCGGGGCTTTGGTTTTCACGCCTCCTCTGCTCGAGAAGGCGCTCGAGCGGGAAAATCTTCGCGCCCAAGATGGCGGAATCTGAAATTTTTCGGCCGGACACCGCTGGCGGGGCTACAAGGCGCACTTCTACCAGCCGGTAGAACGGTAAGTATCCTGTTTGTGACGCCAAGTTGTCGCGGGCGGCGGGGCACTGCGCTCGCACTAAACGCTCGGGTCCGGTGCTGCTGCTGCTGCTCGGTGGCTCGAGCGGTGGGCCGGATCCGGGGACTCGAGCGGCGCTCCTCGCCCGTGAGTGAAAAGGGGATAGTTTTGTTTGGGGATTGAGTCCGTGACGCCACCCACGGGTTGTGGTGAAGATGGGCACCACCGCAGCTGGTGACGGGGATCCCGGGAACAGTGTTAGGGAGCAGCTGGGATGTTGTTCTCCCCCTCCGTGGGTAGGGGTTGGTGGTCCCGGGGCCCGGAGAGGTGTCGGGGAGGCAGGGTTGGTGAGGTGCAGGGTTGCTGGGACAGCGCGGCGCGGTGCCGGATGGCACTGGTGTACTCACTCAGTAAACGATGCACAAAGTCTCCGGTAAACCAAACGGCTGGATGGACGGGTCCCGCAGCCGGCTGCAGTGTCTCTCCCCGGACAGGTGATGGTGGCTGTCTTTCCCTGCACCTGTGTAGTGTTTTGGCTCCGATGGCTTCCCAACGGTAGCCTGCTCCCTGGCGTATAGGTGCTCGAGGATCCCGTTTTGCCCGCAGGCGCTGGCCCTTGGATCTCTAGCTTCTGGCGGTAGCTGTATATCCTCTGGTGCGGACGGTTGCCTTCTAACGGGTCTTTGGTTGTTAGGAAACCCCTGGGGTTCCGGTCACTAATGGATTTGACCTTTGTCCGCGGTTCCAAGCCTGGTCGGGGTCCGCAGGCCCTGCCTGTGTGTGCTGGCTTCACTTCGCTCCCTGGTTCGGTACCGGCGGGCCACCGTCCGACCCCGGTCCTACGGTTCCGCGTCGATCCACCACTCCTGAAGACGGCCACCACTGTCTGCCAACCTTGCTGTCAGTGCCTGGGCTCCCTCCCAGACACCAGCAGTAGCTCCTCTCACTTTCACTGCTACAACTAAACTCCACTCAACTAAACTGCTTCCTTTTCCCGCCTCCAGGCCTGTGAACTCCTCAGTGGGTGGGGCCAACCGCCTGGCTCCACCCCACCTGGTGTGGACATCAGCCCCTGGAGGGAGGCAAAAAGGAATTTGTGTCTGACTCTGGTGTTTCTGCCCGGGGGAGGGGGTGTGAGTGTTATTCATGTGGCTACCTGGCTAGTCCAGGGCGCCACATTTAGATACACAGCTCAGCAGACAGTATCACAGGATAGGGTTAGATACATGGCTCAGCAGACAGTATCACACAGGACATGATTAGATACACGGCTCAGCAGACAGTGTCACACAGGATAGGATTAGATACACGGCTCAGCAGACAGTATCACAGGATAGGATTAGATACACGGCTCAGCACACAGTATCACACAGGATAAGAATAGATACACGGCTCTGCAGACAGTATCACACAAGATAGGATTAGATACACAGCTCAGCAGACAGTATCACACAGGATAGGATTAGATACACGGCTCAGCAGATAGTATCACACAGGAGAGGATTAGATACACAGCTCAGCAGACAGTATCACACAGGATAGTATTAGATACACGGCTCAGCAGACAGTATCACACAGGATAGGATTAGATACACGGCTCAGCAGACAGTATCACACCGGACATGATTAGATACACAGCTCAGCAGACAATATCACAGGATAGGATTAGATACACAGCTCAGCAGACAGTATCACAGGATAGGATTAGATACACGGCTCAGTAGACAGTATCACACAGGATAGGATTAGATACACAACCCTGCAGACAGTATCACCGGTACACACACAGGTACTCACATGCAGTGGCACACACATGCAGTGGCACACACACACACTGGTGCTGGGTAGAGGGGAGGGAGGGGGTGTCACACACAAGCACGCACACACATTGCTCTGCGAGCACACACGCAAAATGCTCTGCGACACACACACAAGCACGCACACACATTGCTCTGCCAGCACACATGCAAAATGCTCTGCCACACACACAAGCACGCACACACATTGCTCTGCCAGCACACATGCAAAATGCTCTGCCGCACACACACAAGCACGCACACACATTGCTCTGCCAGCACACACACAAAATGCTCTGACACACACAAGCACCCCCGCTGCGGCCGGGGAAGTAGGGGGCCGTACACTACTCACACACAGGCCGACAGGTGACAGGCCATGGGGGAGAGCGTGGGGGTATTATCAGAGACAGTAGCATCGGCGGCGGGGGAGCGGCGCCAGTACACTACTCCCCACAGGCCGAACGGGTGACAGGGGGAAAAGTTCAGCACACAGCATGACCGCTGTGATCTGCACAAAGATGGCGATGATCTCCTCGCTCTGCTGTGAACTGGAAAGCCCAGGGGGCGCGTCTATTCACAGCAGGGAGCTTTCCTGTAATACGTCTAGGGGTCGGATTCCGACTTTCAGAGTCTATGCACAGGGGCTGCCATAAAGCAGTGAGTAGCTGTCGTTACACACACAGCAAATCCAGCATGGCAGCCCCCAGTGCCTCCAGTAAAATTAGAATTAAATAAACACTAAATAAGCTGCGATTTTAATTCTGTATTAAAAATACTTGATTTCATAATCACTATTTTTAATACAAAAATAAAAAACCGTGACACCTTTCCTTTAAGAGAATCCCTTAATAAATTATTGGTTGGTAAACATCCCCTTCCAGAGACTATAAGCCACCTTTCCAATACGGAAAAGAAAACCATCTGGAATACCAAATACATCTATGACCTTGTAAAGAATGACACTAAACCTATTTTTTTACACTTCAAGAATTCTACAGAAGAAAACTGGCAATTTAGCCTAAAAGCGACTTTCTCCTCTAATATTTCGGCTATTCTACATGAGTCCTTCTATAAGGTCATAACAAATTGGTATTTCACACCCTCTAAACTACATAACATAGACCCCAAAAATACCCCAATTTGTTGGAGAAATTGTAACGAAAAAGGAACGTTGGTCCACATCTTATGGAACTGCCCAAAGATAAGACATCTCTGGAGGGAAATGCCAAATCTAATTAATCGAGTTACAAATTCCAAGATCAACTTATCGCCCCAAATGGCGCTTCTTTCTATGGATATGGAAGAACTAGACCAAATGCAGATCCCGATTGTGATTCACATTTTTTTGATCACAAAACAACTTTTACTGGCCAAATGGAAAAGTGATACTGTCCCAAATATTTCTGAAGTAATCAAGATGTTATCCATGCACCACAAATTTGAAAATAAACACGCAATATAGCATAACCTGTTCCAACCCTATGGAAAGAGATGGAGTACCTGCCTATCCTACATGGAGCAATCCAAATCATAAGCTTCTAGAGTAGAAATATTGAAGATTAAAACACAAATAGTCCTGTGACAAATGCAACAATCAATTTTGTCTTTTCTTTCTTTCTTTCTTTCTTTCTTTCTTTCTTTCTTTCTTTCTTTCTCTTTCTTTCTTTCTTTCTTTCTTTCTTTCCTCCTCTTCTTTCCTTTTCCTCTTTCTTTCTTTCTTCCTTTCTTTCTTCCTTCCTCTTCTTTCCTTTTCCTCTTTTTTCTTGTACATATTTCTTAAAAGAAATGATTCGCAATATTTGTAAAGAAGATATAACTAAACTAAGCAGTATATATACAGTATATGTTCTACAGAAGTCTTTGCAAATGATTATTACGCATGATAGTTCTCCTTCTAACCATTTTCCTAATCCCATTTCACATTTCTTTCCCCGGTTTCCCCAATAAAGATTTCTCCTTCCGCTTCCCCTCCCCGTCTAACCTCCCCCTCCAAACAAAAAACACAAATGTTTGAACTGTTTACAAAGAAGTTGTCTAATGTTTCTACTTTGTTCCACTAAACTAATGTAATATATAAATGTTCTAATATGTAATAATGGAAATATTGTAACCAGAATGATGATCTGAGGAAACATAGAATGAGAGTAAGTGTTAAATACAACAAAATGCAACATAATGTAAGAACATACCTAATGAGGTAGGTGTATATCTGCAATCTCCACAGGCGGTATTAGTTGATCTTTCAGATATATGCCTAAGGCAAATGAGCACACAGGGATTAGGACAAGCAATGAAATATAAAGTATATATCCAGGTTCCAACTGTAAGATGTCAGAGGCATACCTTAAGAATGAATAGATAAGGGTTTGATAATCTAGTGAGACATATCCTGAGTCTCCCCATTGTGGAGGAGTAATCTACAGAATCGTACATAGCATAAATGTTACAGGCAACAGTGAACAATGATCGAACATGGGTGGAGGAATTAAACTAGTGTTTTACCCAGTGTCTAAAGGTCCAGTCACACTAAACAACTTACCAGCGATCCCAACAACGATAGGGATCTCTGGTAAGTTGCTAGGAGGTTGCTGGTGAGATGTCACACTGCGACGCTCCAGCGATCCCACCAGCAACCTGACCTGGCAGGGATCGCTAGAGCGTGGCTACACGAGTTGCTGGTGAGCTCACCAGCAACCAGTGACCAGCCCCCAGCGCTGCGTGGAAGATGCTGTGCTTGGTAACTAAGGTAAATATCGGGTAACCAACCCGATATTTACCTTGGTTACCAGCGCACGCAGCTACACGTGCAGAGAGCAGGGAGCAGCGCACACTGAGCGCTGGCTCCCTGCTCTCCTAGTTACAGCACACATCGGGTTAATTACCCGATGTGTGCTGCAGCTAAATGTGCACAGAGCAGGGAGCAGCGCACACCGCTTAGCGCTGGCTCCTTGCTCTCCTAGTTACAGCACACATCGGGTTAATTAACCCGATGTGTGCTGCAGCTAAATGTGCACAGAGCAGGGAGCAGCGCACAATGATTAACGCTGGCTCCCTGCTCTCCTAGCTACAGCACACATTGGGTTAATTAACCGGATGTGTCCTGCAGCTACATGTGCACAGAGCAGGAGCCGGCACTGACAGTGAGAGCGGCGGAGGCTGGTAACAAAGGTAAATATCGGGTAACCAAGGACAGGGCTTCTTGCTTACCCGATGTTTACTATGGTTACCAGCCTCCGCAGAAGCCGGCTCCTGCTGCCTGCACATTTAGTTGTTGCTGTCACACACAGCGATCTGTGCTTCACAGCGGGACAGCAACAACTAAAAAATGGCCCAGGACATTCAGCAACAACCAACGACCTCACAGCAGGGGCCAGGTTGTTGCTGGATGTCACACACAGCAACATCGCTAGCAACGTCACAAAAGTTGTTCGTTAGCAGCGATGTTGCTAGCGATGTTGCTTAGTGTGACGGGGCCTTAAGGGTAAGAACACACTTTGCTTTTTACCTGCTTTTTACCTGCTTTTTCAACTGCAGTGTTTAATGCCAAAATGGATGTGTTCTGCTTTTCAAGCTTAGTCTATGGGAATTTGGGTTTCTAGACCGCACTATGCAGTTCAAACTGCAGCCTTTTTGTGGCAGAAATTTGGGCAAAAACTCAGTTTTGCAGTTCAAAACTCAAATGGCAAAAACAACTGACATGTCAATTGTTTTTGCCATTTGAGTTTTGAACTACAAAGCTGAGTTTATGCCCAAATTTCTGCCACAAAAAGGCACCTTTTTGAACTGCAAAGTGCGTTCAAGAAAACCAAATTCCCATAGACTAAGCTTACGTGGAGAAGACTGTGGAAAAACCAAGCGCAAATAGGGTTTTACCCCAATATGTACGGGGTGGGGAGGGGGGAGTCAGGGTACTCACCAAATGTAGTTGTGAAAGCCACAACTACTATAAACGCATGTATTAGCGGATCCCAGGCAGCAGCCACCAGCAGACAGCAGATCACAGAGAGTAAAGGAGGAAGGTGTTCACTTGCTGCGCCAAAGAGATCACTCCAGCAGATGTTCAGATTAATGTCGCTTTATTAATCATATGGGTCAACGCGTTTCCGGAGCCTCTGCCCCCTTCATCAGGACCATCAAGAACAAGAAACATCAAATCTTTGATGTTTCTTGTTCTTGATGGTCCTGATGAAGGGGGCAGAGGCTCCGGAAACGCGTTGACCCATATGATTAATAAAGCGACATTAATCTGAACATCTGCTGGAGTGATCTCTTTGGCGCAGCAAGTGAACACCTTCCTCCTTTACTCTCTGTGACCATAGACTAAGCTTGAAAAGCAGAACACATCCATTTTGGCATTAAATGCTGCAGTTGAAAAAGCAGCAAAAAAGCAGGTAAAAAGCAAAGTGCGTTCTTACCCTTATGGTGAAATCAAAGCAAGGAAGGGAGCGGCATATGCAGGAAGTCACTAAGTCTGGAACCATTAACTGCTACATCAGGGAAAAGACCGAATAATTGTATTAGTGAGGACACAGTAATAGGGAATATAAAAAATTCTGTAATGTGTCACAGTAGGGGATGTACCAGATGAAAATATCGTCAGAATAATCACTCTGTTGTCTGCATAGCTGACTAATAATGAAGGGATTAGTTGTACGTCTGCAATCTGAAGGACTGGAGGACATAATGTTATAAATAGAGATGAGCGAACCGGTCCCGGTTCGGCTCGAGGTCGGTTCGCCGAACGGAGGTCCCGTTCGAGTCCGGCTCGTCGAACGTTCGACGAACCGAACTCGAACTGCATAGGAAACAATGGCAGGCAATCACAAACACAGAAAAACACCTAGAAAACACCCTCAAAGGTGTCCAAAAGGTGACAAACAACACACAACACAACACAAACACATGGGAAAGTGACAAGGACATATACTCATGCGAAAACAAAACAGCTGGACAAGGAAAAAGAGGAGGACACACAGATATATGAGTATATGCAAGGAAACATCGATTCCATTAATGTGCAACTTGAGCCCTGCTCATTTTAGGCTTCCAATCTGGATAAATTGCCTGAGCTCGCCACGTACGCCTTGGGGATCTTGTCGTGTCCTGCAGCCAGCGTTCTCTCGGAACCTGTCTTCAGTGCTGCTGGGGGTCTGCTGGCAGATAAGCACACGTGTCTGTCCACTGACAATGTGGACATGGCTCTCAGAGGACTTTTCTTCCCCTGGGTCAGCCAGGGGACGGGAAAGGCACGCGTATTTTTGAGAGTGCTTCATGCAAAGCATCTTTTTCTTTTTCAAAAGGGGGCTCAACCGATGCCAGTCAAGTGGGGTGTGTGTGGCCCAGTTAGTGGAAACGAGGGAGACTGTGGTTGGAGTCCCCTCGCTGTGTTTCTAAAAGAACCAAGATGAACAAGTCATGGCTCTCAGAGGACTTTTCTTCCCCTGGGTCAGTCAGGGGACGGGAAAGGCACGCGTATTTTTGAGAGTGCTTCATGCAAAGCATCTTTTTCATCTTGAAAATTGGGTCAACTGATGCCAGTCAAGTGGGGTGTGTGTGGCCCAGTTAGTGGAAACGAGGGAGACTGTGGTTGGAGTCCCCTCGCTGTGTTTCTAAAAGAACCAAGATGAACAAGTCATGGCTCTCAGAGGACTTTTCTTCCCCTGGGTCAGCCAGGGGATGGGAAAGGCACGCGTATTTTTGAGAGTGCTTCATGCAAAACATCTTTTTCTTTTTCAAAAGGGGGCTCAACCGATGCCAGTCAAGTGGGGTGTGTGTGGTCCAGTTAGTGGAAACGAGGGAGACTGTGGTTGGAGTCCCCTCGCTGTGTTTCTAAAAGAACCAAGATGAACAAGTCATGGCTCTCAGAGGACTTTTCTTCCCCTGGGTCAGCCAGGGGACGGGAAAGGCACGCGTATTTTTGAGAGTGCTTCATGCAAAGCATCTTTTTCTTTTTCAAAAGGGGGCTCAACCGATGCCAGTCAAGTGGGGTGTGTGTGGCCCAGTTAGTGGAAACGAGGGAGACTGTGGTTGGAGTCCCCTCGCTGTGTTTCTAAAAGAACCAAGATGAACAAGTCATGGCTCTCAGAGGACTTTTCTTCCCCTGGGTCAGCCAGGGGACGGGAAAGGCACGCGTATTTTTGAGAGTGCTTCATGCAAAGCATTTTTTTCTTTTTCAAAAGGGGGCTCAACCGATGCCAGTCAAGTGGGGTGTGTGTGGCCCAGTTAGTGGAAACGAGGGAGACTGTGGTTGGAGTCCCCTCGCTGTGTTTCTAAAAGAACCAAGATGAACAAGTCTTGGCTCTCAGAGGACTTTTCTTCCCCTGGGTCAGCCAGGGGACGGGAAAGGCACGCGTATTTTTGAGAGTGCTTCATGCAAAGCATCTTTTTCTTTTTCAAAAGGGGGCTCAACCGATGCCAGTCAAGTGGGGTGTGTGTGGCCCAGTTAGTGGAAACGAGGGAGACTGTGGTTGGAGTCCCCTCGCTGTGTTTCTAAAAGAACCAAAATGAACAAGTCATGGCTCTCAGAGGACTTTTCTTCCCCTGGGTCAGCCAGGGGACGGGAAAGGCACGCGTATTTCTGAGAGTGCTTCATGCAAAGCATCTTTTTCTTTTTCAAAAGGGGGCTCAACCGATGCCAGTCAAGTGGGGTGTGTGTGGCCCAGTTAGTGGAAACGAGGGAGACTGTGGTTGGAGTCCCCTCGCTGTGTTTCTAAAAGAACCAAAATGAACAAGTCATGGCTCTCAGAGGACTTTTCTTCCCCTGGGTCAGCCAGGGGACGGGAAAGGCACGCGTATTTCTGAGAGTGCTTCATGCAAAGCATCTTTTTCTTTTTCAAAAGGGGGCTCAACCGATGCCAGTCAAGTGGGGTGTGTGTGGCCCAGTTAGTGGAAACGAGGGAGACTGTGGTTGGAGTCCCCTCGCTGTGTTTTACATGCTTTTAGAATGGCATGACATGGCTTAGAGGTTGACTTTCAGCATCTGGAAACTGTTGGCTACCAAAATGCTGCCTTTCCAACCTTTTATCCGAGGATTTTCGAGACCTTATGCCCATCGCAGTGCCCCAAGAGCCGATGCCCAGGCGCCACTCCTTCTCCAACAAAGGCGTGCACGCGCTACACCAGCATGTCGCACTAAACATCACTGATTCCTTGAGAAACTCTGTGTGACAGGGTGCATTTCACCACAGATAATTGGCCCAGTAAGCATGGACAGGGGCGTTACATGTCGCTGACTGGGCAATCGGTTACTGTGGGGAGAGATGGAGAAGGGTCTGCTGTACAAGTCTTGCCGTCCCCACGAGTTGTTTCAATCCTTCTTCTGTATGTAGAAGTTAATACACTGCTTCTGCCTCTTCAACCTCGTGTGGGTCCTCCACCTTAGCGCAAACCCTGTGTGGTCAGGCCACCCTTCCTTGTAACTGCGCACAAGGACTACCACACACCTCCTTACTATGCTGGCAGCAGAGCTCAATGCCATCAGGCGGTCAAAGGTTTACTTTGAAATGTATGGGAAATGTGAGTCACACCGCTGAGAAGTTGTGGACGGTTAGCTCTGGAGACCGAGTTTCATCAATGGTTGTCTCCACTCAACCAGCAGCCAGGGAAGGCCGGGTGCGACAATGATGCAAACATGGGTGCGGCCCTTCGCTGTGACAATGTGACACACGTGCCTTGTGTGGTTCACGTGTTGAACCTGGTTGTCCAGCAATTTTTAAAGCACTATCCTGGCCCACATGGCCTTCTGCAGAGAGCACGGTGTAACGCCTTCCTTGATACACACACTCAGATGGGCTGTAAATGATAGGCTAGAGGGAAGCCACTCACCAAGCAGGACCCCTAGAACCCTGAAACCCTTTAACCCCTATACAGGGATTAGGAATTACACAGGACCCAAGGTGATTAATACCTGTGGAAGGCTGCAGTTCCAGAGAATAATAGTCAGGCAGTGTCAAAACATTAATTGAGGAACAGGAACAGAATGGGACGGCCAGGACTTAATCAGAAAACAAGCAGAGGTGAAATGCGGATCGGCCAACAAGGTACATAAACAGCAAGCAGGAAAAGTAGTCAGGTAACAAGCACACAAAATCATAAAACTGAACTGGGGGTAAAAGCAGAGCTATGTCTGGCAGTGGTCTGCAGACAGGATGGGCATAAAAAAGGGTGTGGTGTCTTCCCATTGGTTGTAGCTGAATGATGGTATTTCATCTGTGAGATACCCACCAGCTACATTCAGCCAGAGATTCTGCATCTGTCAAGGTAATGCAGCCCAGTGGGTGAGCATAACCTGCGTCCACCTGCGCCGCTGGCATCGACTCCTCTCCCATCATCAGCACTATGCATTAAAGGAACACGTTGTCACCTGGCGACCGGAGTACAAATTGACGGAGCAGACTCCGTTGGTGACTTAACAGCCGTGTGCGGCAATGATGCAAACCTGGCTGCGGGCCATCGTCAGGGCAATGTGACACACGTGCCTTGTATGGCTCACGTGTTGAACCTAATTCTCCAGCAATTTTTAAAACACCATCACGGCCTACATGGCCTTGTGCAGCGGGCACGCTCGCTATGTGCTCACTTCCATCGTGCGCACACAGCAGCTCAACAACTTTCGTCGCTACAGAAGTCTTTAGGTCTGGTGGTTAAACGCCTGAAATGCGATGTGCCCACACGCAGGAATTTGAATCTGCACATGTTGCAGCGTTTGTGGCAGCACCGCCGAACCCTGCTGCAATACGTTATGACATATAGCCTGGGATAACTTGTTCCAGAGGTGGTGCAGATCACGCTGCTGGAGTGGTGTCAGATCAAGGACCTATGCACCCTGCTACACAGTTTACAAATGTCGACGAAGATGTTTAGCACTGGCAATGTCATTCTCAGCGTGACAATTCTGGTCATCTACATGATGGAGCACACTGTAATTATTATTCGGAGTCAGGTGTTGGGACAAGAGGAAGGGGAGGAAGTACAGGAGGAGTCATATGCGGAAGGGATAACAAGATCTACGAGGTCCAGATGGTCAGCGGCACCTAGGCGGCAGTCATGGTGAGGGAGAGGGATTAACAAGGGCGCATAGTATCAGCAAAAAGTGTTGAGGAAGGTGCAGGAGCCCATGAAGAAATGGAGGACGAACTGGCGATGGGCATGGAAGACTCAGCAGATGAATGAGAGCTTGCTCACATTTCGGTTGTGCGAGGTTGTGGGGTGAGGGCAGAGGAAGGAGGCACGATTCTCACCTCTCTGCCACCAACACACCAAGGACTTGGTCCTCCTGGATGCACAAGACACATGAGCGCCTTCTTGCTGCACTACCTACAACATGACCCTCGGATTGTACGAATTCAAAGTAATCCAGAATACTGGGTTGCCACACTGTTAGATCCCCGGTACAAGACAAAATTTGGCGAAATAATTCCTGCCATAGAAATGGACGCACGTATACAGGAGTATCTGCAGAATGTGGTACGGATTCTTAGATCTGCTTTTCCACTAAACACCAGTGCTGCACAGAGTGAATCTCAACGCTTTGTCATGGATAGGAGGAAATGGTCTTTTACTTGTCCACATCTGAGGGACCGAGGGCTGGCTGCTGTGCTGAGATGGCGTTGAGTACGGTGTCCCTGCAGAGTTGCACTTTTGGTCATATACCAAAATGAGTTGAAAAAGGACAGATGCTGGTGGAAAGGGGAACAGGTGTGTTGGAAAGGGGAAAAAAGTTTTGGTCCGTGGATTTGGTGGTTAAGCAACAGTAACATTTGCTGAAGAAACACCATCTGTTACAGTGGGACTGGCAGATTTGGATAAAGTGGTATATACTATGTTACCGCTATATACTGAAAATTAATAAGAAAAGAAAGAGAAAGGTATATATCCCCATCAGCAGTCAGTGTCCACCGTGCTCCCAGATGGAAAAGGAGAGGTTGGCAACTGGAAGGTTTGGTGGAGGATACAGAGCTGTGTGGCTATGAAACTAATAGTAGCCTGAACCGAGTTAGACGCCATTCGGATCTGGAGACTGGGAGCCCTGTTAGCGTCACAGGGTCCACATGCCCACCCAGCCCAGGAACTCCCTGTTAACAACACAGGGGCCATTGAGTACGCTGACCGTGTGCGTAGGGGCACACCTGTGGACAGCAGGCGCATCAGCAGCAGCAGGCCTGTTAATGCCACTGGGCTGCACAAGCAGGACTGGTAGGACAGGAGCTGGTCTTAACCGTTCTGCGTTACCAACTGTGGTGGTGGCCTGCATCGACACCCTATCCCTGCCTACCTCTGGCCTAAAGCCGCAATGGGTTCAACACATGGAGGTGTGCTCTTTCGGAGCATAATAGAAGACTGCGCACCTCCTTGTTGGCTCCAGCCCCTTTTATAACCTGGGTCCGCCCCAAACCAGGGTGAACCACAATGCACCTCCTGGAGACAAAAGTAGAGTGACACGTCATGAGTGGCATAACTAGCGTCCTATTTGGAACCGCAACTTCAATGATGACCTCATGGCTGCCATGACTCAAACACCTCACCAGTCATCGTCTGACCATCAATAATGCGGTGACAAGTCATAGGGGTGGGCCTCTGCAAGCCATTTGGGAGGACACCTGATGCCCTGTGGTCTATATGGGACCCCCACATCAGGGGCAGGGCCAAAGAGTTCATTACCGGACCTAGTCTCTGATGCAGTAAGTGCCTGAGCATGCTCAGTAGCATTAAATACAGTCTCTGAAAAAAGACTATCAGCTTTAGCATGGTGTCTAGGCACAAAACAGGACTTAGACCCGGCACGGAATGCAAGTACCTGTGCAAAGAGGCTTTTCACACTTAGTGTGGGAGCATGCGCTGTATCCCGAAATGAAGACTTAGCGTCAGGAATGGCACAGTCAGGCTGAGCATACTCACTAGGCGAAACACTGTAATTAGGCTGCAGCTGGGGTAAATTGGCACACGCATGCGCACTAGCTGCCTCTCCACACTTAGACGTGGAGGAGAAATTGCTCTTGGAGATGCTGTCTATGAACAGAAGGAAAAGCTAAAGGAAGCCTGACTTTCTATCCCTCCGAATTATGAAATGCAGCAATGAATTCCATGAGTTTGCTATAACATTAGCGTAGCAAAATGTGCATGAGGGTGTCATGTAGAGGTGCTAGAAATAGCTTGGCACCAGTGGGGCACTAATGGAATACAACAGCCAGTTCTATGATGCCACTAAATGGCAGTATTTTTTGCTATCATTATAGCTCATTAAAAACAGAGCAGGAGGGTGTCATGCAGAGGTGCTGCACATAGATTTGCACCAGTGGGGCACTAATGGAGTACAACAGCCACTTCTTGTATGCCACTAGGTACACTGAGTGTTTGCTAGTATAATGGCTTAGTAACAATGAGTTTGAGTGTGCAATGCAGGCAGAGGTGCTGCAAATATCTTTGCAATAGTGTGACTAGACAAAAGTCCAATAGCCACGTTTAGGATGCCACTAGGTACACTGACTGTTTGCTAGTATAATGGCTTAGTTAAAAAGAGTGGGAGTGTGCAATGCAGGCAGACGTGCTGCAAATATCTTTCCACTAGTTTGACTACACAAAAGTACAATAGCCACGTTTAGGATGCCACTAGGTACACTGACTGTTTGCTAGTATAATGGCTTAGTTATAATGAGTTGGAGTGTGCAATGCAGGCAGACGTGCTGCAAATATCTTTCCACTAGTTTGACTACACAAAAGTACAATAGCCACGTTTAGGATGCCACTAGGTACACTGACTGTTTGCTAGTATAATGGCTTAGTTAAAAAGAGTTGGAGTGTGCAATGCAGGCAGACGTGCTGCAAATATCTTTCCACTAGTTTGACTACACAAAAGTACAATAGCCACGTTTAGGATGCCACTAGGTACACTGACTGTTTGCTAGTATAATGGCTTAGTTATAATGAGTTGGAGTGTGCAATGCAGGCAGACGTGCTGCAAATATCTTTCCACTAGTTTGACTACACAAAAGTCCAATAGCCACGTTTAGGATGCCACTAGGTACACTGAGTGTTTGCTAGTATAATGGCTTAGTTATAATGAGTTGGAGTGTGCAATGCAGGCAGACGTGCTGCAAATATCTTTCCACTAGTTTGACTACACAAAAGTCCAATAGCCACGTTTAGGATGCCACTAGGTACACTGACTGTTTGCTAGTATAATGGCTTAGTTAAAAAGAGTTGGAGTGTGCAATACAGGCAGACATGCTGCAAATATCTTTCCACTAGTTTGACTGCACAAAAGTCCAATAGCCACGTTTAGGATGCCACTAGGTACACTGACTGTTTGCTAGTATAATGGCTTAGTTAAAAAGAGTTGGAGTGTGCAATGCAGGCAGTCGTGCTGCAAATATCTTTGCACTACTGTGACTACACAAAAGTCCAATAGCCACGTTTAGGATGCCACTAGGTACACTGACTGTTTGCTAGCATAATGGCTTAGTTAAAAAGAGTTGGAGTGTGCAGAGGACAGGAGGGTACAGTGCCAGGATTGTGGGGCTCTGGGTAGAGGAATGGAAGCCTGCCTTTCTATTCCCTCCTAATGGTGAAATGCAGCGACGAAATCCCTGACCTTGACTACACAGACGCTGTCTCTGTTTTAAGGACCTGTCACCTATGGCTCAGAAAGCCATGGAACCCATAGGGTGGAGGGGCGACATGACTAGAGGGAAGGGAAGGAGTGATGGGGTTAATGGAAACAGGAATGGTTTGTTTATAAGGCAGAGTAAAGGGATTGGTGGGTAGGAGGAGTTCCCTGGAGGAAGAGGTGGGACAGTTGAGGGGTGTAAGTAAAGGACTTTGACTTACCCCCTCTCTCTTGACTTCCGGATATGGAACGATCTGACTGGAGAGGTTCCTATAAGGTGTCAGGACGTCACCTTCTATTTCTCCATGGAGGAGTGGGAGTATTTAGAAGGACACAAAGATCTGTACAAGGACGTCATGATGGAGGTTCCCCAGCCCCTCACATCACCAGACTTCCGGATATGGAACGATCCGGACGTGCGACAGGATGGCTGCTACCCGGGAGCAGCGGATTCATCATGGCAGTGCACGGGCCCCTGGCAGCGCGGTCCCACGTCTTGGCTGCTGGGGGTTAACCCGTTGGCACTTTCCCCTCGCTCCCCTGTCAGCTGCGGGCGGCGTCCCCCCTCCCTCATATCTCAGGTACTTGCCGTGTGCGGGGGGAGCGAGGAGGAGATGCGAGAGCCCCTTCGGGGACCCTCCGCGGTAGGACGTGGGCAGGGCAGTACTCAGCTGCTGCTCCGGCCGCGGGAGGAATCTCCGTCCGGGCCGCGGCAGCCGGGAGGGGGGCGTGGCTTGGCTGCGGCCTACTTCCGGTCCGAGCCGCGGCCTGGATTGCTGGATGCGGCGGCTCCCGGACGGGGAGAGCGCCCGGCGGTGACAGAGGCCAGCTTTACCCCTCGCGGAAGGCGGGGGGGGGGCCGCGGAGCTGCAGCCAGTGGTGGGTCCGGCACCAGGGCAGGCGGGCCTGGGGCGACGGGTGCCCAGGAAGCGCCGGTGAGTGGGGGTGACGGCAGGGGCCCTGCAGTTCCTGCTTGGTCACCCAGATCAGGTTGCAGCTCCCGGCCGCGGCGGTCTCCCCCAGGAGGTGGAGGGCCCAGCGGACAGAGGCTTTCATGGGGCCCAGGAGGGCTGGATGCGGCGGCTCCTGGCCAGGAGAGCGCCCGGCGAGGACGGAGGCCAGCGTTACCCCCCCCCCCGCGGGTGGAGGGGGGGGGGGGCGGGGGGCTGCAGCCAGCAAGGGGTCCGGCACCAGGGCAGGCGAGCATGGTGCGACGGATGCCCGGGAGGCGTCGGTACGTGGGGGTGACGGCGGGGGCCCTGCGGTCCCCGCCTGGTCACCCAGAGCAGGCGTGCAGCTCCCGGCAGCGGCGGTCTCCCCCAAGGGGGGGAGGGCCCGGCGGACGGATGCCTTCTGGGCCCAGGAGGGCAGGAGGCTGGCGGCTCTGGATGGGAGTCTGCTGGCAGCGGGTCGGGCCACAGGTACCCCCTGTCCTTGCAGGTAGCAAGGGGGGGTCAGGCCAGAAGATAAGGCCCGCGGTGGCAGCCCGTAGGACGGGACGGTTTCCGGGGTTGTCGCCGCGGGACAGAAGATGGAGCTTGGAGGATGGTGCCCACGCGGCGTACCAGGAGGACGGCCGTGGTGGTGGCAGCGCTTCGGCGGCGTCTGCATTACATGAGCCAGAGGCGGTCGGCTCCAGCGAGGAGGAGGAGGAAGCAGCGACGGATGAATCAGACGTCCGGATGGCGTGATTTTTATTCCAGGATATGCCGGGTCGCGGTCGGGTGAGACGGCCGTGGATTTGGCAGGGCTGGGGGGGGGCGGCTGCGGACACGGCAGCGCCGAGTGGGTTGGTGTTTTGACCAGGTATGGGGTTTACTGAAGTGGTGTATACGGTTGTGGAGAGTGCGCATGCACCGCCGGCGGCATGGACGGGATCGGTGGTTAGTAGGCGCAGGTGCGGCAGGCAGAGTGAGGGCGCATGAGGCGGCAGAGGAGCATTTTCGGGCAGAGGCGGCAAGGGCTGTGACAGAGTGAGTGGTGAGGAACGAAGAGGGGGATGAGGTGGTGCGTCTGGCTGACAGTGGCCAAGTGTGAGAGGTATGGGTGCTTCAAAGGCCCGCTGGGGGGGCTCACTTGCTGGAGGATGTGAGGGATAAGATTTGAATGGGGAACGTGTAGCAATAGTTTCGCTGCTCCCCCGGGAACAGTTTCACCTGGATTAGGTTAAGCCAAGTGATTCCAGGAAGGATAAGTAGAGGGAGGGGAGCGCCGGTGGAGGCTCACCCTCGTACATTTGCAACGTGGCTGCGGGCATTTGCGTTTTTTGGCAAGGGTATCGGGGGAAGGAATTGGGTAATTGGTTCGGCATGGTTCGGTTATATGGATCCATTTGGGGTGGCTTGTTAGGTCATATGGCGGTTTAGTCTGGCTTCAGTACGCCGAGTAATTTCAGCAAGGGAAGGTGTTGCGTGCCAGTATGCGGTAGGATCATACGGGCACATCCTTATGGCTGCAGTGGATGGCGGCTCCTAGTCAGCCCCCCCCCCTTTTTGGGGGGTAGTTGGCTGTTCGGGGTTTGGAACCCCGGCGACACGGACGATGAGGGTTTTTTGGGGGGAATATAAGGATGGGTGGTGCAGATTTGGCGCGGACGGTTGTCTTAAGCATAAGTGTTGGGTTGTGGTAAGGAACATAGTAATTCTGCGTCATTCTATTTATATTGGTGGATCTTTGCCTCCTTATTGGAAGTTTGCGCTGGGCTAGGGGACACCTGGTGGTTGTCAGTGGAAAGAGGGGTCAGGAAGTGGTGTTGGGCAGGATGGGTGGGCCATTCGGGGCCCTCCTTGTCACGATTGGGTTTCTCTGTTGGGGGGTAGTGCCGGAAATGAGCCGTATATAGATGTATATATTTCGGCTTGTTCAAAACGTATCTTATCTGGAGGAGTCATCGGTGTATGCCTGCTTGGCTCCAGAATTGTCGGCGGTTTATTATGTGTCGTTTGACAGAGGGTGGGATTTGGTAAAGGCGGTGAGCCGGGGAGCATTGATGGCAAAAGGCGAATTTGGAGGTGGCATTTAGGTTGTTACTGGTCCACCCTGCTAGCTAGCAGTTCTGGTGCTGCGGTGGGGAGGGGAGTTATTATTATGTTGATCGGTGGGTGCTAATGGGTTGTTGTCCCATTTTATGTTCCTTTGGAGGCGGTTATTTCTTGGTGGAGTGGTTTGTGCGTGGTGTGTCCCAGCTTACACCTCTTATTCATTATAGGTTGATTCTCTTTACATCGGGTTGGCGGGTTGATGATTCGTTGGGGTTGATTGTTTTATTACAGATGGTGGTGGATACTCTTTTGGGCCTGTTGGCGCAGGCGAAGACTGAGGGTCGAACGCCAGTGATACGGTTTGTGGGGATAAAGTTTGATGTTATGGTCAGAGGGGTAGGATTCGTGGGTAATGGTGTGGTCCTATGGGCTGCGATAGAGGCAGTTAGGTCAGCTAAGACGGTGCGGTTTCAGGCGGTGCAGTCTTTGCAGGGGCGGTCGAACCACGGGTGCAGAGTTACGCCGCTGGGGTGCGTGTCTGCTGGACGGCTGGCGATGGCTGCGCCAAGGGTGCAGCCATCGGATCCTTTGTGTGTGGTCACGAGGGAGATCAATGATGATCTGATGGTGTAGGAGGTTTTTTCTTACGGCGATTTAGTGGCCGCGGATTGTGGCTGGGTAAGGTGCTACCTGATGGAACGTAGCTGCGGTACTCGGAGGCAGCGGGTCCAGTTGTTTTCTGGTTGGGCATTGTGGGGTAGCGCTTCCAATCGGTGGTAGTGGTCGGGTGGTGGAGGTTGGCAGTTTTTTCCAAGAGGAAGGTGTGCTGTCATTCTGGCTATCAGTTGGTGGAGAATTCGATTAATAGTTGGTTTGCTAATCCTGGGGCCAAGGGTGGCGTACTTGCGACAGTTGGTTTCTCAATTGGATGTGTTTAAAAAAAAAAAAAAAAAAAAAAAAAAAATGTTATGCGTGGCGCAACCAGTACTGGGGTTCGCCAAGGGAATAGCAGCTGCTGTGTTTCCTTCCAGTTCTGCAGGTCTCGGGAGTTGAGGCCGGGTAGCAGACGAGGTGGGCACGGTGTGTCCGGAGGGCTTGTGGAGTCTGGTGTGGCTGTGTTGGGGAGCGGCTCGGTGCCCAGTGACTGAGGTTATTTGGGGCTGATATTCAGAAGTATGGGTGGCGCGGATAACGTTTGGGACAATGTGTGAGGAAGGCCCGGTGGAGTATTTGATGGTGGCGTTGGCAGTGGTGAGTAACGGTTTTCAGGCTGCTAGGCCGGCGTCCGCAGTGGAGCAGAGGGTGGCGGCTGTGGCTGTCTTGTTAAGGATTAGATGTGGAGAGATGTTTTCGCAGGATCTTAGGGCGCGGCAGGCCTTGAAGGGTTTGGTCGTAAGGGTGTGAGGGAGCGGGATACAAGGGTCCGTCTCCGTTGTTTTGTGGCAGCGTTTGGTGAGTGGTTTGTGGCGGCTATGTTCATCTGAGCACGAGCGGGTTTTTGTTTCCCTTGTCCAAAACGGTTTGTGTTAGCCTTTTGGGGGGCTTTGAGATTGTGGGGTTGGTCAGCCCATCTACGGTCAAGAGCGGAGGTTGGATGTTGGAGGATGTGTCCGAGGTGGTGCAGTGGGTTGAGCGCCGGCTTTGTCGCTCACCGAATTAGATTAGGCGGGTGGTGAAGGTTGGTGTTGTTATACGCGGTCCCGGGTGCGGAATTATGTTGTGAGGGCGCCCAGGCTCATTATTGTGTCGCGTTTGTTAAGGTACCATTTTGTGGCAGTGCTGCAGACTTGATTGCAGGTGGCGGGGGTGGGCGCCCGGAATACTATGGGTCGTATTCCTTCTGGATTGGGCTGCCACGGAGGCCCCTCGGTGGGCTCAGAAAAGGGGTTGTGAGAAGTATTGGGAGGTGGGAGTCCTCTTGTTTCGGTGTTACGTTTGGCCTCAGTTGTTATCGGGTTAAGGCAATGGGGGCATTTGAGTCTTTTGGGAGTGGAATGGGTTGGCGTAACAGGTTGGTGTTATCTGTGGGTTTATAACCCCTGGGTTTTTGTGGTGAGGGTGTGCCTCATTTGGATATTTGGGCATTCGTTGGTTCTCGGGGCCTCGACGGTCTGAGGCTCGCCTGAATGTTGCCAGTTGGGTCTGGACGGGTCGATGGTACTGGTCCAGTAAATTGGAGGCAGCGATTTGGTATCTCGAGAAGTTATTTATGAATGTTTTAAAAAAAAAAAAAAAATTGTTGGTTGTTGCATTGTGTAAGACATACCTGAGCTTAATCGTGGGGTAGTTTTGATAGTGTGACCAGGTTGGAATGGCGTGTGGCTCGTGCGATAGGCAGTATCAATCGAGCCTTATTGGGGGGGCGGCACCAAAAGTTGGTGGCGCTGAACTGGTGGTTTTGGGGATGCGATGGGGGTGCATCTTCACGTGCTTGGTGCTGTTTTGTGGACGCTGGGATTGCGTGGAGGTGTGGTACAAGCTTTTGGTGTGTGGCGGGTCCAGGCCACGTAAGGAGTCACGTGCCCTGTCCTGTGGCGGGGGGTAGGTCTGGTCCAGAGGCGGTTGAAGGCAATGGTAACTGGACAGAGAGACACCATCTTGGTATGGTGGCTCCAGGTTCCGGGATGTTGCAGGCACGGGGTTCTGCAAAGTTGGGGGGTTAATCCGTAGGTGATTAATACCTCATCTCTGGGTCGGTGTGTTGCGGCCAGGGATACTGGGGTGAGAAGTGGTTCCTGGACTGGGCCTACTCAGGGTTGTATATTTACTGTATTGGTTACTGTGTTACCTATTGTTATTTGTTGGGGTCGCCCGTTGGACGGCGCCCCCTTGTGTTAGTATGTAAATAATAGGTAATAAAGGCTGCTGTGGCCAATTTTAAACCAAGTCACATGCAGTTCGTGTATTATTTACAGATGGTATTGGTGGGTAACACACATACAGCACGACTGGAGAATCCTTCCTCAATGGTCAAGAAAGCCATGGAACCCATAGGGTGGAGGGGCGACATGACTAGAGGGAAGGGAAGGAGTGATGGGGTTAATGGAAACAGGAATGGTTTGTTTATAAGGCAGAGTAAAGGGATTGGTGGGTAGGAGGAGTTCCCTGGAGGAAGAGGTGGGACAGTTGAGGGGTGTAAGTAAAGGACTTTGACTTACCCCCTCTCTCTTGACTTCCGGATATGGAACGATCCCCGCCCACCCTCCCTTGTGTTTAATGCCGAGGGGAATTTGGTCTGGGTTGTTTCTTTGTCACAGCAGCGGGGGGTAGGTCTGGTCCAGAGGCGGTTGAAGGCAATGGTAACTGGACAGAGAGACACCATCTTGGTATGGTGGCTCCAGGTTCCGGGATGTTGCAGGCACGGGGTTCTGCAAAGTTGGGGGGTTAATCCGTAGGTGATTAATACCTCATCTCTGGGTCGGTGTGTTGCGGCCAGGGATACTGGGGTGAGAAGTGGTTCCTGGACTGGGCCTACTCAGGGTTGTATATTTACTGTATTGGTTACTGTGTTACCTATTGTTATTTGTTGGGGTCGCCCGTTGGACGGCGCCCCCTTGTGTTAGTATGTAAATAATAGGTAATAAAGGCTGCTGTGGCCAATTTTAAACCAAGTCACATGCAGTTCGTGTATTATTTACAGATGGTATTGGTGGGTAACACACATACAGCACGACTGGAGAATCCTTCCTCAATGGTCATGACCCTACCGGTTTGAGCCCTTAAAGGGACTGATAGAAAGTGCTCTCCCTAAGCTGTCCAGCGCTGTGTATGGAGCGCATACAGCTGTATCAGCGATAGGACAAGGGACGGAGCTGCGACAGTGATGTCTGACACCAAAGACGCAGAAGAGATAATGGCGTCCTGGAGGAAAATGTCCGGTTTTATAATGCAGGGACATGTGACATGGACATCCTATCACACATGCCGTTGCTTCTCTGGCAAAAAGTCCACTTAGCTGTGTGTGTGTCTGGGATTGGCTGACATGCTGGTCCGCCCCACAAGACGCGCGCGCTTAGGGAAGGAAGACAAGGAAAAAAAAGAAAAAAATGGCGATCGCCATTATAGAAACAGCAGTGATCTGAAGGCGCTGTTCACGCACACTATACACTGAAATGTCATAATAGTGTGAGTCACAGAGTGACTTACACTATTACAGCGGAAAGCCAGCTAGGAATTAGCTGTTTTTTTGCTGCTAGAACCGTTCTCGAACGTTTCTAGAACTATCGAGCTTTTGCAAAAAGCTCGAGTTCTAGTTCGATCTAGAACAGGCCCCAAAATCACTCGAGCCTAGAACTGGAGAACCTCGAACCTCGAACCGCGCTCATCTCTAGTTATAAATCATATGTGAGGAGGAATCGGCATGAAATAAATATTCCAACATACTGTATATGGAACTCGGTGGGATTATCACATACAATGGGAGAAATTGGCCTAAGGTTGGTACGCGGCCCCTAGGTAATTTGTAAAAGGCTTGAAGAAAGAGGAAGACTTTTAATGAAAAATGCCAAATATTGGCAATATAACTTGAAATTAACGCTGAGGCCACGTTCACATGTAGTGTAAATGCTGCTTTTTTTCTCCAGGAGTCCGCACCTCGAAATACAATAACAATCTCCTCTGATTATTGCACGTTTGCTGCATTTTTTATGGTCTTCCCTGATATTTGATACATGAGGTAATGCATTTTAATACTACAGAAAAGCTTTGATTCTGTGTTTAAAATGCAATGGCCTTTTCTTTTGCTTGCATTTTTTTTCCAGGCTCCACAATGAAGCCTATAGAGAGAAAATACACCATAAGCGCACAGTTCAGCGGTGTCTTTACACACACAAGGCCAGAGATTTCATGAAATCACCTCCACTTTGCTTGGACATTTAGCCCGTGTTCACATGTAGCATAAATGCCAGGTTTTCTGCTGCTTTTTTGCTGTGTTTCCAAGCAAAGTGGATGTGATTTCTTGAAAACGTTACCCGCTGTGGGTCTAAAGACGCCGCTGAACTCTGTGGTTTTGGGGTTTTTCCTCTAGAGGCTTTTATGTGCAGTTGGAAAAAACATTAAATAAAAACAAAACATAGTTACAGTTCAGAATCAAAGCTTTTCTGTACTATAAAAACACTTAAACACGCTTCTTCACATGTGCACCAAAAACACATCAAATAATGGGGAAAAGGGATAAGAAATGCAGCAAAAATGCAATAATCAGAGAAGATTCGTTTTGTTAGTTGTGGACAGAAAACAAAAAACACAGGATTTCTACAACATGTGAACACGGCCTTACACACACAAAAAAGGAACACGTAATATAGTGAAGCTTATATAAATTTGAGAAAGTTCTGGCTGAGACGACAGAGAATGATGAACAGTCCGGGGCATTTGCTGAACGTCCCTCATTGCAAAATGCGTGTGGCTTGGGGTGTGACTAGGGGTGAGATCACAATGCGCGCCGCCTACCTTATCCTTCTTTCTATTCTTCATAAATTGGAAGGTATGGATAATGTACAGAGTGGTGGTGCGCATACGTGTACTCCGCTCCATCCTATAGAGGCATCTCACAGCTGGAGGTACCAGCGGACAGATTCCCAGCAATCAGTAGAGAACTCCCTATACTGTCTCTTTTATAGATCACATAAGGCTGGGGCCACACAGGGATTACTGTGATCCCCTCGTATGACACTCGGCTCCTGTTGGCAGTACAGCAGAGCCGAGTGTCATGCTAGTAGTGTCCCTGTGACTGAGGTCTGACTATGCGAGCGGACCTCAGCTGCGGGAGGCGGGCCAGCGATGAGGAGGGGTGGGCTGGTGCTGCGGAGGGGAGGGCCGGCACTGAGGAGGAGCGGCCGGAGCTGCAGAGGGGAGGGAGGGATTTCTCTCCCTCTCTCCTCCGTAGCCGGCTATTGCCATTCTCGCACTGCACTAGCGGTACACCGGTGTATCACGAGTGCAGTGTGATTTTTCTCTCGCCCCATACACTTGAATGGGTGTGAGAGAAAGAGACTCGCATTACAGTCGTAGCATGCTGCGATTGTTTTCTCGGTCCAATTAGGGCTGAGAAAATAATCGCTCATGTGCGCTGACACACAGGCTTATATTGGTCAGAGTGGAATGCTATGTTTTATCGCACTCCACTCGCACCGTTTTTCTCGCCGTGTGTCTTAGACCTAATTACTAGAGTTACACAAGGTTCTAGTATAACGCTAACCCTAACACACATTGATATATTTTCCATGTTCTATAGGCTGGACACAGTGTTTCAAAAATTGTTTGAAAAAAAATATATGGACATGAAACAAAAGATCGTAATGATGTAAGTAAAGAAATGTAATGATGTAATATGAATAAACCTTATAAATGATATAATAATATAGATGTTTCCTTATCCCTGGTGACTGGTCCATTTCATTCAGGCAGAGAGGATACACTGTAAACCCCATCTGCACACACAAATATCTGTATATCCGGATACTTGTCAGTTATTGGGTACCAGTCATGTATGATATTTTACGTACAAATATGCCATAATAGTCTTTGTGAGATAGAAACAGTAGAGGAATAATTATTTAAATTGTTAAAAAGGAGAAAACTCACATGAGCCAGTATTGTAATATGGCTTATTTAGATTAAAAGACATATAATTTATGTAGGGATATGTGTGCAAAGCTCATCTGACTGTTTTCTCACTGAACAGGACTGAGCAGCCTGCACTGTATTAGAATACATGAAGTGTATTAGAATACATGAAGGGTGCATAAGACAAAATGCAAGATAACTGCAATATTGATAGTTTTTGCTATCAATGTTTATCTATTGTAAATTTTAAAAAGGAAAATAATATGCAAATAGAAGCTGGGCCATATTGTGTTTTTCAGCCACTAATCTTCTAGGTCTCTATTTATCCTATACAGAAAGTGCGCCCTCTGTTGGCAGCTGATGGCAGACAGATTTTAGCATTTAAAGGGAATCTATCACAGGGTTTTTGCTACTGCTTCTAAAACAGTGATTCCAGCAATGTGTCACTTATTGTGCTGCTTAGTGCAGTTTTAATAAAATCACCGTTTTATCAGCTGCAGATTTACAAGTTCTCAGAATGCTGAGCTCTGTATCACTCCATCCACACCACTAATTGACAGCTTTCTGTGTACTCTGTGTATAACCAAAAGACTGTCAAATAGGAGTGAGTGCAGAGTTACACAGAAATCATGAGTATAGAGGACTGCATGACAGCAGGTTTACTAGTGCTTTAGTGTTAATAGCCTGCTGATAAACGTTATTTTATCAAAACTACAGCAAGCAGCCTAGGAAGTGACATGTCGTTGTAAGAAAGGTTTCCGTCTCTACATCATGCTGCTCTCAGAAGAGGTGGCAAACACCTAGTGACAATTCTCCTTAAAATGAAACTGTCACCAAGTTTTGAGTTACTCAGGGCTGTACACCACTGATTAGTAGCTTTCTGCATACACTGTGATTTTACAGAATGCTGCTAATCACTGCTGGGGGTGAAGTTATATAGAGTAGGAGTTCTACATGGCACGCGACAACTAGTCCTCTAGTGATAAGCTCCTGCTGATAAAACAGTGGGATCTACCGCAATCAGCCCAATAAGTGACACTGTAATCAGGGTCTCTGACCCTATATCATGCTGTTTCCATATTAAAGAGCACAAACCCGCTGATAGATTACTTTTAATGGTGTAATTTAGTAAAATGTAAAAATTTTAGCAAAGAAGGGATGGAGGGAAAGAGGAGCGATCCAGACAAATTTGTTATGGTTGGTTAGGAATGCTGATGAAAATCGTAATAATGGCATTTGTACATTTCAATGACATTTTATTTTCCATGTACAATAGAGAGGAGGACATAAAAAATCTAAATAAAGTGATTGAAGAGAACACCATAGAGCTGGATAATATACACCAGCCTCTGTAAGTACTGATATATTAAGCTATATACAGTTAGGTCCAGAAATATTTGCACAGTGACACAAGTTTTGTTATTTTAGCTGTTTACAAAAACATGTTCAGAAATACAATTATATATATAATATGGGCTGAAAGTGCACACTCCCAGCTACAATATGAGAGTTTTCACATCCAAATCGGAGAAAGGGTTTAGGAATCATAGCTCTGTAATGCATAGCCTCCTCTTTTTCAAGGGACCAAAAGTAATTGGACAAGGGACTCTAAGGGCTGCAATTAACTCTGAAGGTGTCTCCCTCGTTAACCTGTAATCAATGAAGTAGTTAAAAGGTCTGGGGTTGATTACAGGTGTGTGGTTTTGCATTTGGAAGCTATTGCTGTGACCAGACAACATGCGGTCTAAGGAACTCTCAATTGAGGTGAAGCAGAACATCCTGAGGCTGAAAAAAAAGAAAAAATCCATCAGAGAGATAGCAGACATGCTTGGAGTAGCAAAATCAACAGTCGGGTACATTCTGAGAAAAAAAGGAATTGACTGGTGAGCTTGGGAACTCAAAAAGGCCTGGGCGTCCACGGATGACAACAGTGGTGGATGATCGCCGCATACTTTCTTTGGTGAAGAAGAACCCGTTCACAACATCAACTGAAGTCCAGAACACTCTCAGTGAAGTAGATGTATCTGTCTCTAAGTCAACAGTAAAGAGAAGACTCCATGAAAGTAAATACAAAGGGTTCACATCTAGATGCAAACCATTCATCAATTCCAAAAATAGACAGGCCAGAGTTAAATTTGCTGAAAAACACCTCATGAAGCCAGCTCAGTTCTGGAAAAGTATTCTATGGACAGATGAGACAAAGATCAACCTGTACCAGAATGATGGGAAGAAAAAAGTTGGGAGAAGAAAGGGAATGGCACATGATCCAAGGCACAC
Source organism: Anomaloglossus baeobatrachus (assembly GCF_048569485.1). NCBI lineage: Eukaryota > Metazoa > Chordata > Amphibia > Anura > Aromobatidae > Anomaloglossus > Anomaloglossus baeobatrachus. The sequence goes on from NC_134353.1 coordinate 329,118,961, forward strand.
CACATCCTCTGTAAAACATGGTGGAGGCAACGTGATGGCATGGGCATGCATGGCTTTCAATGGCACTGGGTCACTTGTGTTTATTGATGACATAACAGCAGACAAGAGTAGCCGGATGAATTCTGAAGTGTACCGGGATATACTTTCAGCCCAGATTCAGCCAAATGCCGCAAAGTTGATCGGTCGGCGCTTCATAGTACAGATGGACAATGACCCCAAGCATACAGCCAAAGCTACCCAGGAGTTCATGAGTGCAAAAAAGTGGAACATTCTGCAATGGCCAAGTCAATCACCAGATCTTAACCCAATTGAGCATGCATTTCACTTGCTCAAATCCAGACTTAAGACGGAAAGACCCACAAACAAGCAAGACCTGAAGGCTGCGGCTGTAAAGGCCTGGCAAAGCATTAAGAAGGAGGAAACCCAGCGTTTGGTGATGTCCATGGGTTCCAGACTTAAGGCAGTGATTACCTCCAAAGGATTCGCAACAAAATATTGAAAATAAAAATATTTTGTTTGGGTTTGGTTTATTTGTCCAATTACTTTTGACCTCCTAAAATGTGGAGTGTTTGTAAAGAAATGTGTACAATTCCTACAATTTCTATCAGATATTTTTGTTCAAACCTTCAAATTAAACGTTACAATCTGCACTTGAATTCTGTTGTAGAGATTTCATTTCAAATCCAATGTGGTGGCATGCAGAGCCCAACTCGCGAAAATTGTGTCACTGTCCAAATATTTCTGGACCTAACTGTATTAACCTGGAAAAAAACATTTGCTTCCTTCTGCTCAGGCAATGTTCCCCAAATCGGAGGACTGGTTTTTCCAGCAGGAAATGTGTGTATGTACAGTTGTACACTATGTGTGTATGTATGTATGTATGTGTATATGTATGTCTGTATGTATGTGTGTATGTAAGTAAATGTACTGTATGTATGTGTGTGTATGTATGTATGTGTATATGTACAATGTGTGTGTATATTTGTGCATATGTATGTGTGTGCATTTGTGTGTATGTGTGTGTATGTATGTAAGCGTGTGTATGTGTGTGTCTATGTACAATATGTGTGTATGTATGTAAGTGTGTGTGTGTATGTATGTATGTGTATATGTACAATGTGTGTGTATATTTGTGCATATGTATGTGTGTGTATTTGTGTGTATGTGTGTGTATGTATGTAAGCGTGTGTATGTGTGTGTCTATGTACAGTATGTGTGTATGTATGTAAGTGTGTGTGTGTATGTGTATACAGTGCTGGCCAAACGTATTGGCACCCCTGCAATTCTGTCAGAGAATACTCAGTTTCTTCCTGAAAATGATTGCTATCACAAATTCTTTGGTATTATTATCTTCATGTAATTTGTCTTCAATGAAAAAAAAAATATATGTTAAAAAGCCAAATTGGATATAATTCTACACCAAACATAAAAAAGGGGGTGGACAAAAGTATTGTCACTGTTTGAAAAATCATGTGGTGCTTCTCTAATTTGTGTAATTTACAGCACCTGTGGCACCTAACAGGTGTTGGCAATAACTAAATCACACTTGCAGCCAATTGACATGGATTAAAGTTGACTCAACCTCTGTCCTGTATCCTTGTGTGTACCACATTGAGTATGGAGAAAAGAAAGAAGACCAAAGAACTGTCTGAGGACTTGAGAATCCAAATTGTGAGGAAGCATGAGCAATCTCAAGGCTACAAGTCCATCTCCAAAGACCTGAAAGTTCCTGTGTCTACGGTGCGCAGTGTCATCAAGAAGTTTAAAGCCCATGGCACTGTGGCTAACCTCCCTAGATGTGGAAGGAAAAGAAAAATTGACGAGAGATTTCAACGCAAGATTGTGCGGATGGTGGATAAAGAACCTCGACTAACATCCAAACAAGTTCAAGCTGCCCTGCAGTCCGAGGGTACAACAGTGTCAACCCGTACTATCCGTCGGCGTGTGAATGAAAAGAAACTGTATCTTAGGATACCCAGGAAGACCCCACTTCTTACCCCGAGACATAAAAAAGCCAGGCTGGAGTTTACCAAAACTTACCTGAGAAAGCCTAAAACGTTTTGGAAGGATGTTCTCTGGTCAGATGAGACAAAAGTAGAGCTTTTTGGGAAAAGCCATCAACATAGAGTTTACAGAAAAAAAAGAGGCATTCAAAGAAAAGAACACGCTCCCTACAGTCAAACATGGTGGAGGTTCCCTGATGTTTTGGGGTTGCTTTGACGCCTCTGGCAGTGGACTGCTTGACCATGTGCATGGCATTATGAAGTCTGAAGACTACCAACAAATTTTGCAGCATAATGTAGGGCCCAGTGTGAGAAAGCTGGGTCTCCCTCAGAGGTCATGGGTCTTCCAGCAGGACAATGACCCAAAACCCACTTTAAAAAGCACTAGAAAATGGTTTGAGAGAAAGCACTGGAGGCTACTAAAGTGGCCAGCAATGAGTCCAGACCTGAATCCCATAGAACACCTGTGGAGAGATCTCAAAATGGCAGTTTGGAGAAGGCACCTTTCACATCTCAGGGACCTGGAGCAGTTTGCCAAAGAAGAATGGTCTAAAATTCCAGCAGAGCATTGTAAGAAACTCATTGATGGTTACCGGAAGCAGTTGTTCGCAGTTATTTTGGCTAAAGGTTGTGCAACCAAGTATTAGGCTAAGGGTGCCAATACTTTTGTCTGGCCCATTTTTGGAGTTTTGTGTTAAATGATCAATGATTTGATTTTTGTTTCATTCTCTTTTGTGTTTTTTCATTGCAAGCAAAATAAATGAAGATAATAATGCCAAAGAATTTGTGATTGCAATCATTTTCAAGAAGAAACTGAGTATTATCTGACAGAATTGCAAGGCTGCTAATACTTTTGGCTAGTACTGTATATATATGTGTGTATGTATGTATGTATATGTATGTACACTGCCATTCTAAACTTTGGGGTCACCCAGACAATTTTGTCTTTTCCATGAAAAATCATACTTTTATTTATCAAATGAGTTGCACAATAAATAGAATATATAGTTCAGACATTGACTAGGTTAAAAATAATGATTTTTACTTGAAATAATAATTTTCTCCTTCAAACTTTGCTTTTGTCAAAGAATGCCCCTTTGCAGTAATTCCAGCTTTGCAGACCTTTGGCATTCTAGCTGTTAATGTGCGGAGGTAATCTGGTGATTTTTCTCCCCATGCTTCCCCCCTCCCTCAAGTTGGATTGGCTTGATGGGCACTTTTTGCTTACCATACAGTCAAGCTGCTCCCACAAAAGCTCAATAGGGTTGAGATCTGGTGACTGGGCTGGCCACTTCATTACAGATAGATTACCAGCTGCCTGCTTCTTCCCTAAATAGTTCATGTATAATTTGGAGGTGTGCTTTGGGTCATTGTCCTTAAGTAGGATGAAATTGGCTCCATTCAAGCGCTGTCCACAGGGTATGGCGGTGCAAAATGGAGTGAGAGCCTTCCTTATTCAAAATGCCTTTTACCTTGTACAAATCTCGCACTTTACCAGCACCAATGCAACCCCAGACCATCACATTACTTCCACCATGCTTGACAGATGGCGTCAGGCACTCTTCCGACATCTTTTCAGTTGTTCTGCGTCTCACAAATGTTCTTCTGTGTGATCCAAACACCTCAAACTTCGATTCGCCTGTCCATAACACATTTTTCCAATCTTCCTCTGTCCAATGTCTGTGTTATTTTGCCCAAATTAATCTTTTCTTTTATTAGCCAGTCTTAGATATGGCTTTTTTTTTTGCCACTCTGCCCTGAAGGCCAGCATCTCGGAGTCGCCTCTTCAATGTAGATGTTGACACTGGCGTTTTGCGGGTACTATTTAATGAAGCTGCCAGTTGAGGACCTGTGAGGCGTCAATTTCTCAAACTAGAGACTCTAATGTATTTGTCTTGTTGCTCAGTTGTGCAGTGGGGTCTCCCACTTCTTTCTACTCAGGTTACAGCCTTCTCTTCTGAAGGGAGCAGAACACACCGTTGTAGGAAATCTTCAGTTTTTTGGCAATTTCTTGCATGGAATATCCTTAGTTTCTAAGAGCAAAAATAGACTGTCGAGTTTCACATGAAAGTTCTCTTTTTCTGGACATTTTGAGAGTTTAATGGAACCAACAAATCTAATGCTCCAGATTCTCAACTAGCTCAAAAGAAGGTCAGTTTTATAGGTTCTCTAATCAGCAAAACTGTTTTCAGCTGTGCTAACATACTTGCAGAAGGGTTTCCAAGGGATTTCTAAACATCCATTAGCCTTCTAACGCAGTTAGCAAACACAATTTACCAATAGAACACTGGGGTGGTGGTTGTTGGAAATGGGCCTCTATAGACCTATGTAGATATTGCATTAAAAATCAGATGTTTGCAGCTAGAATAGTCATTTACCACATTAACAATGTATAGAGTGTGTTTCTGTTTAATTTAATGTTAGCTTCATTGAAAAAAATGTGCTTTTCTTTAAAAAATAAGGAAATATCTAAGTGACCTCAAACTTTTGAACGGTAGTGTATGTGTATGTATGTGTATGTGTGTGTATGTGTAAGTGTGTATGTATGTACAGTCAGGGCCAGAAATATTTGGACAGTGACACACGTTTTGTTATTTTAGCTGTTTACAAAAACATGTTCAGAAATACAATTATATATATAATATGGGCTGAAAGTGCACACTCCCAGCTGCAATATGAGAGTTTTCACATCCAAATCGGAGAAAGGGTTTAGCAATCATAGCTCTGTAATGCATAGCCTCCTCTTTTTCAAGGGACCAAAAGTAATTGGACAAGGGACTATAAGGGCTGCAATTAACTCTGAAGGCGTCTCCCTCGTTAACCTGTAATCAATGAAGTAGTTAAAAGGTCTGGGGTTGATTACAGGTGTGTGGTTTTGAATTTGGAAGCTGTTGCTGTGACCAGACAACATGCGGTCTAAGGAACTCTCAATTGAGGTGAAGCAGAACATCCTGAGGCTGAAAAAAAAGAAAAAATCCATCAGAGAGATAGCAGACATGCTTGGAGTAGCAAAATCAACAGTCGGGTACATTCTGAGAAAAAAGGAATTGACTGGTGAGCTTGGGAACTCAAAAAGGCCTGGGCATCCACGGATGACAACAGTGGTGGATGATCGCCGCATACTTTCTTTGGTGAAGAAGAACCCGTTCACAACATCAACTGAAGTCCAGAACACTCTCAGTGAAGTAGGTGTATCTGTCTCTAAGTCAACAGTAAAGAGAAGACTCCATGAAAGTAAATACAAAGGGTTCACATCTAGATGCAAACCATTCATCAATTCCAAAAATAGACAGGCCAGAGTTAAATTTTCTGAAAAACACCTCATGAAGCCAGCTCAGTTCTGGAAAAGTATTCTATGGACAGATGAGACAAAGATCAACCTGTACCAGAATGATGGGAAGAAAAAAGTTTGGAGAAGAAAGGGAACGGCACATGATCCAAGGCACACCACATCCTCTGTAAAACATGGTGGAGGCAACGTGATGGCATGGGCATGCATGGCTTTCAATGGCACTGGGTCACTTGTGTTTATTGATGACATAACAGCAGACAAGAGTAGCCGGATGAATTCTGAAGTGTACAGAGATATACTTTCAACCCAGATTCAGCCAAATGCCGAAACGTTGATCAGACGGCGCTTCATAGTACAGATGGACAATGACCCCAAGCATACAGCCAAAGCTACCCAGGAGTTCATGAGCGCAAAAAAGTGGAACATTCTGCAATGGCCAAGTCAATCACCAGATCTTAACCCAATTGAGCATGCATTTCACTTGCTCAAATCCAGACTTAAGACGGAAAGACCCATAAACAAGCAAGACCTGAAGGCTGCGGCTGTAAAGGCCTGACAAAGCATTAAGAAAGAGGAAACACAGCGTTTGGTGATGTCCATGGGTTCCAGACTTAAGGCAGTGATTGCCCCCAAAGGATTCGCAACAAAATATTGAAAATAAAAATATTTTGTTTGGGTTTGGTTTATTTGTCCAATTACTTTTGACCTCCTAAAATGTGGAGTGTTTGTAAAGAAATGTGTACAATTCCTACAATTTCTATCAGATATTTTTGTTCAAACCTTCAAATTAAACGTTACAATCTGCACTTGAATTCTGTTGTAGAGGTTTCATTTCAAATCCAATGTGGTGACATGCAGAGCCCAACTCGCGAAAATTGTGTCACTGTCCAAATATTTCTGGACCTAACTGTATGTATGTCTGAGTATTTGTGTGTATGTAAGTGTATGTATGTGTGTATATGTGTATATGAGTATGTGTGTGTGTATATGTGTGTATATGTTTGTATGTATGTGTATGTATGTAAGTTTGTGTATGTATTTGTGTGTGTATTTGTGTGTATGTGTGTGTAACTATAATATGTAGACTGTGTCCTTCTGTCCTAAACTGGGATCGAACCATTTGATTGGACAAACGGGCCATTTTTATTTTTTTTTTCCATTCACTATATAATGCTGAACGTGTCCTCCTATCCGAAGCCAGGCCGGCGCATGCACAGTGCTATACTCACGTTGTAGTTGAGTTCTTCTATAAAATGGTGCCGGAGTCAACGAGTGTGTATACCGCCAAGAACAACGCCATTTTATTGAAAACACTGTCTGTAAATATCGCCAGTTTGTTTCACATAATATTCTTCAATAAAATGGTGGCTTGTGTAGTCGCTCACTCAAGCCCCATTTTAGTGTAGAATTAATCTACAACATAAACATAGCACTGCGGATGTGCCAGCCATAGGGATAATAGTGGTGGTCGAGGTGCAACATTTCAATAAAGGAGAGGAGTAGATAAGAAAGACCCCACTTACAAAGTCCCGCCCAGTTCCTAAATCATCGACACCCGGGCGTAGAACGGTTTCAATATCTACTGGTAGTAGCAGGTTGGTGACAGTCTTTAAAAAAACAACCCTACAGCATCCTGTATTTGTCAAAGAAAAAATGCCACTGACCTCCCAAAAACAAAGTAAAGTGAAGAATAAACCACAGGAAAGAGGCGCTGTATGCAGGAGTTTAATATTCACAGTGCGACAAATTACACTGTGTGCCGAAAATGTAAGAATTGTAAATGTATGAATGGAGGTATTAGTGTGATGGGCATCGCTGCCTTCCCCATACATCTTTATTACCTAAATGTATGAATGGAGGTATTAGGGTGATGGGCATCGATGCCTTCTCCAAACATCTTCAATACCTAAATGTATAAATGGAGGGATTAGGGTGATGGGCATCGCTGCTTTCCCCAAACATCTTCAATACCTAAATGTATGAATGGAGGTATTAGGATGATGGGCATCGCTGCCTTCCCCAAACATCTTCAATATCAAAATGTATGAATGGAGGTATTAGGGTGATGGGCATCGCTGCCTTCTCCAAACATCTTCATTACCTAAATGTTTAAATGGAGGTATTAGTGTGATGGGCATCGCTGCCCTCCCCAAACATCTTCAATACCTAAAAGTATGAATAGAGGTATTAGGGTGATGGGCATCGCTGCCTTCCCCAAACATCTTCAATACCTAAATGCATGAATGAAGGTATTAGGGTGATGGGCATCGCTGCCTTCCTCAAACATCTTCAATACCTAAATGTATGAATGGATGTATTAGACTGATGGGCATCGCTGCCTTCCCAAAACATCCTCAATACCAAAATGTGTAAATGGAGGTATTAGTGTGAAGGGCATCGCTGCCTTCTCCAAACATCTTCATTACCTAAATGTTTTAATGGAGGTATTAGTGTGATGGGCACCGCTGCCTTCTCCAAACATCTTCATTACCTAAATGTTTTAATGGAGGTATTAGTGTGATGGGCACCGCTGCCCTCCCCAAACATCCTCAATACCTAAATGTATGAATGGATGTATTAGGGTGATGGGCATCGCTGCCTTCCCAAAACATCCTCAATACCAAAATGTGTAAATGGAGGTATTAAGGTGATGGGCATCGCTGCCTTCCCCAAACATCTTCAATATCAAAATGTATGAATGGAGGTATTAGTGTGATGGGCATCGCTGCCTTCTCCAAACATCTTCATTACCTAAATGTTTTAATGGAGGTATTAGTGTGATGGGCACCGCTGCCCTCCCCAAACATCCTCAATACCTAAATGTATGAATGGAGGTATTAGGGGGATGGGCATTGCTGCCTTCCCAAAACATCCTCAATACCTAAATGTATGAATGGAGGTATTAGGGTAATGGGCATCGCTGCCCTCCCCAAACATCTTCAATACCTAAATAAATGAATGGAGGCATTAGGGTGATGGGCATCGCTGCCTTCTCCAAACATCCTCAATACCTAAATGTATGAATGGAGCTATTAGGGTAATGGGCATCGCTGCCTTCTCCAAACTTCTTCAATATCAAAATGTATGAATGGAGGTATTAGGGTAATGGGCATCGCTGCCTTCTCCAAACTTCTTCAATACCTAAATGTATGAATGGAGGTATTAGTGTGATGGGCATCGCTGCCGTCCCCAAACATCCTCAATACCTAAATGTATGAATGGAGGTATTAGGGTAATGGGCATCGCTGCCTTCCCCAAACATTTTCAATATCAAAATGTATTAATGGAGGTATTAGGGAGATGTGCATCGCTGCCTTCTCCAAACATCCTCAATGCCTAAATGTATGAATGGAGGTATTAGGGTGAGGGGCATCGCTGCCTTCCCCAAACATCTTCAATTCCAAGACAACTTAGATGAAACACATCACAGAATTCTAAGAGAAACCGTTGTTTTGTTTAACTTTTACTAAGAACGAAGTTTAAACAAAGTATAATAGAGAACTGCACAGGGCCCATATATTATTCTTACACAGGGACCATATATTATTCTGGCACAGGGCCCATATATTATTCTGGCACAGGGCCCATATATTATTCTTACACAGGACCCATATATTATTCTTACACAGGGCCCATATATTATTCTTACACAGGGCCCATATATTATTCTTACACAGGGACCATATATTATTCTTACACAGGGACCATATATTATTCTGGCACAGGGCCCATATATTATTCTTACACAGGGCCCATATATTATTCTTACACAGGGCCTATATATTATTATGGCACAGGGCCCATATATTATTCTTACACATGACCCATATATTATTCTTACACAGGGCCCATATATTATTCTTACACAGGGCCCATATATTATTCTTACACAGGGCCCATAAATTATTCTTACACAGGGCCCATATATTATTCTGGCACAGGGCCCATATATTATTCTTACACAGGGACCATATATTATTCTTACACAGGGACCATATATTATTCTGGCACAGGGCCCAAATATTATTCTTGCATAGGACCTATATATTATTCTGGCACAGGACCCATATATTATTCTTATACAGGGCCCATATATTATTCTTACACAGGACCCATATATTATTCTTACACAGGACCCATATATTATTCTTACACAGGACCCATATATTATTCTTACACAGGACCCATATATTATTCTTGCACAGGACCCATATATTATTCTTACACAGGGCCCATATATTATTCTTACACAGGGCCCATATATTATTCTTACACAGGGCCTATATATTATTCTGGCACAGGACCCATATATTATTCTTACACAGGGCCCATATATTATTCTGGCACAGGGCCCATATATTATTCTTACACAGGGCCCATATATTATTCTTACACAGGGCCTATATATTATTCTGGCACAGGACCCATATATTATTCTTATACAGGGCCCATATATTATTCTTACACAGGACCCATATATTATTCTTACACAGGGCCCATATATTATTCTTACACAGGGACCATATATTATTCTGGCACAGGGACCATATATTATTCTGGCACAGGGCCCATATATTATTCTTACACAGGGCCCATATATTATTCTTACACAGGACCCATATATTATTCTTAAACAGGGCCCATATATTATTCTTACACAGGGCCCATATATTCTTCTTGCACAGGGTCCATATATTATTCTTACGCAGGGCCCATATATTATTCTGGCACAGGGCCCATATATTATTCATTATTCTTATACAGGGCCCATATATTATTCTTACACAGGACCCATATATTATTCTTACGCAGGGCCCATCTATTATTCTGGCACAGGGCCATATATTATTCTTATACAGGGCCCATATATTATTCTTACACAGGACCCATATATTATTCTTACACAGGGCCCATATATTATTCTTATACAGGGCCCATATATTATTCTTATACAGGGCCCATATATTATTTTTACACAGGACCCATATATTATTATTACACAGGGCTCATATATTATTCTGGCACAGGGCCCATATATTATTCTTACACAGGGCCCATATATTATTCTTACACAGGGCCCATATATTATTCTTATATAGGGCCCATATATTATTCTTACACAGGGCCCATATATTAATCTGGCACATGGCCCATATATTATTCTTATACAGGGCCCATATATTATTCTTACACAGGACCCATATATTATTCTTACACAGGGTCCATATATTATTCTGGCACAGGGCCCATATATTATTCTTACACAGGGCCCACATATTATTCTTACACAGGGCCCATATATTATTCTTGCACAGGGCCCATATATTATTCTTACGCAGGGCCCATATATTATTCTTACACAGGGCCCATATATTATTCTGGCACAGGGCCCATATATTATTCTTACACAGGGACCATATATTATTCTTACACAGGGACCATATATTATTCTGGCACAGGGCCCATATATTATTCTTACACAGGGCCCATATATTATTCTTACACAGGGCCTATATATTATTATGGCACAGGGCCCATATATTATTCTTATACAGGGCCCATATATTATTCTTACACAGGACCCATATATTATTCTTGCACAGGGCCCAAATATTATTCTTGCACAGGACCTATATATTATTCTGGCACAGGACCCATATATTATTCTTATACAGGGCCCATATATTATTCTTACACAGGACCCATATATTATTCTTACACAGGACCCATATATAATTCTTACACAGGACCCATATATTATTCTTGCACAGGGCCCATATATTATTCTTACACAGGGCCTATATATTATTCTGGCACAGGACCCATATATTATTCTTATACAGGGCCCATATATTATTCTTACACAGGACCCATATATTATTCTTACACAGGGCCCATATATTATTCTTACACAGGGACCATATATTATTCTGGCACAGGGACCATATATTATTCTGGCACAGGGCCCATATATTATTCTTACACAGGGCCCATATATTATTCTTACACAGGGCCCATATATTATTCTTGCACAGGGTCCATATATTATTCTTACGCAGGGCCCATATATTATTCTGGCACAGGGCCCATATATTATTCTTACAAAGGGGCCCATATATGAATTCTGGCACAGGGCCCATATATTATTCTTATACAGGGCCCATATATTATTCTTACACAGGGCCCATATATTATTCTTACACAGGGCCCATATATTATTCTTACACAGGGCCCATATATTATTCTGGCACAGGGCCCATATATTATTCTTATACAGGGCCCATATATTATTCTTACACAGGACCCATATATTATTCTTATACAGGGCCCATATATTATTCTTACGCAGGGCCCATCTATTATTCTGGCACAGGGCCCATATATTATTCTTATACAGGGCCCATATATTATTCTTACACAGGACCCATATATTATTCTTACACAGGGCCCATATATTATTCTTATACAGGGCCCATATATTATTCTTATACAGGGCCCATATATTATTTTTACACAGGACCCATATATTATTCTTACACAGGGCTCATATATTATTCTGGCACAGGGCCCATATATTATTCTTACACAGGGCCCATATATTATTCTTACACAGGGCCCATATATTATTCTTATATAGGGCCCATATATTATTCTTACACAGGGCCCATATATTATTCTTACACAGGACCCATATATTATTCTTACACATGGTCCATATATTATTCTGGCACAGGGCCCATATATTATTCTTACACAGGGCCCACATATTATTCTTACACAGGGCCCATATATTATTCTTGCACAGGGCCCATATATTATTCTTACGCAGGGCCCATATATTATTCTGGCACAGGGCCCATATATTATTCTTACACAGGGCCCATATATTATTCTGGCACAGGGCCCATATATTATTCTTACGCAGGGCCCATCTATTATTCTGGCACAGGGCCCATATATTATTCTTATACAGGGCCCATATATTATTCTTACACAGGACCCATATATTATTCTTACACAGGGCCCATATATTATTCTTACACAGGGCCCATATATTATTCTTACACAGGGCCCATATATTATTCTTACACAGAGCCCATATATTATTCTTATACAGGGCCCATATATTATTCTTACACAGGACCCATATATTATTCTTACACAGGGCCCATATATTATTCTTGCACAGGGCCCATATATTATTCTTACACAGGACCCATATATTATTCTTACACAGGGCCCATATATTATTCTAGAACAGGGCCCATATATTATTTTGGCACAAGGCCCATATATTATTCTGGCAGAGGGCCCATATATTATTCTTACACAGGGCCCATATATTATTCTTACATAGGGCCCATATATTATTCTTACACAGGGCCCATATATTATTCTTACACAGGGCCCATATATTATTCTTGCACAGGGCCCATATAGTATTCTTACGCAGGGCCCATATATTATTCTGGCACAGGGCCCATATATTATTCTTACACAGGGCCCATATATTATTCTGGCACAGGGCCCATATATTATTCTTACGCAGGGCCCATCTATTATTCTGGCACAGGGCCCATATATTATTCTTATACAGGGCCCATATATTATTCTTACACAGGGCCCATATCTTATTCTTACACACGGTCCATATATTATTCTTACACAGGGCCCGTATACTATTCTGGCACAGGGCCCATATATTATTCTTACACAGGGCCCATATATTATTCTTAAACCGGGACCATATATTATTCTTACTCAGGAACCATATATTATTCTTACACAGGGCCCATATATTATTCTTACACAGGGCCCATATATTATTCTTACACAGGGCCCATATATTATTCTTACACAGGACCCATATATTATTCTTATACAGGACCCATACATTATTCTTATACAGGACCCATATATTATTCTTACACAGGACCCATATATTATTCTTACACAGGACCCATATATTTTTCTTACACAGGACCCATATATTATTCTTACACAGGACCCATATATTATTCTTACACAGGGCCCATATATTATTCTTACACAGGACTCATATATTTTTCTGGCACAAGGCCCATATATTATTCTTACACAGGGCCCATATATTATTCTTACAAAGGGCCCATATATTTTTCTGGCACAGGACCCATATATTATTCTTACACAGGACCCATATATTATTCTTACACAGGGCCCATATATTATTCTTACACAGGACTCATATATTATTCTGGCACAAGGCCCATATATTATTCTTACACAGGACCCATATATTATTCTTATACAGGACCCATATATTATTCTTATACAGGGCCCATATATTATTCTTACACAGGGTCCATATATTATTCTTACACAGGGCCCATATATTATTATTACACAGGCTCCATATATTATTCTTACACAGGGCCCATATATTATTCTTACACAGGGCCCATATATTATTCTTGCACAGGACCCATATATTATTCTTACACAGGACCCATATATTATTCTTACACAGGACCCATATATTATTCTTACACAGGGTCCATATATTATTCTTACACAGGGCCCATATATTATTATTACACAGGCTCCATATATTATTCTTACACAGGGCCCATATATTATTCTGGAACAAGGCCCATATATTATTCTTACACAGGACCCATATATTATTCTTATACAGGGCCCATATATTATTCTTGCACAGGAGCCAAATATTATTCTTACACAGGGCCCATATATTATTCTTACACAGGGCCCATATATTATTCTTACACAGGGCCCATATATTATTCTGGAACAAGGCCCATATATTATTCTTACACAGGACCCATATATTATTCTTATACAGGACCCATATATTATTCTTACACAGGGCCCATATATTATTCTTACACAGGGCCCATATATTATTCTTACACAGGACCCATATATTATTCTTACACAGGGCCCATATATTATTCTTACACAGGACTCATATATTTTTCTGGCACAAGGCCCATATATTATTCTTACACAGGGCCCATATATTATTCTTACACAGGGCCCATATATTATTCGTACACAGGACCCATATATTATTCTTACACAGGGTCCATATATTATTCTGGCACAGGGCCCATATATTATTCTTACACAGGGCCCACATATTATTCTTACACAGGGCCCATATATTATTCTTGCACAGGGCCCATATATTATTCTTACGCAGGGCCCATATATTATTCTGGCACAGGGCCCATATATTATTCTTACACAGGGCCCATATATTATTCTGGCACAGGGCCCATATATTATTCTTACGCAGGGTCCATCTATTATTCTGGCACAGGGCCCATATATTATTCTTATACAGGGCCCATATATTATTCTTACACAGGACCCATATATTATTCTTACACAGGGCCCATATATTAATTTTACACAGGGCCCATATATTATTCTTACACAGGGCCCATATATTATTCTTACACAGAGCCCATATATTATTCTTATACAGGGCCCATATATTATTCTTACTCAGGACCCATATATTATTCTTACACAGGGCCCATATATTATTCTTACACAGGGCCCATATATTATTCTTACACAGTACCCATATATTATTCGTACACAGGACCCATATATTATTATTACACAGGGCCCATATGTTATTCTTACACAGGACTCATATATTATTCTGGCACAAGGCCCATATATTAATCTTACACAGGACCCATATATTATTCTTATACAGGACCCATATATTATTCTTACACAGGACCCATATATTATTCTTACACAGGACCCATATATTATTCTTACACAGGGCCCATATATTATTCTTGCACAGGGCCCATATATTATTCTTACACAGGACCCATATATTATTCTTACACAGGGCCCATATATTATTCTAGAACAGGGCCCATATATTATTTTGGCACAAGGCCCATATATTATTCTGGCAGAGGGCCCATATATTATTCTTACACAGGGCCCATATATTATTCTTACATAGGGCCCATATATTATTCTTACACAGGGCCCATATATTATTCTTACACAGGGCCCATATATTATTCTTGCACAGGGCCCATATAGTATTCTTACGCAAGGCCCATATATTATTCTGGCACAGGGCCCATATATTATTCTTACGCAGGGCCCATCTATTATTCTGGCACAGGGCCCATATATTATTCTTATACAGGGCCCATATATTATTCTTACACAGGGCCCATATCTTATTCTTACACAGGGTCCATATATTATTCTTACACAGGGCCCGTATACTATTCTGGCACAGGGCCCATATATTATTCTTACACAGGGCCCATATATTATTCTTAAACGGGGCCCATATATTATTCTTACTCAGGAACCATATATTATTCTTACACAGGGCCCATAAATTATTCTTACACAGGGCCCATATATTATTCTTACACAGTGCCCATATATTATTCTTACACAGGACCCATATATTATTATTACACAGGACTCATATATTATTCAGGCACAAGGCCCATATATTATTCTTACACAGGACCCATATATTATTCTTATACAGGACCCATACATTATTTTTATACAGGACCCATATATTATTCTTACACAGGACCCATATATTATTCTTACACAGGACCCATATAATTTTCTTACACAGGACCCATATATTATTCTTACACAGGACCCATATATTATTCTTACACAGGGCCCATATATTATTCTTACACAGGACTCATATATTTTTCTGGCACAAGGCCCATATATTATTCTTACACAGGGCCCATATATTATTCTTACACAGGGCCCATATATTTTTCTGGCACAGGACCCATATATTATTCTTACACAGGACCCATATATTATTCTTACACAGGGCCCATATATTATTCTTACACAGGACTCATATATTATTCTGGCACAAGGCCCATATATTATTCTTACACAGGACCCATATATTATTCTTATACAGGACCCATATATTATTCTTATACAGGGCCCATATATTATTCTTACACAGGGTCCATATATTATTCTTACACAGGGCCCATATATTATTATTACACAGGCTCCATATATTATTCTTACACAGGGCCCATATATTATTCTTACACAAGGCCCATATATTATTCTTGCAAAGGACCCATATATTATTCTTACACAGGACCCATATATTATTCTTACACAGGACCCATATATTATTCTTACACAGGGTCCATATATTATTCTTACACAGGGCCCATATATTATTATTACACAGGCTCCATATATTATTCTTACACAGGGCCCATATATTATTCTGGAACAAGGCCCATATATTATTCTTACACAGGACCCATATATTATTCTTATACAGGGCCCATATATTATTCTTGCACAGGAGCCAAATATTATTCTTACACAGGGCCCATATATTATTCTTACACAGGGCCCATATATTATTCTTACACAGGGCCCATATATTATTCTGGAACAAGGCCCATATATTATTCTTACACAGGACCCATATATTATTCTTATACAGGACCCATATATTATTCTTACACAGGGCCCATATATTATTCTTACACAGGGCCCATATTTTATTCTTACACAGGACCCATATATTATTCTTACACAGGGCCCATATATTATTCTTACACAGGACCCATGTATTATTCTTACACAGGGCCCATATATTATTCTTACACAGGACCCATATATTATTCTGGCACAAGGCCCATATATTAATCTTACACAGGGCCCATATATTATTCTTACACAGGACTCATATATTATTCTGGCACAGGACCCATATATTATTCTTACACAGGACCCATATATTATTCTTACACAGGGCCCATATATTATTCTTACACAGGGTTTATATATTATTCTGGCACAGGGCCCATATATTATTCTTACACAGGGCCCATATATTACTCTTGCACAGGGCCCATATATTGTTCTGGCACAGGGCCCATATATTATTCTTATACAGGGCCCATATATTATTCTTACACAGGGTTTATATATTATTCTGCCACAGGGCCCATATATTATTCTTACACAGGGCCCATATATTATTCTTACACAGGGCCCATATATTATTCTTACACAGGGCCCATATATTATTCTTACACAGGGCCCATATATTATTCTGGCACAAGGCCCATATATTATTCTTACACAGGGCCCATATATTATTATTACACAGGGGCCATATATTATTCTTACACAGGGCCCATATATTATTCTGGCACAGGGCCCATATATTATTCTTACACAGGGTCCATATATTATTCTTACACAGGGCCCATATATTATTCTTACACAGGGTTTATATTTTATTTTGGCACAGGGCCCATATATTATTCTTATACAGGACCCATATATTATTCTTACACAGGGCCATTATATTATTCTTACAGAGGGCCCATATATTATTCTTTTACAGGGCCCATATATTATTCTTACACTGGGCCCATAAATTATTGTAATACATTGCCTATATATTATTCTTACACAGGGCCCATATATTATTCTTATACAGGGCCCATATATTATTCTTAAACAGGGCCCATATATTATTCTTGCACAGGGCCCATATATTATTCTTACACAGGGCCCATATATTTTTCTTACACAGGGCCCATATATTATTCTTATACAGGGCCCATATATTATTCTTGCAAAGGGCCCATATATTATTCTGGCACAGGGCCCATATATTATTCTGGCACAGGGCCCATATATTATTCTGGCACAGGGCCCATATATTATTCTTACACAGGGCGCATATATTATTCTTACACAGAGTCCATATATTATTCTTATACAGGGCCCATATATTATTCTTACGCAAGGCCCATATATTTTTCTGCCACATGGCCCATATATTATTCTGGCACAGGGCCCATATATTATTCTTACACAGGGCCCATATATTTTTCTGGCACAGGGCCCATATATTATTCTTACACATGGCCTATATATTATTCTAGCACAGGGCCCATATATTATTCTGAAACAGGGCCCATATATTAATCTTGCATAGGGGCCCATATATTATTCTTGCACATCGCCCATATAATATTCTGGCACAGGGCCCATATATTATTCTGGCACTGGGCCCATATATTATTCTGGCACAGGGCCCATATATTATTTTTGTACAGGGCCCATATATTATTCTGGCACTGGGCCCATATATTTTTCCGGCAGTGGGCCCATATATTAGTCTGGCACAGGGCACATATATTATTCTTACACAGGGCCCATATATTATTCTGGCACAGGGCCCATTTTTTATTCTGGCACATGGTCCATATATTATTCTTATACAGGGCCCATATATTATTCTTACACAGGACCCATATATTATTCTTACACAGGGCCCATATATTATTCTTACACAGGACCCATATATTATTCTTACACAGGACCCATATATTTTTCTTATACAGGACCCATATATTATTCTTACACATGACCCATATATTATTCTTATACAGGGCCCATATTTTATTCTTATACAGGCCCCATATATTATTCTTATACAGAGCCTATATATTATTCTTACACAGGACCCATATATTATTCTTATACAGGGCCCATATATTTTTCTTGCACAGGACCCATATATTATTCTTATACAGAGCCTATATATTATTCTTACACAGGACCCATATATTATTCTTATACAGGGCCCATATATTATTCTTGCAAAGGGCTCATATATTTTTCTTGCACAGGACCCATATATTATTCTTATACAGAGCCTATATATTATTCTTACACAGGACCCATATAATATTCTTATTCAGGCCCCATATATTATTCTTGCAAAGGGCATATATATTTCTCTTACACAGGGCCCATATATTATTCTTACACAGGATCCATATATTATTCTTATACAGGGCCCATATATTATTCTTGCAAAGGGCTCATATATTATTCTTACTCAGGGCCCATATATTATTCTTATACAGGGCCCATATATTATTCTTGCAAAGGGCTCATATATTATTTTTACACAGGGCCCATATATTATTCTTACACAGGGCCCATATATTATTCTTATACAGGGCCCATATATTATTCTTGCAAAGGGCTCATATATTATTCTTGCACAGGACCCATATATTATTCTTATACAGGGCCCATATATTATTCTCACACAGGGCCTATATATTATTCTTATACAGAGCCCATATATTGTTCTTACTCAGGGCCCATATATTATTCTTATACAGGACCCATATATTATTCTTATACAGGGCCCATATATTATTCTCACACAGGGCCTATATATTATTCTTATACAGAGCCCATATATTATTCTTACTCAGGGCCCATATATTATTCTTACACAGGACCCATATATTTTTCTTATACAGGGCCCATATATTATTCTTGCAAAGGGCTCATATAATATTCTTACACAGGGCCCATATATTATTCTTATACAGGGCCCATATATTATTCTTGCAAAGGGCTCATATATTATTCTTACACAGGGCCCATATATTTTTCTTATACAGGGCCCATATATTATTCTTGCAAAGGGCTCATATATTATTCTTGCACAGGACCCATATATTATTCTTATACAGAGCCCATATATTATTCTCACACAGGGCCCATATATTATTCTTAAACAGGGCCCATATATTATTCTTGCACAGGGCCCATATATTATTCTTACACAGGGCCCATATATTATTCTTACACAGGGCCCATATATTATTCTTATACAGGGCCCATATATTATTCTTGCAAAGGGCTCATATATTATTCTTGCATAGGACCCATATATTATTCTTTTACAGAACCCATATATTATTCTTACACAGGGCCCATATATTATTCTTGCAAAGGGCTCATATATTATTCTTACACAGGGCCCATATATTATTCTTATACAGGGCACATATATTATTCTTACACAGGGTCCATATATTATTCTTACACAGGGTTTATATATTATTCTGGCACAGGGCCCATATATTATTCTTACACAGGGCCCATGTATTACTCTTGCACAGGGCCCATATATTGTTCTGGCACAGGGCCCATATATTATTCTTAGACAGGGCCCATATATTATTTTTGCAC
Organism: Anomaloglossus baeobatrachus; assembly: GCF_048569485.1. Lineage (NCBI taxonomy): Eukaryota > Metazoa > Chordata > Amphibia > Anura > Aromobatidae > Anomaloglossus > Anomaloglossus baeobatrachus. The sequence continues at coordinate 329,139,340 of NC_134353.1, forward strand.
AGGGCCCATATATTATTCTTACACAGGGCCCATATATTATTCTTACACAGGGCCCATATATTATTCTTATACAGGGCCCATATATTATTTTTGCAAAGGGCTCATATATTATTCTTGCACAGGACACATATATTATTCTTATACAGAACCCATATATTATTCTTACACAGGGCCCATATATTATTCTTGCAAAGGGCCCATATATTATTTTTACACAGGGCCCATATATTATTCTTACACAGGGCCCATATATTATTCTTATACAGGGCCCATATATTATTCTTACACAGGGCCCATATATTATTCTTACACAGGGTTTATATATTATTCTGGCACAGGGCCCATATATTATTCTTACACAGTGCCCATATATTACTCTTGCACAGGGCCCATATATTGTTCTGGCACAGGGCCCATATATTATTCTTATACATGGCCCATATATTATTCTTACACAGGGCTCATATATTATTCTTGCACAGGACACATATTATTCTTATACAGGGCCCATATATTATTCTCACACAGGGCCTATATATTATTCTTATACAGAGCCCATATATTATTCTTACTCAGGGCCCATATATTATTCTTACACAGGACCCATATATTTTTCTTATACAGGGCCCATATATTATTCTTGCAAAGGGCTCATATATTATTCTTACACAGGGCCCATATATTATTCTTATACAGGGCCCATATATTATTCTTGCAAAGGGCTCATATATTATTCTTACACAGGGCCCATATATTATTCTTATACAGGGCCCATATATTATTCTTACACAGGGCCCATATATTTTTCTTACACAGGGCTTATATATTATTCTTATACAGGGCCCATATATTATTCTTGCACAGGACCCATATATTATTCTTATACAGAGCCCATATATTCAGGGCCGGCTCCAGGTTTTTGTGGGCCCCGGGCGGAAGAGTCCCAGTGGGCCCCATCCACACACAGACACCGATACGAACATATACATATTTAAAGACAAACTCACAAAAATACATATAAACAGACAAATATATACAGTCATATACACTTACAGACACACACACACACACACACACAAGTCTGCTGCATACAGACAGACACACACACACACAACTCTGCTACATACAGACAAACACATACAACTCTGCTACATACAAACACATACAGCTCTGCTACATACAGACAAACACACACACAAACTCTGCTACATACAGACAAACACATACAACTCTGCTACATACAGACAAACACATACAACTCTGCTACATACAGACAAACACATACAACTCTGCTACATACAGACAAACACAACTCTGCTACATACAGACAAACACATACAACTCTGCTACATACAGACAAACACATACAACTCTGCTACATACAGACAAACACATACAACTCTGCTACATACAAACACATACAACTCTGCTACATACAAACACATACAACTCTGCTACATTCAGACAAATGCACACAACTCTGCTACATTCAGACAAACACAACTTTGCTACATACAGACAAACACATACAACTCTGCTACATACAGACAAACACATACAACTCTGCTACATACAGACAAACACATACAACTCTGCTACATACAGACAAACACATACAACTCTGCTACATACAGACAAACACATACAACTCTGCTACATACAAACACATACAACTCTGCTACATACAGACAAACACATACAACTCTGCTACATACAGACAAACACATACAACTCTGCTACATACAAACACATACAACTCTGCTACATACAGACAAACACATACAACTCTGCTACATACAGACAAACACACACAACTCTGCTACATACAAACACATACAACTCTGCTACATACAAACACATACAACTCTGCTACATACAGACAAACACATACAACTCTGCTACATACAGACAAACACATACAACTCTGCTACATTCAGACAAATGCACACAACTCTGCTGCTCTGTGGGGCCCACACCCGCGGCTTGGCGGGGACAGCACCAGCGGCACTGGCAGCACCCGCGGCTCGGCAGGGCCCACACCCGCGGCTCGGCGGGTACAGCACCCGCGGCACTGGCAGCACCCGCGGCTCGGCAGGGCCCACACCCGCGGCTTGGCGGGGCCAGCACCCGCGGCTCGGCGGGTACAGCACCCGCGGCACTGGCAGCACCCGCGGCTCGGCAGGGCCCACACCCGCGGCTCGGCGGGGCCAGCACCCGCGGCTCGGCGGGGCCCACACCCGCGGAATCGGCGGGTGGGGGCATTGGCAGGGGCCAGGGCATACATCCAGGGGGTAGAAGCAGCTCACCGGGGCCTATAATGGGGAGGCGGGGAGGGCACTTACCCGATTAGGTCACGGTGGAGAGGGGGCCCACACAGCGCCGGACAGAAGTTCGCCTCCTTCATCTGTGGGACTGAGAAGGCGGTAGCTCCGCCCACAGATGAAATTCAAACGAGGATCTCTGCGCGCCTTAAAGTGACGGCGCCGCAGATTGCTGCCGAGGACTGCGGTCCCCGGAACTCGGCCGGGGACCGCAGAACTGTAAAGGCGAGTGGGCCCCGGCCAAGGGACAGGAGAACTGACGAGGCCGAGTGGGCCCCCCCGGCTCTCCAGGGCCCCGGCATTTGCCCGGGTTTGCCGGGTGCTGACGCCGGCCCTGCATATATTATTCTCACACAGGGCCCATATATTATTCTTAATCAGGGCCCATATATTATTCTTGCACAGGGCCCATATATTATTCTTACACAGGGCCCATATATTATTCTTACACAGGGCCCATATATTATTCTTATACAGGGCCCATATATTATTCTTGCAAAAGGCTCATATATTATTCTTGCACAGGACCCATATATTATTCTTTTACAGAACCCATATATTATTCTTACACAGGGCCCATATATTATTCTTGCAAAGGGCTCATATATTATTCTTACACAGGGCCCATATATTATTCTTATACAGGGCACATATATTATTCTTACACAGGGTCCATATATTATTCTTACGCAGGGTTTATATATTATTCTGGCACAGGGCCCATATATTATTCTTACACAGGGCCCATGTATTACTCTTGCACAGGGCCCATATATTGTTCTGGCACAGGGCCCATATATTATTCTTATACAGGGCCCATATATTATTTTTGCACAGGGCCCATATATTATTCTTACACAGGGCCCATATATTATTCTTACACAGGGCCCATATATTATTCTTATACAGGGCCCATATATTATTCTTGCAAAGGGCTCATATATTATTCTTGCACAGGACCCATATATTATTCTTATACAGAACCCATATATTATTCTTACACAGGGCCCATATATTATTCTTATATAGGGCCCATATATTATTCTTGCAAAAGGCTCATATATTATTCTTGCACAGGACACATATATTATTCTTATACAGAACCCCTATATTATTCTTTCACAGGGCCCATATATTATTCTTGCAAAGGGCCCATATATTATTTTTACACAGGGCCCATATATTATTCTTACACAGGGCCCATATATTATTCTTATACAGGGCCCATATATTATTCTTACACAGGGCCCATATATTATTCTTGCACAGGGTCCATAGATTATTCTTACACAGGGCCCATATATTATTCTTACACAGGGTTTATATATTATTCTGGCACAGGGCCCATATATTATTCTTACACAGGGCCCATATATTACTCTTGCACAGGGCCCATATATTGTTCTGGCACAGGGCCCATATATTATTCTTATACAGGGCCCATATATTATTCTTACACAGGGCCCATATATTATTCTTACACAGGGTTTATATATTATTCTGGCACAGGGCCCATATATTATTCTTACACAGTGCCCATATATTACTCTTTCACAGGGCCCATATATTGTTCTGGCACAGGGCCCATATATTATTCTTATACAGGGCCCATATATTATTCTTACACAGGGCTCATATATTATTCTTGCACAGGACACATATATTATTCTTATACAGGGCCCATATATTATTCTTGCAAAGGGCTCATATATTATTCTTGCACAGGACCCATATATTATTCTTATACAGGGCCCATATATTATTCTCACACAGAGCCTATATATTATTCTTATACAGAGCCCATATATTATTCTTACTCAGGGCCCATATATTATTCTTACACAGGACCCATATATTTTTCTTATACAGGGCCCATATATTATTCTTGCAAAGGGCTCATATATTATTCTTACACAGGGCCCATATATTATTCTTATACAGGGCCCATATATTATTCTTGCAAAGGGCTCATATATTATCCTTACACAGGGCCCATATATTTTTCTTACACAGGGCCCATATATTATTCTTATACAGGGCCCATATATTATTCTTGCAAAGGGCTCATATATTATTCTTGCACAGGACCCATATATTATTCTTATACAGAGCCCATATATTATTCTCACACAGGGCCCATATATTATTCTTGCACAGGGCCCATATATTATTCTTACACAGGGCCCATATATTATTCTTACACAGGGCCCATATATTATTCTTATACAGGGCCCATATATTATTCTTGCAAAGGGCTCATATATTATTCTTGCACAGGACCCATATATTATTCTTTTACAGAACCCATATATTATTCTTACACAGGGCCCATATATTATTCTTGCAAAGGGCTCATATATTATTCTTACACAGGGCCCATATATTATTCTTATACAGGGCCCATATATTATTCTTACACAGGGTCCATATATTATTCTTACACAGGGTTTATATATTATTCTGGCACAGGGCCCATATATTATTCTTACACAGGGCCCATGTATTACTCTTGCACAGGGCCCATATATTGTTCTGGCACAGGGCCCATATATTATTCTTATACAGGGCCCATATATTATTCTTGCACAGGGCCCATATATTATTCTTACACAGGGCCCATATATTATTCTTACACAGGGCCCATATATTATTCTTATACAGGGCCCATATATTATTCTTGCAAAGGGCTCATATATTATTCTTGCACAGGACCCATATATTATTCTTATACAGAACCCATATATTATTCTTACACAGGGCCCATATATTATTCTTGCAAAGGGCCCATATATTATTTTTACACAGGGCCCATATATTATTCTTACACAGGGCCCATATATTATTCTTATACAGGGCCCATATATTATTCTTACACAGGGCCCATATATTATTCTTGCACAGGGTCCATAGATTATTCTTACACAGGGCCCATATATTATTCTTACACAGGGTTTATATATTATTCTGGCACAGGGCCCATATATTATTCTTACACAGGGCCCATATATTACTCTTGCACAGGGCCCATATATTGTTCTGGCACAGGGCCCATATATTATTCTTATACAGTGCCCATATATTATTCTTACACAGGGTTTATATATTATTCTGGCACAGGGCCCATATATTATTCTTACACAGGGCCCATATATTATTCTTACACAGGGCCCATATATTGTTCTGGCACAGGGCCCATATATTATTCTTACACAGGGTCCATATATTATTCTTACACAGGGCCCATATATTATTCTTACACAGGGTTTATATTTTATTTTGGCACAGGGCCCATATATTATTCTTATACAGGACCCATATGTTATTCTTACACAGGGCCCATATATTATTCTTACAGAGGGCCCATATATTATTCTTTTACAGGGCCCATATATTGTTCTGGCACAGTTCCCATATATTATTCTTACACAGGGCCCATAAATTATTGTTACACATTGCCTATATATTATTCTTACACAGGGTCCATATATTATTCTTACACAGGGCCCATATATTATTCTTACACAGGGTTTATATATTATTCTGGCACAGGGCCCATATATTATTCTTATACAGGACCCATATATTATTCTTACACAGGGCCCATATATTATTCTTACGCAAGGCCCATATATTATTCTGGCCCAGGGCCCATATATTATTCTGGCACAGGGCCCATATATTATTCTTACACAGGACCCATATATTATTCTTACACAGGGCCCATTTATCATTCTGGCACAGGGCCCATATATTATTGTTACACTGGGCCCATATATTTTTCTGGCACAGGGCCCATATGTTATTCTTGCACAGGGCCCATATATTATTCTTACACAGGGCCCATATATTATTCTTACACAGGGCCCATTTATTATTCTTACACAGGGCCCATATATTATTCTTACACAGGGCCCATATATTATTTTGGCACAGGGCCCATATATTTTTCTGGGACAGGGCCCATATATTATTGTTACACAGGGTCCATATATTATTCTTGCACAGGGCCGATATATTATTGTTACACAGGGCCCGTATATTATTCTTACACATTGTCCATATATTATTCTGGCACAGGGCCCATATATTATTCTGCACATGGTCCATATATTACTCTTAGACAGGGCCCATATATTATTCTTACACAGGGCCTATACATTATTCTTGCACTGGGCCCATATATTATTCTGGCACAGGGTCCATATATTATTCTTGCACAGGGCCCATATATTATTCTTACACAGGGCCCATATATTATTCTTACACAGGGCCCATATATTATTCTTACACAGGGCCCATATATTATTCTTACACAGGGCCCATATATTATTTTGGCACAGGGCCCATATATTATTCTGGCACAGGGCCCATATATTATTGTTACACAGGGTCCATATATTATTCTTGCACAGGGCCCATATATTATTCTTACACAGGGCCCATATATTATTGTTACACAGGGCCCATATATTATTCTTACACAGGGTTTATATATTTTTCTGGCACAGGGCCTATATATTATTCTAATACAGGACCCATATATTATTCTTACACAGGGTCCATATATTACTCTTGCACAGGGCCCATATATTGTTCTGGCACAGTGCCCATATATTATTCTTACACAGGGCCCATATATTATTCTGGCACAGGGCCCATATGTTATTCTTACGCAGGGCCCATCTATTATTCTGGCACAGGGCTAAATACAGTAGTACTCAGCAGTGAAGCTGTGAAGTCAGCTCCTGGATAGGTTTAGCTATTCTCTAACTGCAGCACGATATTTCTGAGTCTCTTCCTGTTTTCTCTCCCTGCTCCTCACTTCTCCTCCCTTTCCATAGACTATAATGGGCTGTGTAATCATACACCACACAGAGATGGCAGTCCATTTTGCTTTGACTCTGATGGGTTTAATCTGTTTTTTTTCTTTCAGAGTTGATGGTTAGTTCAGGATGTGGGGGAGTAGAAGTGGCTCATAAGTGGATAAAATATATTATAAAGCTTCTTATATTTGCTTGTACTAGTGAAGTTTTTAGCATTTAACACAAGTTGTATCTTCCTTGCACAATAGTGAGAATATAACAGAGGAAGAAACTCAGAACAAAATACAACTGATAATGACAACGACCACCACTATGTAAGTGCAGAGAATCACTGATCTCATGTAGAAACCTTATAGATTCCATAATGATATAGATGTTTCCTTATCTCTGATTCATTGTATTCAGGTACAGATAATATAGAACCTGTCTGCACATGATATATATCTACTACACAGATAGCTGCACCTTACTGGGAGCCACTCATGTATCAGATCTTATTTACAAAAATGCCAAAGCGTTTTTTATGGGTAACAAACGTTAGAGGAATTGTAACCTGACTTGTTACATACAAGTGAGAAGAAAAGAAAAATGAGGCAATATCTTAATATGGCTTCTGTAGAAATAATCAGACATTATATATTATATACATTTACAAAAGTCACGGCTGATGTGTGGAGGACGCCCAGATCGCATGGACATTTGCCCAGAGCCACAAACATTAGTTATTGGGGGTCTGTAACAGTCCAATCTATCAAGATATTAAATTATTTTACCCTCCCGTTAAATACAAAAAGAAAAGAGTTGAAACGTAAGAATATCATTTTTCGGTTGCTTCTCTACCCTGACGATTTCCTTAGCCGAAACGGCCGTCGGGTGGACACGGGCACCACGTGGATCACGGGCACCACGTGGATCACCGGTTCTCCCTTCAGGTATTGTGACAATAGAGACTAAGTGTCCTAGTCTTGTTGGTACAATTGTACCAGCCTCAGTTGTGCCAGGGTCTTGCTCCCACCACATTTTACTATATGCAGCAGTATATACTGACTTTTCATGATACTATTGTAGGCATTTTATTTAACTGCCTTATTGCTGTGGTAGCGATGATGATATAATATGTTGTGGGATCTTTTGGCCCGGTGATGCCCATCAATTCACCTCCTGCATGGAGAACCTCTGGCAGTTTTGTGCTTTAAACATACAATTTTGCTACAATTTTTATGTACATTATGTTTATGAACAGGTTTTGATTGCCAGTAGTTGGGTATTATCCCATAATTATCTGTGACCCCCTTGCCCGTGTTCCCACTTGTTATTGTGCCGCCCTGCACGTACCCTATTTTCAATAAAAATTATCACCTTTTAGCATAATGGGCGTTTGGTCATGTTATCCTTTTTCTTTTGTTTGTACAAGAAATTCAATAGAAATAGATTGACACATCATATGTGCGTGAAAATGGTGTCCATAAAAATGCTCAGGTCTACACTTCCAAGTCTCAGAAAATGGAGTCACACCAAAATGTTATATTCACAATCGTTTTTAACAATTTTTCACAACTAAAAAAATGTTATAATTTTTGTTTCCCGTTTTTCAATACATTAAATGGTTAAGTGAATGGTGTCAGGCAAAACTACAACTCCCTACATAAAATATCAAGACCTCAAATGACTTTGTCATCCACAAATAAAAGGATATGTCTCTTGAGGCTTCTTCTGTCCCTATACAGCGAGCGCCCTCTAGTGGTAGCTCAACACAGACAAAACTGTATCATTTGTGTGATGGAGATCGAAAATGTTGGCAAAGTATTTGGTATAGAGGGTTAACAGGCGAAAATTGTTCACTGATTCTATTCAAATTACTGGTATTTATACATTTACATATAAGCTGACGATAGATGTTCCATGTACAACAGGAAGAACTTCAAACAAACCATAATAAAGAAGTTTCAAGAGCAAAAGGAAGAGCTAAACACACTAGAAAATGCTTTGTAAGTACAGAGGTTTCCTCATAACCTTTTACATGACTTAATATCACACGTTTTCATATTTCTGATTACTTTTTTTTTCAGGTACAGACAATATAAAACATGTCTACACAAACTATACATCTGTCTCCACTTATACCATGTTTTCCCAAAAATAAAACACTGTCTTATACTTTTTTCTGCCCAAAAAAGCACTAGGGCTTATTATCGAGAAGGTCTTAGTTTTGGGGAAAAAACGTTGGGGATAAGTTTACCCCCCAAAAAGCAGAACCCCCCCAGGTCTTTCTGCGATCCTCGGTAAGCGCTCAAAGCAGGTATACTGTATTTCATCCTCCCCTGCTTCTGACTGACACTCACACACACTCATTCTCACACACATCAGTTCGTGCACTCATACTCATACTGACACACATCATTTTGCACACACACTCACCACATCCGGCGATATGCATTGCTTCCAGCCAGCAGGGGAAGTTGGGACGCACTGCAGTGGAATGCATGTAGGACTCGGTAGTGGAACTCATCGATGCGTTCCACCTCAAGTCCTCTGCGTTCCACCGCACCGCGTCCCTGGATTCTCTGCTAGCCAGAAGCAATCAGTATCGCTGGATGTGGTGAGTGTGTATGTGATCTGATGTGTGATTGTGTGAGCAATATGAGTGATTGTGTTTGTGTGCGATCTGATGTTTGTGTGTCTGTGTGTGTGTGTGCGCCACCTGATGTGTGTGTGATCTGATTGTGTGCGCGATCTGATGTGTGTGGGTGTGCGACCTAATGTATGTGTCTGATCTGACTGTATGCGCAATCTGAGCGTGTCTTTCCGCCTGACTCCGCCCACCTGGTGTGCCTGTCTGACTCTGAGGGAGGCAATCAGGTCTTTTGTTTGACGGGTGTTACCTTTCTAAGATGGGGGGGGTGTGTGGTGTAGTGACCTGTGACCCCTGGGGTCCAGGGCGTCACATATGCAACCTAATGTATGTGTCTGATCTGATTGTATGCGCAATTGTGATGCCCTGGCAAATCCAGGTAGTCACAGAAGTGGTACCATACTCCATCCTCCTTGGAAACCAACACAAAACCCACACCCAGGCGCAACACACTGCTAGTAAAGCCTAGTCACCCCCTCATGACAATGGGGGCACACCAGTGGGTGAGACCAGGTGGATGGGAGTGCCCACCCAGGGGTCCTGAGGTGTCAAGGGTGGGAACACAGCAGTTGAAGTTGAGAGTCTAGTCTGGCAGTTGACAGTGGAGGAGTATGGAAGCGCAGTGGAGTCGGGGGTTGGGGCCCCTGGACTACTGGAGTAGGTGGCAGACGGCAACAAAGGACTGAAGGCGACAGAGATCCAATCGCGGGAGACCTTAAGAGGATGGGGGCAGGGTTGTAGCCCGCCACTGCCGACAGCGGGAATCCGGTCCGGAGGCCATGCACAGTCGGGGTACCTGGACCCTAGGACAAGGAAGGTTGCAAGCCCCTTGTTAATTAACCAGGACCCTAGGACAAGGTTTCAGGCCTTGTTCCACTAAAGCCCAGAGAGCGAAAGAGAAGCCCAACACGGGGGATAGGGTGTCCGTCAGAACCCACAAAAATCCCAAGGGTCAGATTTCGCGGGCCACAGCTCCCAAACATACACAGTACTGGGAGTGGACTTCCCTGTTCCAAGCGGAGTTGTCCCAGAAGAGACATAGACACTGAGTTCAGGAGGAAGGGACCCCTGTTTGCTACACCCAGGTGTGGGACCCGAATACATCCGCCGGAAGCGACCGGTCACTGGCAATTTGGTTTACCACTGGACTTTTTGTGTGATTTCTTGAACTGTGAGTACACCATGTACCCCCAATCCAACCCGGCACGTCCCCTCCTGCAGCCATTGCTCCCGTGTACCTGGGCCCTTGGACTACACCTCCCCTATTCGTGGAGGGGATTCCATCCTGCTGCCCCGCTCCATCAGCCCTGGGCGCCCCATCACCAGGCAGCGGCAGTGCTACCAATTCTCACCGCAACCCTAGGGTGGCGTAACCGACAGATCAATCCCCTGTAAATACTCCCTTCCTACGGTTATGAGGATGGACGGCCGTATGAGCCCGGGTCCGGTCACCACTCGAGCCGCAGTAACGAACGCAGATCCGAGCTTCTCCTGCAGCGGCAGCGGCCCCCGTCCGCAACACAATCTCATGTGTGTGGGTGTGCGATCTGATGTGTGTGGGTGTGCGATCTGATGTGTATGGGTGCGCGATCTGATGTATGTGGGTGTGTGCGATCTGATGTGTGTGCGTCTGTGCGATCTGATGTGTATGGATGTGCGTTCCACTGCAAGTGCTCCCATTTGTAGTCTGGTGAGTATGATTGCGGGGTCTTCTCTCTTTTGGGGGTATCAGCTTTCTATAATAAAGTGTTCTGCAGTATCCTTTAACTGTTTTAGCTGCACTTCATTATTGGCCACCTCATTATTGGCCGCAACTAGGGCTTACTTTCAGGGTAGGGCTTATATTTAAGCCTTGCTCCAAAAGGCCGAAATCCCTGCTGGGGCTTATTTTTTTTGGGGGGGGGGTCTTATTTTTGGAAAAACATGGTAGTTGTCATTTAGTGTGTGAATATATATATATATATATATATATATATATATATATATATATATATATTATGTGCCAAGTATGGGGGACATATATACCTGAATGGAGGACCTCGGTACAGGATGGAGAAAATATATACTAGGATGGACCAGACATGGGGGAATATATACCAGGATGTCAGACATATATACCAGAATGGGGACAGGAGGCTATTTTGGTTATCATGCTGTATATGGGACATACGTGGGGCTCATGCTGTATTTGGGAGCCTATCTGGGGGCTCATCCTATATATAGGAGGTTATATGGGGGCTCCTGCTTTATATAGTAGGCAATGTGCAGGCTCATGTTGTACAGTATATAGGAGAATGTGTGGGGGCTCATACTGTATATAAAAGGATGTGTGGGGGCACATGCTGTAAATGACAGGTTAGTTGAGGGGCTCATGCTATATATAGAAGGCTATCTGGGGACTCATGCTATATATTTGAAGGCTATGCGTGGGTTCATGTTGTATGTAGAAGGTTCTGAGGGGTCTCATACTGTATTTAGGAGGCTATGTGAGGGTTCATGCTGTATATAGGAGGATATGTGGAGGCTCATGTTATATATAGGAGAATGTGTGGTGGTTCGTGCAATATATAGGAGTCTATGTGGGGGGCACATGCTGTATATAGGAGGCTATATGAGGGCTCAGGCTGTATATAGTAGGGCTAATAGTGTCGAGCGCCTCCGGACCGGAGGCCACGTCACTCTGTTAAGGGGAGGCAGTGGGGGTGGTGGTGTACGTTGGATGTCGGATGAGCCGTGACGCCACCCACGGGTTGTGACAGGATACACCACCGCTGAGGCAGGAGTGAAGGGGATTCCCAGGATCGGTGTTGGTGGCGCAGCCTTGATGTTAACCCCTCCGTGGGCAGGGGCGGTGCGCGCCGGGGCCCGATGGGGAGGGCGATGGGATGGTAGTGCAAGGTGTCGTGCCGCGGTGCGGTGCCGTACCCGGGTGACACTGATGTACTCACTATTAATCCACACTCAGAGTCACTGATAAACCAAAGTCGAGGTTGATCGGGGGCCCGCAGCCGGCTACTTGTGTCCCTTGTGAGGCTGGTGATGGTCCCTTTCCCTTGCACCTTTAGTTCTTGGTTCCTGGCTCCCCTGCCTGTACAGTGGTAGCCCGCTCCCCGGCGTTCAGCTACCGGAGTAGCCCTCTGTTGCCCGCAGGCGCTGGCCCGTCAGGAGTTTGGCCTTTGGTGGTGGCACTCACCCGGTATCGGTTGGCTTTTGCCTTCTTTTGGGTCTTTGGGTGAGAATGAACCCGTGAGGTCCATACTGCAATCAGTTAATTTGCCTACACTCATTGGTTTCCAAGCTAGGTCGGGGTCTGAGTTCCCGGTTTCTGGTGCTCCGGTTGACAGTTGACTCCCCGGTTCAGGTCCGGCGGGCTCCAACCCTGCCCGGTCCCTACGGTTCCGCCGGTCGTTACACCGGTACTCCTGCAGGCGGCCACGACCGTCTGCCTGCCTGACGTTTCAAAGGGTCCCAGGCTCCAACCCGGGTCCCTGACAGCTCTCTCCTCACTCCTGTCACTTCAAACTCCAACTACTCAACTAACTTCCTGCCTCAGGACAGTAGTCTCCTCGGTGGTCGTGTCTTTCCGCCTGACTCCGCCCACCTGGTGTGCCCTACTCGCCCTGAGGGAGGCATCAGGTCTCCCTTTCGGGTGACTGGTGTGTCCTCACAAGGGATGGGTGTGTGTGTTTTACCTGTGACCCCTGGGGCCCAGGGCGTCACATTCCCCCTTGGTTTATTGCAGACCGTCCGCGGGCTGCCCGACCAACTCAGGTTTATTTTTGTTTTTCTTTTTTAACTGGAAAAAATGGGAAACAGTTACAAGTATAAAAACATTATTACAACACACGGTTACTGGAGGTCTTCCCTTAACGGGAGGCATTTTGCTTTAACGTTATGTAACTTTAAATAACGGAACGGGTTCATGTCCTTCCGCCTTTTTCACGCAAGCAACCTAGCCTTGATGCTGCCCCCAAAAAATGGGCAGCACCCCTTTTCCCCAGTCCGGAAACAGGAACACCGCTAGATCACCCAGGCGGGAACGGGTACGGTGCAGCGCACCCAGCAGTTGCCCAAGGGCTCCCCGAAGGATGGTCACCGGTCCTGGTGGTGACCGGACCCCAGCCTGCTCTGCTGCGGGTCCTACCTCCAATCTGCCTCTCCGAAGGCTTGCAAAACGGGAAGGCATGTCAAATGGGGCTGGATGGGGAAATATTTACAAGCCCAATAGTTTTTGGGTGGCCAGCAAGTCCACGGCCTTGTCCATGAGCAGTCACTCACGCAACAGGAGCAAAACGGGGTCAAAGGGGCAACACAAGTCCCAACGGGGATGGGCACTTCAGTAGCCAATGGGCCACCAGCAATTCTCTTCTTAGTCTCAACGGGAACAAATGGTAACTTCAAACAGTGAACAGGGTCCCAACGAAGACAGTTTCACTTGCGGATCAGGTGTTTAAGCATCTTCTCCCTCGTACTCATCCTCCACGATCAAATCGGAGCTGTACGGTGGGGGAGGGGACCGGGACCGCTCCGGGACGATGCAGCTCCTTCTACTGCGGACATCCAGGGTGAACCAGCCCCTCTCCCCTCGGTGCCGGGTGTATTGCACCAGGTCTCCGGGCAACAGATTTCGATCCGGGTGACCGAACGGGAGATGGGCATTCACATCCCGCCGGGAGAAGAATACCTCCGCTTCCAGGCCGGGGTCATAGGGGAACCCCCAGCCTTTGTCCTGGTTAAATCTCCGGACCTGGCCCTGGTAGGTTGGGCCCCGCACCCAGGATCCGGCACTCCTCAGATGCTCCTTCCCCTCAATGGTTCGGGCAAGGACCTCCTCCCTCCTCTTCTCGCTGGCCACGATCGCCCAGCTCAGTTGGCTAGGCTTCCGCTCCCAGTATGGGGCATCCGCATGCCCGGGGTCTATTTTGGTGGGGGTCTGGCCCAGCCGGTGCTCCCCGGTGTCGACCACGATAGGCACTCTCAAAGGGGAGCCCCGCTGTGTTGTGGTCGGCTCTGCTGCCCTGCAGCTGCCTCCCCGCGGAACCTCAGCCGAGGCCCGCGACCCTGGAGCGGTCTGCTTCACCTTCTGTGCCCTCTTGGCCGGGTGGACTGCCGGGGCCGGTGCATTCTTGGGTGCGGTCACTTCCGGGATGACGGGGATTACTTCGGGAGCGGGCGCTGGCCGGGAACAGGCTTTCCACGGCAGCGGGTACGGTGCAGCAAACTCTGGCAGCAGGTCGGAACCGGCCTCCCCAAGTAGCTCCTCGCAGGCGCCTGCAGCGGGCTCCGCCACCGATGTCGGGGGTGGGGATCCACGTGGCGAGGCAGCGGAAACCGCCACGAGCAGTGGAGGAGGCGGTATGGAGGGCAGGAGCAGACCAAGTCCCTCAGCCGCAGCGGCCGGTCCCTCAGGGACATAAGTTCGTGGGTCGCCTTCCCACCTTTCCAACACCGCCATCCTTTCACGAACCCGCACGGCAGCCGCTATCCCCACCATCTCCGCTGCCCAGTGCTCCACTAGGAGGCATACCTGTTGCTGGAGGCGGCAGCACATCTCCGTGGTCTGGGCTTCGACCCACACCGCGGTCCCAGGCTTGGGCTGTTTCGCTGGAGTGGCCATGCTGCTGCTACACCGACGGGGTCCAGGAACGGAACGGATGCAGAGTCCTGGAGTCCCTGCCCTTTATCTTTGCAATCACATGAGGCATCTCCTTCACCCGCCTCCCCCGTGGTCTTTTCTCTGCACTCTTCTTCTTCCCTGTTCCCAGGGGGTGGGGCTTCAACTTCGCGCTCTTTCGTTTTTGGAGGAAGATGGAGGCGGGAAACCTTTGCGCCCAAGATGGCGGATCTTCAACTTTTTCAGCAGGACGCTGCTGACGGATTCTTCCGAGGCGCACTTCCACGGGTGAGTGGACTGTCCGAATCCTGTTTGTGATGCCAGAAAGAGTAGATGTGTACCGCCCTGGGAGGGCTCGGCTGCTTCCTGCCGGGCTGAGCCGCTCGAGGTCCGGGCTTGGGTGGTCGGTGGCTTGAGCGCCTCCGGACCGGGGGCCACGTCACTCTGTTAAGGGGAGGCAGTGGGGGTGGTGGTGTACGGTGGATGTCGGGTGAGCTGTGACGCCACCCATGGGTTGTGGTGACAGGATACACCACCGCTGCGGCAGGAGTAAAGGGGATTCCCGGGATCGGTGGTGGTGGCGCAGCCTTGATGTTAACCCCTCCATGGGCAGGGGCAGTGCGTCCCGGGGCCCGATGGGGAGGGCGATGGGATGGTAGTGCAAGCTGTCGTGCTGCGGTGCGGTGCCGTGCCCGGGTGGCACTGATGTACTCACTATTAATCCACACTCAGAGTCACTGGTAAAGCAAAGTCAAGGTTGATCGGGGGCCTGCAGCCGGCTGCTTGTGTCCCTTGTGAGGCTGGTGATGGTCCCTTTCCCTTGCACCTTTAGTTCTTGGTTCCTGGCTTCCCTGCCTGGACAGTGGTAGCCCGCTCCCCGGTGTTCAGCTACCGGAGTAGCCCTCTGTTGCCGCAGGCGCTGGCCCGTCGGGAGTTTGGCCTTTGGCGGTGGCACTCACCTGGTATCGGTGGGCTTTTGCCTTCTTTCGGGCCTTTGGGTGAGAATGAACCCGTGAGGTCCAGACTGCAACCAGTTAATTTGCCTACACTCAATGGTTTCCAAGCTAGGATGGGGTCTGAGTACCCGGTTTCTGGTGCTCCGGTTAACGGTTGACTCCCCGGTTCAGGTCCGGCGGGCTCCAACCCTGCCCAGTCCTTACGGTTCCGCCGGTCGTTACACCGGTACTACTGCAGGCGGCCACCACCGTCTGCCTGCCTGACGTTTCAAAGGTTCCCAGGCTCCAACCCAGGTCCCTGACAGCTCTCTCCTCACTCCTGTCACTGTCACTTCAAACTCCAACTACTCAACTAACTTCCTGCCTCAGGACAGTAGTCTCCTCGGTGGGCGTGTCTTTCCACCTGCTCCACCCACCTGGTGTGCCCTACTCTCCCTGAGGGAGGCATCAGGTCTCCCTTTCGGGTGACTGGTGTGTCCTCACAAGGGATGAGGGTGTGTGTGTTTTACCTGTGACCCCTGGGACCCAGGGCGTCACATCTATAGTATGCTATGTGGAGGCTAATACTGTCTCCAGGGTGCTATGTGGGAGCTAATTCTGTCTATAAGGGACTTTTTGGATTTCATAGAGGGCTGTGTGCGATCTCATACTGTATACATAAGGGTGTGTGGACTCATAATGTTTGTAGGTGGCTTTGTGGGAGTTCATACTATATAAAGGGAACCTGTGTGGAGCTCATGCTGTTTTTAGGGGACTGTATATGGACTCATTCTGCATATAGTTTGTCTGTTTGTGGGCTCATACTGTATATACGAGGGGTTGCTGATAAGTCTTTGGTTTTGTGATTTTTTTGTTTCTATGGTAATGAATGTTACATCACATGAAAGCCTTATGTGTGTACTGTATGTTTTTTTTAATTTTGTGTTTGTTGTGTAGCGTCTCAGTCTACATCAGGGTGCTACAGGGAACTGCATCCTGTATCCCGGGGTGCAGGGCCTACCCCCCGTGGTTCCAGGTTCCCATCAACAGTGTCACTGACACTACAAATCCCAACCACACCTCACACCAGGGCAGAACAGACACACCAGTTGGTTGGTCAAGTTGGAGCATGGCCGCCCACCTAGGGGTCAGGCAGACTGGTGGGAGAGGAGAAAAGGAGTTGAGTGGTAGCCCTCAGAGAGTGAGGAGCAGGGGAGTTGGAGCTCCCAGGGAGGCGATAGGTTGGGTCGCAAATGGTGATACAGGACCACAGGAGTCAGGGACCGGTATTAGGAACACTAGACAGGAGTGTAACAGACACAGTCTAGGAGGACTGTTGGCACCAGAAAGCCCAGCAACCTTATCGGTACCTGCGGGGTACAGGACCCTAGATCGGGGAGTAGCTTCAAGCAACCTGATAATTAACCTGTGGAGGATAGTCTCTTTATGAACTTTCCCCAAGAGCTCAGAGATTGGAGGCATCAGCACAACGTGGGGGATAGGGTTCTCCAAAATACACAACCCACTGAAATCCCAAGTGCCAGCCACCAAGAGCACAGCTGGCATACACATGGGTAGCGGGGCCCCGAGAGCTTCAAGCCAAGGGGCCACAACTGTAAAACAATTGGTAACAATTGGCAGGGCTCCGGACTTACCAAGTGACACTGGTGGGAGCGGGACCTGGACGGGCTCCCCCCGTAGAGACTGCGGTGCCTAGAGACTTTGGTTTACCATCTATGTGAGTGTCTACTTAATTCCCCTGATCCACCACTACGATTACTGCAGTGAGTAATCTAACCTCTACACCCTGCTTCCCAAGGCCAAGCAAGCTACCGTTCACCAAATCCCCACTATCCGGGGCCTTCCCTACCTGCGGAGGGACCGACACCTGGCTGCCACACACCATCTGCCCCGGTACTCCCATCAGCAGCGGTGGTACTCCCCCTTTACCGCAACCTGCAGGTGCCGTCACGAACATTCATCCCCTGTAAATATTCCCTTACATTTGAAGTGGCCGCAAGCCCTCGGGTCTGGAGATCCTCGAGCCACAGCAACCCCGGATCCGAGGAGTTCGACTGGTGCTGGGGCGGCACAGTTGCTTATGGCAACAGTGTTCTACGCACAAGGGAAAACAAAATGGCGGAGTCTAATGCGATATTCACAGCAACTGAGAGCGGAGGAGTGATGAAATTCTTGTTTCTGCAAGGAAAGTCTGGGAAGCATATTCATGGTGATATGTCGCAGATATTGGGGGATCAATGCCCTTCATATTCCACAGTTAAGAACTGGGTTGCCAAATTTAAAACGGGCCACTTCAGCACTAATGATGAGGAACGTCCTGGACGACCGAGAGTGGTTATTGTTCCGGAGATCGTTGATGTTGTGCACAATCTCATAGTGGAGAATCGACAAATTTCAGCTAAAGCAATAGCAGACATCATGGTGATTTCCCGTGACCGTATTTGTGTCATTATCCATGAACATTTGGACATGAGGAAGCTATCTGCAAAGTGTGGCCCCAAATGTTTGACAACAGATCAGAGAAGCATGTGAGTGAAAACTTCCCAGCCCATTTGTCAGCGCTTCCAGACCGATAAGAACTTCCTGGACCGACTGGTCACTATGGATGAGACCTGGATTTATTTGTATGACCCTGAACATAAGGAGCAGTCAAAAGAGTGGTTCTCCTTGTGCAAAGAAATTCGGGGGTGTAAAAAATCAGCCACTAAGATGATGGCGTCTACTACCTTCAAAAAGGTTCCACCATCAATGCAAAGTATTACATTGAACTTTTGGACCAATTGAAGGCAGCTCTGAAGGCCAAAAGGTGCTGCAAGCTGTCCAAAGGAATCTTGTTTCTGCAAGACAACGCTTCCGCTCACACTGCACAAGTGACCACGGCGAACTGGCAGAGCTGGCCTTCCAGCTAGTTGACCACCCACCTTATTTACCAGATCTAGCTCCTTCATCTGTTTGCAAACCTGAAGAAACACAGCAAGGGTACCAAATTTCACACCATTTCTAATGCCATGGCTGCTACGGATGCCTGGTTTGAGGCACAACCCAAATCCTTCTTTTTGCTAGGCTTACAGAATTTGGAATACCGATGTAAGAATTGTGTTGACATCAGTGGAGAGTATGTGGAATAAATGTAAAGTTTCATCATCCTATCTTCTTTTTTTCTGGATAAAGCCAATGACTTATCGACAGCCCCTCGTGCAGGACCTGTGTCAACGAGTGTCTCTCGCTTTTGAGAGATTTGTGACGATTCTGTGATCCAAGCGTCAGATATACCTGTGGGGCTTTGCATATTAGGCCTCTTTCACACGTGTGTGAAAATCACGCAAGTTTTTCATTTACGTGTCAAAGGTGCGTATGGCCCTCCATGTGCCATGTTTATGGCACACATGTGTTCTCCGTGATAACACACAGAGAACAGGAACTTTCTGCTCACCTGTCCCTGTCGCTGCTGTCCTTGGTGCTGATCTACGGTCTTTGGTCCTGCCGATTCTCCGCTGCTGCAGCTTCCGGCTAGCAGTGGAGTGAAAATGAGCATAATGAGCGGGGGTCGGAAGCAAGCGGCAGAGACAGTAGTGCTGGAGAAGGTGAGTATAGAAATTCCTTTTAATTCACAGACACGTGTGTTTTCTCCGCTGCGTGTCACACGGATTACATCCGTGTGGTCCTTGTGCGGTCCGTGTGACACCCGTGAGGCCGGAGAAAAATGGACTTTTCTACCTGTGGAGCACACAGGCACACGTATGCTCCACACGGACATATGGTCCATGGCAAAACATGCACGTGAGCGTAGACCCATTGATTTCAATGGGTCTACGTGTGCCCGTGTCTCTGGCACGTGAGGAAATGGACCAAACACGTACTGGAGACACGGACGTGTGAAGGAAGCCTTAGGCTAGATGTGCAAACTGCATGTGACTGGATCCTTTTTTTTTGGATTCCAACGCATGCCACCGCTAGTGACCTGACCGTTTTATTACTGGATCCGTCTACTGGATCCAGTAAAAAAACGGACCCTTCACTTGCGTTTGCATGCGTTTGGGTGCTGTTTTTCAGCTTAGTTTTGATGGATCCATTTGTTCTATGTCATCTGCCATTCAGCTTTGCTACATGCCCGCTGACAGCGGACACAGACAGAGCCATGTAGCAGAGATGAATGGCAGATGACAGCAAACACAGACAGAGTCACATGATCAGAATGAAGTCGGATGAACTTCACCCGACTTCATTGTCATCCCGTGGCTCTGTCTGTGTGGCATGGCCTGATTTTTGGTCACCGGTGAAGGTCTCACCGGTGACCGCAAATCCCCTGAGTGACTGCAGTGATCTGCGCGATCAGCGGTGCCGTCACTAAGGTTACCCGCGGCCACAGCTGGATCCTCCAACTGTTACAGCAAGTCGCCCGAGTGACAGCGAAGAAGTCACAGGTGAGTTGCGGTGACAGTTGGAGGATCCAGCGGTGGCCGCGAGTAACCTGAGTGATGGCACCGCTGATCGCGATACTCACCTCAGTTGCTGCGTGGAGCTGACAGGAGCGGCGGTGTCTTCTGCAGCTCCTGTCACCTTCATGTAGCAAAGCTGGAAGCGACGCTGGACCTCCGTGGATTACGCCGGACATGGAGGGCTTTTTCGGGCTTAATAAATTGGTGAACGAGGGAATTTGTTAGTGTTTTTTATTGCAGATAAAGGATTTTTTCAGGTGTGTGTGTTTATTTACTGTAACTTACAGATTACTCATGGAAGGTATCTCGGGGAGACGCCTGACATGATTAATCTAGGACTTAGTGGCAGCTATGGGCTGCCATTAACTCCTTATTACCCCGAATGCCAACGCACCAGGGCAAATCGGGAAGAGCCGGGTAGAGTCCCAAAACTGTCGCATCAAATGGATGCGGCCATTCTGGGCGGCTGCTGGCTGATATTGTTAGGCTGGGGGGCTCCCCATAACGTGGGGCTTCCCATCATGAGAATACCAGCCTTCAGCCGTTTGGCTTTACCCTGGCTGGTATCAAAATGGGGGGAACCGCATGCCATTTTTTTAAATTATTTATTTATTTCTCTGCTCCATAGTGACACGCCCACTGGCGGGGGTGATTGGTTGCAGTGAGACAGCTGTCACTCAGCGTGTGGGCGTGTGTCACTGCAACCAATCAACCAACCAATGCAACCAGATTGTTTAATGAGCGGCCGGCTTTTTCAAAAGTGGAGAAGCCGTCGGAGCAGTGTGAACGCCGTGCAGTGCGGCGCTGGTGATCGGTGACTATGAGAGAGGGGGGGAGAGGGATAGACCGATATGGACAGAGAGAGAGAATAGAGACCGAGAGGGAGAGACCGACAGACAGACAGAGAGAGAATATAGACCGACAGAACAACCGACAGAGAAAGAATAGAGACTTTAAAGTAAAACAAAAAATAAAATAGTTATCTAAACCAATAGTTAGCTAATGAAGAGATTCAGAGATATATAGATCATGAGAGATAAAAATATAGATAGATAGATACTGTAGATAGATACATAGAAATGTATATATAGAGATAGGAAGTGAGCAAGATTATGGAACGAAATATATATATATATAGATCAGTAGATAGATAAGTTGCTTTTACAATTAAATTTTTTTTTTTAAAAAAAAATAATAGATTGATAATGTTAAATATAAATATAGATATATTTAACATTTTATATATATATATATATATTTATTTAACATTTCTATTTTGAAAGACATATAGTTCTTACTAAATATGTAAATGTATATTATAGATTTTATGATTCAATAAAGAATTTGAAGATTATGATAGAAAGATTTGTGCTTCAGACCATGTTTTCAACTGCAAAAAGGATCATTCCAGCCGCAGGCAATCGCAAATGTGAAAAATAGATGCGGCGCCCATTGAAATACATTGCAGCTAGTGCTGCAATGTTCTGGATCCGGTGACCTGCAGTTTTTGATCGGAAGGAAAAACTGCCGCATGTAGCGTTTTTGAAAGATGGTTAAAAACTGCAAGTGAAAGGATCCAGACTCTGCCGCATGCAAACGCATGCAAACGCATGTTGCCGCTAGTCCATTGACATTGCATTGTGCTGTCAACGGATCTGGCAACATGCGTTTTCAGTTTTTCTGCCGACCGGCAGATAAACGCTAATGTGAAGCTAGCCTTAAACGTATTTGCTTTCTGTTGGCGCAGCAAGGGTTAATGTCTCATTTCATTGCTGCTAGCTCCTAATTAGTTGATCTCAGCTGCAGCCAGTTTGTGGTCACTCCACTCCTCTTTAAATAGTCACATGATCCATCTTCTGATGCTGGCAGATGCATTCTATTCTGACCATCTGAGGAAGATGCTGGTGGAAGATCCTGCTATTGGGCTTGTGTCATATGCAGTTTGGCTTCAACAGTTTGTGGTATATCCATTTGTTTGTATCTGTCTGTGTGGGGGCACCTGCTGTTTGCTTGGGGGTGCTGTGTGTTGGTCATACTATATATGGGGGGGCTGACAGCATATGAGGGGTGATCCAAAAGTAATTGGTTATTTCTATTGCACACAGAAATTTAAAATAAAATGTTTTCTTCTCTCTTAGGTACCCCCTAAGGTACTTGTACTTACTGTAATTTTTCTGGTTATAAGACACTCTTTTCCTCCTAGAAATTTAGGAGTAAAGTAAGGGGTGCATCTTATAATCTGAATGTAGCTTACCAGAGGTGGTGGAGACTGAGAGGGATCGCAGGAGACAGGGGAATGCTGCTGGGTCTGTGGGGTGGGTGGTGAGGACTTCAAAATATGGCGCCTGGAGTCAGTTCGTGTACAGATGGAGCTCTCGGCTTAAGACCTCATCTGTGTATGTGCCACCTCCGACCTATTGATCTCCCAGCAGCAGACTTAAAGAAAATGCTGCCTGGAGGTGGCGCTTGCACAGATGGGATCTCAGCTTTCCATTGAGCCGAGAGCTCAATCTCCACACGTGCTGACTCTGGGTGCCATTTCTTTGAAGCCCCTGCTGCCCCAGCACAGCTGACAGTTTCTGAGACAGCATCTAGGACACCCACTGCTCTTGCTGCCCCTTCTGGTAAGACACCACTGTATAATAAGACTGACCCCCTACTTTTTTTTTTTTTTTGCTCTAAATTTGGGGTGTGTCTTATAAACCGAAAAATGTTAATTCTGCTCAATATTAAGTGATACAATTATTAATTATATTGTTTTGATGTGATGTTAATATTGCGCAGAATTAATCTCAGCCTATTGGTTTGTCCTCCACAACAGTCATGGTCTCATGTGGCCCCTAAGTAAAATTAATTCCCCACCCCTGCTATACACAGGAGTTCTGTATATAGTGTATAGGGACACTGCTAGAAATGAGTGGACCTGTGGATATCTGGGTTCATCAAATTCGCACGGACCTGAGTTTTTTGTTGGGGACTTTAACTTGACCCTGGATGCCAAAACTCATAGAAGTCAATGGGGACCCAAATTTCTGTGCTGAAAAAATGGTTGTAAAATGGTCATAATAAGGGCTCTTGCGCTGCAAAAGGCAACAAAATTGGGTAAGAGCAGGACAGTTATAAATACAGTGTTTCTCAGAATATAACACAGCTGTAAAGGGGCTTTACACGCTACGAAATCGTAAATGAATTATCGTCAGGGTCACGTTGTTTGTGACGCACATCCGGCGTCATTAACGATATCGCAGCGTGTGACACGTATGTGCGATCTTAAGCGACCGCAAAAGTGGTGAAAATCGTTCACCATGGAGAGGTCGTCCTAAAACAAAAAATCGTTAATTGTTTATTATTGATGTTGTTCGTCGCTACTGCGGCAGCCCACATCGCTGTGTGTGACACCGCAGAAGCGACGAACGTCTCCTTACCTGTGTCCACCAGCAATGAGGAAGGAAGGAGGTGGGCGGAATGTTACGTCCCGCTAATCTCCGTCCCTCCGCTTTGATTGGCCAGCCGCTTAGTTGCATCGCGGTGATGTCGTTGTGACACCAAACGCACCTACCCCTTGAGGGAGGGATTGTTCGGCAGTCCCAGCGACGCCGCCGACAAGGTATGTGCATGTGACGCTGCCGTTGCGATAATGTTCGACGGCAGCGATCACACGATATCGCATGCACAACGTGGGCGGGTTCTTTCGTGCTCGATATTCCTAGCAATTGCTAGAGATAATCGTAGCGTGTAAAGCCCCCTTACGACCCTTTTCTGGATTGCTAATTAAACTACATCAATAGTCATTGCTTTCCCCAACAACTCTGTGCCAATGACTGTGATTGGTTGCAGACCAGTTTGCTGTATTTTTTTTAAAAAAAGTAAAATTGTCGTGGGCTCCCACCCTAGTTTTGATAACCAGCGTGAGTAAAACAAACAATTATGGGCTGCAACTCCCAGTGTTTTGCTTTACTTTGGCTGGTTATCAAAAATAGAGGGGATCCCATGGTTTTTTTTTTTAATTTAAATAATAAAAAAAAAGAGAAAATAGGGTGACCCCAGACATTATTTTTTTTTTTTTTTTTTTTTGAACCAGCTAAGGTAAAGCAGACAGCTGGGGGTTCCCATTGTCAGGGTGGTAAGGTTTAGGCTATGTCCGCATGTTGCTTTTTACCTGCTTTTTTGCTGCTTTTTCAACTGCAGCGTTTAATGCCAAAATGGTTGTGTTCTGCTTTTCAAGCAAAGTCTATGGGAATTTGGGTTTCTTGTCCGCACTATGCAGTTCAAACTGCAGCCTTTTTGTTGCAGAACTTTGGTCAAAAACTCAGCTTTGCAGTGCAAAACCCAAATGGCAAAAACAATTGACATGTCAGTTGTTTTTGCCATTTGGGTTTTGCACTGCAAAGCTGAGTTTTTGACCAAAGTTCTGCAACAAAAAGGCTGCAGTTTGAACTGCATAGTGCGGACAAGAAACCAAAATTCCCATAGACTTTGCTTGAAAAGCAGAACACAACCATTTTGGCATTAAACACTGCAGTTGAAAAAGCAGCAAAAAAGCAGGTAAAAAGCAACGTGCGGACATAGCCTAATGGTTATTAACACATCACAGCCTAAAAATACCAGCCCGCAGCTGCCCCAGAATTGTGGTGTCCATTAGATGTGTCAATTCTGGCCCTTTACCTGACTCTTCCCAATCCCACACAGCAGAGGGTACTCTGGGAGCCACCAGCTATCCTCAACCCCATATATTAATAGATGCTCCAATTCTGGAGCGGCTGATATTCTTATGCTGGGTTGTTCTAATATCCATGGCCCTTTCCATCCTAATACCAACCTCCAGCTATTAGCTTTACCTTTGCTGGTTATTAAAAAAAGTCCATATTTTTTTTTTTATATTAAAAAAACAGAGCGGGATCCCCTCTCTTTGGTAACCACCCAAGTTAAAGCAGACAGGGTTATCAAAAATAGGGTGGCAGCCTATGTCGTGTGGGTTGTTGTGTTTTTGTTTTTTTGTTTTTTGTTTTTTTTCTTTAAATATTCATGATCAGTATTGTATTCATTCACTGTGATGATGATATGTGGTCTGGTCACAGTGTGGTGGTATTTCTCTCTTGCATGTGGTATTTTGAGGTCACTGTGGTGGTGGTGATTTGTGGTCTGAGTATGGCGGTATTTCCCCCTTGTAAGTAGTATTATTGGTCTTGGTATAGTGGATTGTGTTGTGTACAGAGGGCATTTGTACTCTGGTATTAATTAGGAGAAGATTATTTATTTCCATTAGAGATTAAATACTTGGAAGTGTAACCGCTCACTGTCCTGTGACTATTACTCAGAGGCAGAGATGCATTTACAGGGTTCTCTGGTGAAAACAAGTAATCACCTCTCTACAGGATAATTGATACCGACTGCTGGAATAGCACAGATCGGCAACACGGGGAAGTCTTATCCCCTTTAGACTGAAGCTCATGTTTGACTCGACTACTGATCTATTAATTCCCTCAGTGGCTGCAAGCGCAGCACTTGGCTTTTTTTAGATTCTAGAAGCTCAAAAGAGGATTAATGGAGCTGTGGTCAGACCTCTGAGCTGCCTCTGCATTTTATAATGGGGACAAAAGTGCCCTGTCAGGGCTAAAAGTTCAGATATCGCTGATTGATAAGTTGACACCGATCTTGTGGCTCCTGTGCATCAGTGATGACTTCTTCTCACAATAGAATCATTTTATTGGAAATTACCATAAGTGTCCATCCCAGTTATGGTGTGCGCACAGTAGATGGCAGGAGCCGCCTGTATCTTACTGTGGAAGCTCCACTATAAAGGGGATAACTATTAACAGGTATATTTGCATATAGCTGTACAGTGGGCCCCTAAAGTCAATGGCTTCTGTGGGCCCCAGTCCGACTCTGATGGCACCCCCTGCAGTCACACTGAGCCTGAATGGTGTGATCTGATATGTCACCAGAAAATTATAGTTCGGAGGTCACTGTGATTCATTCACTGTTGTGAAATCTTTGTCATTGCTTTTCTTTTCTCCACATATTCAACAGATGGATCCACAAAATACAGTCCACTCCTCAAGCATTCAGTCCTTACAAATTTCAGAAAGTGGAGTGGAGTGGATCTCTTAACACCATCCAGTAAGTATGCTGTTTCTGGCCATAAAATACTATAAGACACGTCTAGAATGTTATACAGGGTTAGGATTTCGAATGACCCAGTGGTGGAGTGTAGCATTTGTAGTGAGCCAGATCAGTGGCGTAACTAGAGTTTGATGGGCTCTGGTGCAAAATTTGGACCCCCTCCCCGTCCTCAGAATACAAGATAATTACGCTGACACTTGGTCTTTCCCTTAGCACCCAGATTTCCATGTTCTGATATCCATCTTGTCCTTAGCACCGAGCTTTCCAGTGCTCTGCTACACCTAGTCCCCTCAGCACCCAGCTTGCCCTTGATATTAGAGCAAGGGAAAGCTGGGTGATGAGGGAAAAATGTATAGAAAAACATGGGAAAGTTGAGTGCTAAGAGAAAGATGTATGGGAAAGCTGGGTGCTGAGGACAAGATGAATATCAGAATAAGAAATCTGGGTGCTGAGGGATATAAGAGCATGGGAAAGCTGGGTGCTGAGGGAAAGCCATAGTCTCTCAGCAACCAGCTTTCACATCCCTTGCTTGTATCTTTCTTCCCCATCCTGGTAAAAGGCCCCATCCATTTTTTTATTTTTTTTTTTCTTTAATGGTACACGAGTGTGGGTATTAAGTTTTGGGTTTGTTTGTTTTTTTGGGCACTTTTAGTATTCTGCTTCTTAGTGTCTGAATTTTATCACTAAAAATGTCACACATGTACACATTCACTTACTCATACAAATGCAGCCATACTGTACACTATATTTTTCTATACTGTGTCTGCTTTTTTGTACACACTGTGTACACAAAGAAATGTCTGACAGCAAACTCCATGAAGATGTTGACACCCTGTCACCATCACAGGACAGTGGTGAGGCATGTTATATCAGCTACAGGGCAGTGGAGGAGGGGGCAGGAGAGTGCAGCTGTGAGGGCAAATAGGAGGATAGAAGAGTAGTGGGGCTAGAGGCATTCTTCAGGGAGATCTAGTACTCACTTCAGGTTGCATTGTGTTCCTCTGGAACGTCCCCCTCCTGCTAGTCCCAACTACAAAGTGATGGAGGAGGAGAGAAGGAATACCATTGTACCGCCCTGGGGGCTTGGTTGCTACAGCTGAGCCGCTCGGCTCTGGTGTCGGTGGCTTGAGCGTCTGGGGACCCGGGGGGTCACGTCGCTCTGCAAAAGGGGCAGTTGTTTTGGGGGTGATCGGGTGGGTGCGCGGCCGGAGCCGCGGTGGAGATTGTTCATGACGCCACCCACGGGTCGTGGTAATAGTCGGCACCACCGCTGCTGGTGATGGTGGGGGGCTCCCAGGTGGCGGTGTTGTGGCGCAGCTAGCTGGTGACCCCTCCGTGGATAGGGGGTGTGGATCCCGGGGCCCGCTGGTGGATGTGATGAAGGGAGACACTGGAGGGATGCAGGACGGCGTTGCGCAGCGCTGTGCCTGAGGACACTGGTGTACTGACTCAGAAGAAACACTCTGGAAACGTTGGTAAACCAGAAACGGGATAGCTGTCAGTGCCCGCAGCTGGCTGCGTGTTTTCCCCCTACTCGGGTTGGTGGTGACGTCTTTCCCTGCACCCTCTTGTCTGTGTGACTACATATGCCTGGACAACAGTAGTCCGCTCCCTGACTTGTAGGGGCCGGAGGAGCCCTCTTGCCCACAGGCACTGGCCCGTGGGATTGCGGTGCCTGAGCGGTGGCTTCCTGTCCCCCTTGGTGGTCTGTTTCCGTCTATCGGGACTTTGGGTGGGAATGAATCTATGATCCAAGCCTCAATCAGTTGATTTGACTCGGTCCAGTTGCTTCTGGGCCTCGTACAGGGTCTGAGTACTCCTCTTTGGTGCTCCGGTTTTGTTTTGACTCCCCGATTCGGTACCGGCGGGCAACGACCCAGCCCCGGTGCCTTGACGGTTCCGCCGGTTCTACTCCCGGTCTCCTGCAGATGGCCACCACCGTCTGTCTCCTGGCCACAAGGTCCCTAGGCTTCCACCTTGGCCCTGACAGACTTTACTCCACAGCTCGTTCAGCTACCTCCTCTCCTTTCCTCTCCCTAACACAATGTCTGACTCTAACTGTCTTTTCCCTGCCCCTGCCCATCAATCCTCTTCGGTGGGTGTGGCCAACTGCCTGACCATGCCCCTGGGTGTGGATATCTGGGACAGATAGGGGTGACTCAGGGTTTTGGTTGACTGTTGGAACCTTTTTGGGGAACCAGGTGTTAGTCACCTGCATATCTGTGACCCCTGGTTAGTCCAGGGCGTCACACCATCTCCTTAGAAGTCTCTTGTATTTCTGCAGCACTCACTGCACAGGCCTGAGACTCCACAACAGGTCTGTGGTGGTGGGCGGGGCTTACTGCTGTGAGGCTCTGGAGCAGTGAGTGCAATGCAGGGGATGGCTGTGCTGGAGGAGGAGGCAATGATCAGCTTTTCTTGCCTCTTTTGATGTACAGGGAGGGGCGGAACTTAAATGGAACATACAGCGTCCGTGCTGTGTGCTGGAGGAGAGACTGTCAGGGCAGTGGGCTGTAGAGCAGTGAAGCATAGATTTCCAGGTGGGCTGTAGAGCAGTGAAGCAGCACATCATCGCCCAGCATATGCATAAAGCCGGCGGCTGGGTGATCACTGTGCTGCTATTACTGCTCTCCCTACCCATAAGCCCACCCACCTCTCAGCACTGGCTTAAGTGGAAGGAGGTGGGCGGGATTATGGGAATGGAGAGCAGTGAATATGCATTTTCTTAAGTAGCAGGGACATGTTAGACCCAGAGCCGGCTGCTGTCTCCTGTGATGCCGTATTTTGCAGCACAGGGACCACACGGGTCTCAGTGTTGCGACCCCCTGCGATCGTTCTGCCCCTGACCCAGATGTTTGTTGCTCACACCTGCTGGTCTAGTGCTTTTTATTACTCCCTAGCTATCCTGTAGTCTTACCACCACAGGCGATCCACCTGGCTGACTATTTCTAGTGGTCCCGTTTAATAGCATACATGGAATCTCAACAGTTAATATGCAATGTAATGAGACATTACTGTATTCTAATAAGTTGTGGACCTTGCAACCCTCTGCATGGCCGCTACTAAGCCAGTGTCAGCTAATCAGTGGGAATTCGGTCATCTGCTGCCCTAATATTGGTGGCATATCCTAACAATTGGTCATCAATAGTCAAATCTTGGAAAACCCCTTTATCTGTAATGTAGGAAATGTACAAAGTTTGTCACAAAAGTATTTGGGTTGGATGAGAAAAGGGGAATATACTATGTCTGTCACGCTCTTGAAAACCACCTTTTACAAATCCTAATCTCCTCTGTTACTTGCGCATTTACAACAGATGATTTGTTTCATGTACTATAGAGAGGAGACCACGGAACATGAGGATGAGGATGAGAAGGTGGTGAACGGCGGCAGCATGACCAGGTAAGAACAGACATTTAATGAGCAAACCTTCTAGATTCCTTATTGAGCCAGGGCCACACGGGTGACTACTGTGATCCTCACATGACACTCGGCTCACACTGGTAGCACAGCAGGAGCCGAGTTTCACGGCAACTGAGGTCTGATCATGCGATCGGACCACAGCTGCAGGGGGAGGGCCGGTGCTGAGGGGAGGGAGGGATTTATCTCCCTCTCCTTCATTGCCAGCTATTGACATGCTCGCCCTGCACTTGCAGTAACAAGTATAGTCCAGTGCGATTATTTTATTTTTTTTTTTTCTTGCTTTTACTCTCCCTTGCCCCATAGACTTGAATGGGTGCGAGAGAAACAAGGATCACATAGTACCCGCAGCATGCTGCAATTGTTTTCTTGGTCTGATTAGGGCTGAGAAAATAATAGCTCATGAGTGCTGGCACATAGGCTAATATTGGTCCGACTGGAATGCGATGTTTTATCGCATTCCACTCGCTCCGATTTTCATGCCGTGACGTAGGCCTTACTGTGCATATTTGACTACAGAGTGACCATTTAGCGGTTGTTTTTTTGCCACTCCTACTCCCCCTCCCCCTGCCCCTATGTGAGATGATTGGGATATCCCTTCATATTATGCACATTGTACTTTATTTCATACATTCATCTGTTACACTCATCATGCACACAATATGTTATATTCCTCATTCTTTTATTTTTTTTCATGCCACTTTTGCATTTTATATTTAAAACCTGTATTGACATTTGCCTATTGTCACTCATATTCATATTGTCGTGTTGCAAAAGTTTCCATTAATGCAGGTCCAATATACTGTTCAGTCTTCTATTTACCATGATAATATGCTGTCACCTCATGACCTCTGCTTATGTCAAGTACCCTTATAAATCCACACATCCAATTTTATGAGTGCCCAGCATTATGCAGATTGTGTCCGGCTGGTTCCCAACTCTGTCTTCCCAAGCAAAACTGTTTGCAGATCTTTGTGTCATGTGATGCAGTCCATGTTCCCCTGGAAGTCGACAACGAAGCATGTGTAACCACATGCCGCACCCTCATCTCATTGACCACATTTGTCTTTTTAAACACCCCAACGCTATTGACAGCAGTCCTAGAAGGTTAAAAGAAACGTGCATTGGGGTTGAGTGTCCCACTCAGCAGGATCTCATTGTCACCAGATACCCTTTACTACACTATTGTGGCTTACAATCTTCACTTTACTATTACCAGGGACCCTTCAGCACATTACCATGGGGCTCATGATCTCCATCTAAATGCATTGTCACTTTACTATTACCACAATGATTCAATAAAACATCAGCACTCACATGGCTTGCATATTCGTCTTTTCTTTATTTAATTTCCAAATACAACAGTGACGTGTCTCGGTCTTACATCTCGGACATTTCTCAAACCATGTCTATAACAAAATAAAAGTGTTTAAATAATTCCGTGACCGTGCACAAATGATGAAACAGTTGAATCACATTGCACATTAATTTGCCAACCCCACATAGCCTACTATTAACCCTTTATTGTGTCAATGGTGATCCAGTCAAATCTTACTCCGGATAATAAATTTCAATCCATTATTCTACTCATGGGAAAATTTCACCCCCTTATTATCTCATCTTGTATTCATACAAATTAAAACAATACCTAAGTAGAACCAAAAGCATTTATAAAAATTCTGATAATTTGTCCATGTAATAATACAGAAAAAGGGAAAAAACGGGTTTTAGCCGCGCTAAAAAACCACTGATGTTGAATTGATTAAAATTTCTTTTTATTTCAGCATTTCCAACGCGTTTCCGAGACAAAGTCCGTCTCCTTCCTCAGGGAAAAAAGAAATCAATTGATTTCTTTTTTCCCTGAGGAAGGAGACGGACTTTGTCTCGGAAACACGTTGGAAATGCTGAAATAAAAAGAAATTTTAATCAATTCAACATCAGTGGTTTTTTAGCGCGGCTAAAACCCGTTTTTTCCCTTTTTCTGTATTATTACATTGCCGTGTACGGGGCCGCTGCTTAATACCACGCTGACACTCAAATGCGATTCAAGGGGTTGTGACTGGCACAACCGAAATAGGTGAGTGTTTCCCTACTTTATATTAATCAGAGTTATATCGGGTAAGACCCTATCTGCGCCTTCCTCTCTCCCCCCCCACCTCTAGTACCCAAATGATAATTTGTCCAGAAATAGATCTGCATAAAATCTCTTTACAGACTGAATCATCATTGACAATATGACATTTGAACACGATTAAAACTCAATGTTTTCAACAATACATGCGATTATAACCTTGTAGAAATACAACTTAAAAAAATAAAAAAAAGGGGGGTTCATTAATCAAATAACAGCATCCGCAGTGTAATATCCCAATCTGAAGATTTTGTTCATGTAATAACATGGATGACCATCTCCAACAAATCAAAGCGACTTGATTAGCTTCTCGGACGAGTTGCCAATCACAGCTTTTCTCTCATTCAGAATCTGGATGAGAAAAAAGTTGACCAACTGCTCTGCCTCATTGACATTGGTCCGAGGCAGTGAGAGATGTTCTCGCATTGCACTCGTCCGATTCAGACGCTCGTGTGAGCGTACCCTTATATATCACAACTTAGGTTCCAAATTCTGGAGCAGGTTAATAACCACGTAGAGGTGGTAATCGTATAGCAATGACAAAATGTAGAGAAACTTTATGGCTCAATCGTTTACAAACACTTGACCCATTGGGTTTAAATTGAGCGTTTCACATGTTTTTTGTAAAATATAACATCTGATTGTAATCCTAATTTGTATCCTGAGATTACAGTGGGATTTGGAGATACAGATTTTGAATGCTCCTTATGTCGTATTCTTAGTAGAAATTTTATTAACTATGGTCAAGCAGCTGACGTTCCTCATGTTAGGTCTATGTTCTTATGGGATGTTTAAGGTTTTTTTTATTTCAGATTAGAAATGGATGATGACCATTTAAATGGAGACCGCTGAGTTCTGTTCACATTATGTACAGTGTAACTTACCTGTAATTGAATGCAACCAGTAGTGCGGGTCTCTTGGTCCATATACACGGCTACACTTCATTGTGTGGCAGGGTGATTATCTTCACATGAGGCTCAGTCTGATGGACTAATCTCTTGGAATGACGCTCCATTATCAGCAGATATTCAGTCCGGGGCAGGTAGATGCGGTGCTGCTATGTTTCAGCCTGTGACATCTGTGTACAACCTCCTGAGCCAACAATCCAGGCGACGAAATCCGGGATATTGCTTCTGTCACATTCAAATGATGTGTAACTTGAATGGATTGAGGGGATATGCCTTATGTGGAAAGTCCAAAATGGATCCGCTTAGAGATGGTCATTTACAGCACTATTACAAGGAAAGCAGAATCTTCAGATTGGGACATCACACCGCGGATACTAATATATGATCTAGCGCATCCACTATGATTTGTTGGAGATGGTCATCCATACCATTATTACATGGAGAACAAAATCTACAGACTGGGACATTACACTGCAGATGCTGTTGTAGGATTAATGGACCCCCCTCCTTTTTTGACTTGGGGTTAAGTCACATTTCTACATGGTTATAATCGCATGTATTGTTGAAAACATTGAGTCCTAATTGTCTTCAAATGTCATATTGTCAATGATGATTCAGTCTGTAAAGAGATTTTTTACAGATCTATTTTCGGATAAATTATCGGAATTTTTACAAATGCTTTTGGTACTAATTATTAGATAAATTCTTCTAATATGTATGAAGAACAGATGGTGAGATAATAAGGGGGGTGAATTTTCCAATGAGTAAAATATTGGATTGAGATTTATTATCCGTAGTAAGGGCTCATGCGCACGTTGCTTATTTTTTTGCGTTTCTGCAGCGTTTTGAGCAGCAGCGTCACATTGTCAAAATGCATGCTTTCTGTTTCCCCAACAAAGTCAATGAGAATCATGCAAAATCCGTGTGCACGATGCTTTTTGAAACGCAGCGTTTTCATTGTCAAAAATTTGACAATCTCTGCATTTAGAAAAGCAGCATGTCACTTCTTTTGAGCGTTTTGGCAGCGTTCTACACCCATTGAAATCAATGAATTGTACAAAAACGCTACCAAAATGCTAAGCAGTGCGTTTGCACTGCATTTTTGTTGCGATCCGCATGTTTCTTTTAACCTAATAAATGCAGGTCTTTCAGTCTCTCTGTCCATGTCGGTCTCTCCCTCCCACCCCCTCTCTCATACTCACCAATCCACGATCACCGGCGCTGCGCTGCACGCCGTTCACTCTGTGGCGGCTTCTCCTCTTTTGAAAATGCCGGCTGCTCATTAATCCATCTCGTATTCCCTGCTTCCCCCGCCCACCGGCGCCTATGATTGGTTGCAGTCAGACACGCCCCCATGCTGAGTGACAGCTTTCTCACTGCAACCACTGCAACCAATCACAGCTGCTGGTGGGCTTTTCTATATCGAGCAGTAGAAAAAAAAATAGTTAAAAAAAAAACCAAAACACGTGTGGTCCCCCCAATTTGGATACCAGCCAGGGTAAAGCCACACGGCTGAAGGCTGATATTCTCAGGATGGGGAGCTCCACATTATGGGGAGCCCCCAGCCTAACAATATCAGCCAGCAGCTGCCCAGAATTGCCAAATCCATTAGATGCAACAGTCCCGGGACTCTACCCGGCCCATCCTGAATTGCCCTGGTGCGGTGGCAAATGGAGTAATAAGGAGTTAATGGCAGCAGCCCATAGCTGCCACTAAGTCCTAGGTAAATCATGGCAGGTGTCTCCCCGAGTTACCTTCCATGATTAACCTGTAAGTTAAAGAAAATAAACACACACATCCAAAAATCCTTTATTTGTAATGAAAGACAAAAAAAAACACCCTCTTTCACCACTTTATGAACCCCTCAAAAAAACCTCCAGGTCTGACGTAATCCACGCAAGGTCCCACGATTCTTTCAGCTCTGCTACATCGGAAGCTGACAGGCGCAGCAGTAGAACACCGCTGCTCCTGTGAGCTCCATGCAGCAACTGAAATGAGTCGCGCGATCAGCTGTGCTGTCACTGAGGTTACTCGCGGCCACCGCTCTCAGGTGGAGGACTGCAGCTGTGGCTGCGAGTAACCTGAGTGAAAGCACAGCTGATCGTGCAGCTCACTGCAGTCACTCAGGGGATTTGCGATCACAGGTGAGTCCTTCACGTGTGACCGCAAATCAGACTGCGACACAGAGCCGCACGATGTCAGTGAAATCGGGTGAAGCTCTGACGTCACTGCTGCGGACTCCTGTGTCCTGGCACTGACCTTAGAGGTTCATCTGAGTTCATAACAGCACACAGACAGAGCCGCGGGATGACAATGAAGTCAGGTGCAGTTCGTCAGAGTTCATTCTCATTGCCTGGCTGTGTCTGCTGTCAGCAGGCATGTAGCAGAGCTGGGGTATCGCACTGATTAAAATGCATCCAAAATACATGCGTTTTGGATGCATTCTTTGTCAGCACGCAGCGTCACGTCTGCCAGAGGGTGCATTTATTTCTGCACTGGCCAGGACGCAAGGTGCGCATGAGCCCTAAGATTTGACCGGATCACTATTGATACAATAAAGGGTTAATAGTAGGATATGTGGGGTTGGCAAATTAACGTGCAATGTGATTCAGTTGTGTTTTTCATTTGTGCACGATCACTCAATTATTTAAACACTGTTTTATTTTGTTATACACCTTGTTTGAGAAATTTCCAAAACGTGTCACTGTTGTATCTATTTGGAAATGCAATAAATAAGAAAAGATGAATATGCATTCCATGTGACTGCACTGTCACTTTATTATTATTGGGTCCCCTTCAGCACATTACCATGGGGCTAATGATTTCCATCTAAATACACTGTCATTTTACTATTACCAGGGACTAGAGATGAGCGGGATGGCAATAATCTGGGGCCGGCGGCTCATTAACAGACTTAAAAATAAGTCTGATCCGCTATGGAATCTGGTACCCATAAAAGTCAATGGGGACCGGAATCCGGAGGTTAAAAATGTTTGTGGAGGGACTAGGGGGCTAGAAGCGACCGCCG
This sequence comes from Anomaloglossus baeobatrachus, assembly GCF_048569485.1. Taxonomy (NCBI): domain Eukaryota; kingdom Metazoa; phylum Chordata; class Amphibia; order Anura; family Aromobatidae; genus Anomaloglossus; species Anomaloglossus baeobatrachus. The sequence continues at coordinate 329,175,733 of NC_134353.1, forward strand.
CATACTCACCAAGGCGCTGTCATGGCGGCACACTCCTTCCGGGTCACGCTGTTACCTTCCGGAGCCGACTATTCATTGTTTTCTCCGCCCACCGGCTCGCGTTGGTTGCAGCTAGACACGCACCCACCCTGAGTGGCAACATGTCAGCTAACCACAACCAATCACAGGCGCCAGGACGGCCGGTGGGCAGGGAAAGCAGTACAGTCTGTCGGTCAGTTCATGGTGGTAAACACTCGGTAGCAGAGGTATAGCGCGCGGCTGCAGCCCCCGCTGTCAAGCTGTATCTGTGCTGTGTATACAGTGACCAGAGTCACACGTGCGAAGCTTTGCCGGGTGCTGCCATGGCAGACCCGCGTGAACCCCTCGCATGTGTGATTCTGGTGAAAGTAAAAAAAAAAAAAAAAAATGACGTGCCGTTCCCCCTATTTTCATCCTTAGCCAAGATAACGCCGGCCAGGGGCTGGTATAGCCCGCAGCCGTCCGGTAATGCTGCATCTATTATATGCGACCATACCTGTGTTTGCTACTGGCTCTTCCCGCTGATCGGGGTAATAGCAGGGTTGGCAGGGGCGCATGGCTGCTGCTAAACCCTAGGTTTGTATGATGGCACAGGCGTCTATCAGATACCTGCATCACACAAACCTGTAAGTGACAGTAAACACAGAGAACAATCCTTTATTTGGAATAAAATACAAAACACACCCTGCTTCTCCTCTTTATTAACCCCAAAACCCTGCAGCTCCGACGTAATCCACAGGAGAAGTCCCACGCTGCTTCAGCTCTGCTACATCTGAATATCACAGAGCGGCACGACCGACCGCTCTGAGTTCCAGAAAATGAATGAGTTGCGCATTGAGCGGTGATGTCGCTCAGGTCATTTGCGGTCACAGCTGGAGGTTCCACGGTCCTTCATCTGTGATCGCAGGTAACCTGACCTCAGGTGGAGGTCACTGAATTCAGACCTGCATCTCCTAGCAGAAAAATCCAGGGCTGTGGAGTCTGTAAGCCAAACCTTCGACTCCGATTCCTACATATATTGCTTATAGTTAGGTGAAAAATGTATTGTAGTACATGAACGTGTGTGAACATCAGACATTTAATAATTTTTATGATACAATAATCAAGATATTTGGATAGAGCATAAAATATATTGGAATACAACTTTAGAACACAAAAAACTGTAATAAATTGTAAATATGTAATACACTATAATATACAGTAGATTACATATATATCGTGTGTGTGTGTGTATGTATGTATGTATGTATGTATATATATAATATATATATATATATATATATATCTGTATATTATAGTGTATTACATAATTACAATTTATTACAGTTTTTTGTGTTCTAAAGTTGCATTCCAATAAATATATTTTATCATAAAAATAATTAAATGTCTTATGTTCACATTGTACTACAATAAATTTTTTCACTTAAATATAAGCATTATACTAAATGTTATATTTTAGTAAAATATTCAGCACATTCTGCATTGCACTACTGTCCCCAATTTATTATATATTTTAGGAGTCAGTGCATTTTATACCGACTCCGACTCCACCAAAATGAACTCGACTCCGACTCCACAGCCCTGGAAAAATCGCCGTTTTTTTTTGCTAAGAGATGCAGATTTTGTGCTGAAATTTTTATACCAAATTCCTGCATCCAATCTACTCCTCCTGGCAAAAACGCGGTGTTTTGACGCAATTTTTTGCCGCTTTTTTTTTTTGCCAGGAGGTGTAGATGTGGGATAAAATTGCACACACATGCACGCTCCTGTCAGAAGTGTGTGCGGGTGATGCGCTGTCAGACTCGTGAGAATCCCTCGCAAGTGTGACTGCTGCCTAAGATAAACCGCATGCGTTATTTTTTTTTTTTAATTTAAATAAATTAAAAAAAACACGACGTGCGGTCCCCCCAGTTTTCATTCCCAGCCATGATGACGGCTGGGGGCTGGTATATCCTCAGCCTGCAGCTGCCCGGTATAGCCGCATCTGTTAGATGTCACCATTCCGGGGCGATATCTGCTCACCTTGATTGCCCTGGTGCGGTGGCAATCAAGGTAATAGCAGGGGTTAATACCAGCGCATGGCTGCTATAAAACCCCAGGTTTGTGATCGCACAGGCGTCTGTGAGATACCCGCATCACAAACCTGTAAATTACAGTAAATAAACAAGACACAGAGAAATCCTTTATTTAGAATAAAATACAAACGCAGCCTCCTCCTTCACCACTTTATTATCCCAACACCCTGCAGCTCCGACGTAATCCACACGAGATCCAGCGAAGACACATACCGCTCTGCTACATGTCACAACGAGCAGCCATAGAGCACGGCTGCCCGCTCTGAGTGCAGCCTATTACTGACCGCGATGACTGCACGGCAGAGCTGTCACAGGCTGGGGGGCACGTCAGCCTGCAACCAATCACAACCGAGAGGACGGCCGGTGGGCATGGAAAACACGGACAGTTGTGTGACAGCACAGGAAGTGAGAGCGCGACCCAGAAGCAGTGTGCTGCCATGACAATGTCTCGGTAAGTATGAAACGCTGTTTTTTTTTTTTTTTTTCCTCTTTTTTTTTATTAATTGACGGTTCCGGATCGGGTCCGGAAATAGTGCTGAAACCGCGCACATCCAGGCATTTATAGTCCGGGCCCGCTCAGCACTACCAGGGACCCTTCAGCTAATTACTATGGGGCTCATAATCTCCATCCAAATGCACTGTCACTTTGCAATGCTTATTCTTTATACTTATTATAATCAAAGTATTTCACTGTTGCTCCATATTATCATCTCTACAGTACATCTATTTTTGTGACTGGTTTACCACAAGTGGTATTTTCTAGCTTCATTGTTCTACTTATTTACTTTCATCTGCCTGACATTTTTGCATTATATTCATGTACATAAATCTTACTATATCCATATGAATTGAGTCTTCTCTCCTCTGCATTACATGCCTGTCTTCTCTGCTGGAAGCACAACCATGTGCACTATTATAACCTATATTGACTGATAAAGTATTTGCCTATATATGAAATAGCACCAGTTTTTCCTGCGTATCCCCCTCTTTTCTTACTGATTAGTCTACTAACAACCTACGTCCTATATGTATTTTAATACTTTCCATCTAAATGTACATAGTATTCGTATATCATTATTGTGTTCCTACACACACTCCTTTTACAGCAATATCACAGTAGCTGCATATAGTAAAAATCATGCTATTTGAAGCCTGGCCACTGATGACACAGACGCCTTCATCTATGCCCTGCAATCATGTTACGGCGTGCTAATGGGAGCAGATAATGATACACCCCTATACCGCTGCACTGTTAATACCGCTTTCAGTTTGAAGGGCATTTAACAGGTTAACAGTTGCAGCTTTTAGAGGTAGGTTCTGGCAGTGTTGCAGCCATTATCTACCAGGTATGAGGTGGGCACACCCCATGAGCCCGCTCCATACACCCACATACCGATATGCGCTGTAAGGGGTTAATCAGTGGTAGTTTTATTCCCTTGACTGGTGGGAGCTGCAGTACCAGTCACTTCCATTCATACGGACAGTGACCTCAGGACAGACTATAAACCGTTCTACTCATCTACTGTACTATCTTTCATGTGCCTTCTGCACATACTTGAACAGTAGGCGAGTGAACTTATTATCGTGGAATCTCTGGAAATGGAGCATGTTTTTCTTAACACTCATGTTACCTTGTTTCTATTTTTTAGGCTACAGCGCTTCTTGGCCTGGTTCTGTTGCTGGGCCAAAAACTTGGCCTGGTTCTGTTCCTGGGCCAACAACTGGTTCTGTTGTTGAGCTAACAACTAAGTGAGTATACAAGATTCTCTCTATACATGTATATCCCCAGGTCTGTAATATTCTGCATTTAGCTTTAGGAGTTGTTAGGGGTGTTTTTGTCCACTGTTCTTTGCCTGCATTTAGGCATTAAAAAAAACCATTATTCCCCCAACGCTAATGACTTAGACAAGGCTACAAATCTTCCAAATCTGCATACTTATTGATAAAGTATAGACCAGCCGAACATGACATTTCTTTCTAGCACTTTTGTTGTCTTTTTATTCTTCTTCAGCCTCTTTATGCATAGGCTGAACATAACATCCTATTCTTCTAACCGTTCATTTCCCAGAAGCACACTTCTCCTCTTCGGTGCTTCAGGCCAGCTCCCAGTGTATGCTCAGCCACCCTAGGGGAAAATGACACAACACTGCATGCTTAACTGATAGCATTTTGAGACGTGGGATGGCAACATGAATGGGGGATTTGTCAAAAGGGTGAGATTTAAAAAGAAGCTGCATTGGTCTAAACAAATATGTGCAAACTGAAAAGACCATATTCTATTAAAAGAACCCCTTTAAATAAATAGATTTAAAACATATATTTTTAAACTGTATGCAGTCTCTCTGGCTACATAATTATAACGGCATTTTCTTTACATCATGCACCATTAAGCCATTGCATGTAGGAATGGTTTCAATATTAAACGTCATCCTTGTAGTTCTAGCAAACTATGTAGTAAATAATTTAAAACCTAAAAAAATAACTTGTCTGCTTTTAAAAAAGGTTGTGTTTTCACATCACAAGATATTGATTAACTATACTTAGATAGTATAGTTAATCAGACTAGTGGAGGTTAAAAACCTGCCCCCCCCCCCATTATAAGCTTCCTTAAGCAGTTTTTTTTTCTTTACTCTATATAGGACCTTGAACATCTGGCACCTTGAACATCTGGCACCTTGAACATCTGGCACCTTGAACATCTGGCACCTTGAACATCTGGCACCTTGAACATCTGGCACCTTGAACATCTGGCACCTTGAACATCTGGCACCTTGAACATCTGGCACCTTGAACATCTGGCACCTTGAACATCTGGCACCTTGAACATCTGGCACCTTGAACATCTGGCACCTTGAACATCTGGCACCTTGAACATCTGGCACCTTGAACATCTGGCACCTTGAACATCTGGCACCTTGAACATCTGGCACCTTGAACATCTGGCACCTTGAACATCTGGCACCTTGAACATCTGGCACCTTGAACATCTGGCACCTTGAACATCTGGCACCTTGAACATCTGGCACCTTGAACATCTGGCACCTTGAACATCTGGCACCTTGAACATCTGGCACCTTGAACATCTGGCACCTTGAACATCTGGCACCTTGAACATCTGGCACCTTGAACATCTGGCACCTTGAACATCTGGCACCTTGAACATCTGGCACCTTGAACATCTGGCACCTTGAACATCTGGCACCTTGAACATCTGGCACCTTGAACATCTGGCACCTTGAACATCTGGCACCTTGAACATCTGGCACCTTGAACATCTGGCACCTTGAACATCTGGCACCTTGAACATCTGGCACCTTGAACATCTGGCACCTTGAACATCTGGCACCTTGAACATCTGGCACCTTGAACATCTGGCACCTTGAACATCTGGCACCTTGAACATCTGGCACCTTGAACATCTGGCACCTTGAACATCTGGCACCTTGAACATCTGGCACCTTGAACATCTGGCACCTTGAACATCTGGCACCTTGAACATCTGGCACCTTGAACATCTGGCACCTTGAACATCTGGCACCTTGAACATCTGGCACCTTGAACATCTGGCACCTTGAACATCTGGCACCTTGAACATCTGGCACCTTGAACATCTGGCACCTTGAACATCTGGCACCTTGAACATCTGGCACCTTGAACATCTGGCACCTTGAACATCTGGCACCTTGAACATCTGGCACCTTGAACATCTGGCACCTTGAACATCTGGCACCTTGAACATCTGGCACCTTGAACATCTGGCACCTTGAACATCTGGCACCTTGAACATCTGGCACCTTGAACATCTGGCACCTTGAACATCTGGCACCTTGAACATCTGGCACCTTGAACATCTGGCACCTTGAACATCTGGCACCTTGAACATCTGGCACCTTGAACATCTGGCACCTTGAACATCTGGCACCTTGAACATCTGGCACCTTGAACATCTGGCACCTTGAACATCTGGCACCTTGAACATCTGGCACCTTGAACATCTGGCACCTTGAACATCTGGCACCTTGAACATCTGGCACCTTGAACATCTGGCACCTTGAACATCTGGCACCTTGAACATCTGGCACCTTGAACATCTGGCACCTTGAACATCTGGCACCTTGAACATCTGGCACCTTGAACATCTGGCACCTTGAACATCTGGCACCTTGAACATCTGGCACCTTGAACATCTGGCACCTTGAACATCTGGCACCTTGAACATCTGGCACCTTGAACATCTGGCACCTTGAACATCTGGCACCTTGAACATCTGGCACCTTGAACATCTGGCACCTTGAACATCTGGCACCTTGAACATCTGGCACCTTGAACATCTGGCACCTTGAACATCTGGCACCTTGAACATCTGGCACCTTGAACATCTGGCACCTTGAACATCTGGCACCTTGAACATCTGGCACCTTGAACATCTGGCACCTTGAACATCTGGCACCTTGAACATCTGGCACCTTGAACATCTGGCACCTTGAACATCTGGCACCTTGAACATCTGGCACCTTGAACATCTGGCACCTTGAACATCTGGCACCTTGAACATCTGGCACCTTGAACATCTGGCACCTTGAACATCTGGCACCTTGAACATCTGGCACCTTGAACATCTGGCACCTTGAACATCTGGCACCTTGAACATCTGGCACCTTGAACATCTGGCACCTTGAACATCTGGCACCTTGAACATCTGGCACCTTGAACATCTTTTAAAATTCGAAATAAAATGATTAAACTGAATATATAACCTATTGTGTGCATGCAACAAATATTTGTATTTAAATTGAAGAAAAAAAGGGGGTTGGGGCATCATGTGATTTTATTGGGATAGTGCAAAAAAGGGTGTCAGGAAACATCTGGGGAGATCATGCAGATATCTCACGGCTGCCACTACGTTGTCAGGAACAAGCTCTCTGCTCCCTCCAATCATCAGGATAATATGCAACTGATTGACAATGAGTAAGTCTATGGTTGCTTTTGCTACTAGATTGATTATTGGGCGCTTTCATAGTGAACATACAGTTAGGTCCAGAAATATTTGGACAGTGACACAATTTTCGCGAGTTGGGCTCTGCATGACACCACATTGGATTTGAAATTAAACCTCTACAACAGAATTCAAGTGCAGATTGTAACGTTTAATTTGAAGCTTTGAACAAAAATATCTGATAGAAATTGTAGGAATTGTACACATTTCTTTACAAACTCTCCACATTTTAGGAGGTCAAAAGTAATTGGACAAATAAACCAAACCCAACCAAAATATTTTTATTTTCAATATTTTGTTGCGAATCCTTTGGAGGCAATCACTGCCTTAAGTCTGGAACCCATGGACATCACCAAACGCTGGGTTTCCTCCTTCTTAATGCTTTGCCAGGCCTTTACAGCCGCAGCCTTCAGGTCTTGCTTCTTTGTGGGTCTTTCCGTCTTAAGTCTGGATTTGAGCAAGTGAAATGCATACTCAATTGGGTTAAGATCTGGTGATTGACTTGGCCATTGCAGAATGTTCCACTTTTTTGCACTCATGAACTCCTGGGTAGCTTTGGCTGTATGCTTGGGGTCATTGTCCATCTGTACTATGAAGCACCGTCCGATCAACTTTGCGGCATTGGGCTGAATCTGGGCTGAAAGTATATCCCAGTACACTTCAGAATTCATCCGGCTACTCTTGTCTGCTGTTATGTCATCAATAAACACAAGTGACCCAGTGCCATTGAAAGCCATGCATGCCCATGCCATCACGTTGCCTCCACCATGTTTTACAGAGGATGTGGTGTGCCTTGGATCATGTGCCGTTCCCTTTCTTCTCCAAACTTTTTTCTTCCCATCATTCTGGTACAGGTTGATCTTTGTCTCATCTGTCCATAGAATACTTTTCCAGAAGTGAGCTGGCTTCATGAGGTGTTTTTCAGCAAATTTAACTCTGGCCTGTCTATTTTTGGAATTGATGAATGGTTTGCATCTAGATGTGAATCCTTTGTATTTACTTTCATGGAGTCTTCTCTTTACTGTTGACTTAGAGACAGATACACCTACTTCACTGAGAGTGTTCTGGACTTCAGTTAATGTTGTGAACGGGTTCTTCTTCACCAAAGAAAGTATGCAGCGATCATCCACCACTGTTGTCATCCGTGGACGCCCAGGCCTTTTTGAGTTCCCAAGCTCACCAGTCAATGCCTTTTTTCTCAGAATGTACCCGACTGTTGATTTTGCTACTCCAAGCATGTCTGCTATCTCTCTGATGGATTTTTTCTTTTTTTTTTTCAGCCTCAGGATGTTCTGCTTCAACTCAATTGAGAGTTCCTTAGACCGCATGCTGTCTGGTCACAGCAACAGCTTCCAAATGCAAAACCACACACCTGTAATCAACCCCAGACCTTTTAACTACTTCATTGATTACAGGTTAACGAGGGAGACGCCTTCAGAGTTAATTGCAGCCCTTAGAGTCACTTGTCCAATTACTTTTGGTCCCTTGAAAAAGAGGAGGCTATGCATTACAGAGCTATGATTCCTAAACCCTTTCTCCAATTTGGATGTGAAAACTCTCATATTGCAGCGGGGAGTGTGCACTTTCAGCCCATATTATATATATATATAATTGTATTTCTGAACATGTTTTTGTAAACAGATAAAATAACAAAACTTGTGTCACTGTCCAAATATTTCTGGCCCTGACTGTATTTTATATACAGAGACAAATGTAGATAGTACTCCTGTGCAGTGCCGTAAATAGATTTCGGTCCTCCCTCTCATCTGGGCCATTGTAACATTCAAAATCCTATAAAGATATACAAGTTGACACCCCCCCAAATCTTTCATAGTGCAGTAATGTTCCCCCATTCAGTGCTACTTCCCAGTAATTATGTCCGTCATCCTGGTGTATGACCCTAATCATGGCTATATGCTGGTATATATGGCTCAATCATGCCCGCATCCTGGTAACTATGATGCCCCAGCTCTCTACACAGAAGAGAAAAAGAAAAACAACAAATGATTACACTCACCTTCCCGCTGCTCAAACGGTGTCCTCCTCCGACACTGGCAACTAACACAGCACATCACATGCACACCCATTTACGGCGCTGTCAGCTGGATTATGGAAGTGAAGAGTAGTGAATATTCATATTCTTAAAGGGAACCTGTCAGCAGAAATTTCCCCTAAAACCTCACAGATTCCCCCTCTGCAGCTCGTGGGCTGCATTCTAGAAAGGTCCCTGTTAGTATTGTGCCCCCTTTCTGACCAAAAAAAAGAGTTTATAAAGAGGTACCTTTTTGGCTTCGGATTCTATAAATCAGACACGGGGGCGGGCAGCCTGATGGCCGTTATTCTGCCCCCTGGTCCTGTATGCCGCCCCCATCGCTGATTTCCATACTTGTGGACGCCGCCCACTGCTCCAGCCATCCCCGCGCATGCCCAGTGCCAGTCTCACGGGACTGAGCACTGTGACCGCTGGTGACGTGTGCGCAGGCAAGTGATTATGGGTGGGACTGTGACTGTTATCAGCAAGTACCCGCCCATAATCTCGTGAGCGCGCAAACCTCTCCAGCGTCACACTGTGCTCAGTGTAGATGCTAGACTGTATGGGCTGCTTCCAGGGATGACGTCCCTTTGTCACGTGATAGGGGCGTGTTCAAAATACTATCACGTGACAAAGGGATGTCATACCTGGAAGCAGCCCATACAGTCTAGCATCTACACTGAGCACAGTGTGACGCTGGAGAGGTTTGCGCGCTCACGAGATTATGGGCGGGTACTTGCTGATAACAGTCACAGTCCCGCCCATAATCACTTGCCTGCGCACACGTCACCAGCAGTCACAGTGCTCAGTCCCGTGAGACTGGCACTGGGCATGCGCGGGGATGGCTGGAGCAGTGGGCGGCGTCCAAAAGTATGGAAATCAGCGATGGGGGCGGCATACAGGACCAGGGGGCAGAATAACGGCCATCAGGCTGCCCGCCCCCGTGACACATTTATAGAATCCGAAGCCAAAAAGGTACCTCTTTATAAACTCTTTTTTTTGGTCAGAAAGGGGGCACAATACTAACAGGGACCTTTCTAGAATGCAGCCCACGAGCTGCAGAGGGGGAATCTGTGAGGTTTTAGGGGAAATTTCTGCTGACAGGTTCCCTTTAATTGGCGGCCAGCACATCACAGCTCAGGGACCTATCACGTGTCTGTGCTGCAATGTATTTACACATAAAGCTGAAACAGGTGTTGAGGAAGGCAGGCCTCCTGCACCCACGGACCCGGTCATGGTCCCTGCAACTGTGATCGTTACGCCCCTGCGCCAAAAAAAATTGATTGTGTGGTATAATACTAAAAGCAGCAAAGGGTAACGAACATTCCTGTCAAATGTGTAAATAATAGAACAACAAAATGCTAATTTAATCCCAAATTGATCATACCAGCACAAACAGCTGGAGATATACTCTAATTCAAATCAAACCACAGTAGTATGCCTTCTCCTAACACTGTATTAGGGCTCTTTTCCATCTGCGATTTTCATGGGTGAGTATAATCTGATAAAAAAAAAAATCGGATTGTAATTGCACCAGTGTTAATCAATGGGACAGTTTCCTCTTGTCCTGTTTTATTCTCAACATGAATCGTGCTCTTGGTACAATCGCAGCATGCTGCGTTTTGCACCGAGTCTTGGCTCACGCGTGTGTAAAATTGCACTGCATGTTATGCAACTGCAGTGCGGTGCACGCAGAGTCAGACAATGGAGGAGATGGGGAGAAAGTGTTCCCTCTATCTTCTCCGCTCCTGTGATGCGATTGTAAGAAGAAATCACAGTCTCATGACCCTCGGCTGACACCGCAGCAGAAGGTCATTAGCAAATCGCTTCCGATGCTCCCGCATCGGAAGCGGTATGCAAGTGGAAATGAGCCCTTATACTCACTGTCAGGATTCAGCTTTGCTTGCTGGTCCCAGCAGTCATCACTTGACTGCTCATATGTGATTTTTTTTTTTTGGGGTGCCAGAAAACCTATATCCACCTTTGCTGTCTGTATATTCTCTTTTGCTTCCTTCCCTGCTCAGGAGCTGTGACATCTTCAGTAGAGATGAATGAACATTCTGAGGTTCGATTAGGTTCATGTTCACCGATTTCAGCTGTAGTCGCCGAACAGATTGCCGAAAGGCTTGACCAGCTGAGGGAGGATTCTCCGGTCGTGATGTCTGTGTAACCAAACCCCCTTATCCTCTAAGAATAAACACACGGACTGCATGCGACTTGGTTCAAATGGCCACAGCAGCCTTTTATTGCCTATTGTTTTACAGACTAGCACCTTAGGGACGCCGTCCAACGGGCGACCCAAAACAACCACATAACGGTAACAATAGACAATAACATTTACAATACCCCCCGGGGTAGGCCCAGTCCACTAACTACTACTCCCCCTGTCCCCGGCCGCAACACACCGACCCAGAGACGAGGTGCCAATCACCCACGGATTGACCCCCACACTTTGGCAGAACCCCGTGCCTGCCACATCCCGGAAACCGAGAGCCACCATACCAAGACAATGACTCCCGGTCCAGCCACCAATCACTTCCAAACCTCTGGACCAGACCTACCCCCACCGCCACAGGACAGACCACGTGACACCTTACGTGGCCTGGACCCGCCACACACCAAAAGCACGCTCCACACCATCCTGCAGACCCAACGCCCATAAATCCAGACCGACCTCGTTGAGGTGCACACCATCACCCCTCCGAAATCGCCAATCTGCCGGCTCCAAATCCCTGTGCCGTACCACAATCCCACCATTCCTGGTCACAAACCTAGCCACTACCCTATTCACCTGGGCCCTGGCCTTATTAACCTTCTCCACCGACCGAGCCCCTCTCCATGCCAACCTGGTCACTATGTCAGACCATACGACCAGCAAACCAGGATACCGCTTCCACAACTGCAGTAAGTCAATCTTTATGTCTCGGATCAAATCCCGCGACGCCCTGGCACCAAGATCATTACCCCCCACATGTAATACCAGCACATTCGGGGGTCGCTCCACTTTACAATGGAAACGAAATTCCGGGACCACCCTGCCCCACTCCATGCCCCGAACTCCGATCCATCGAACAGTCGCCTGCGCACGATCCAAACCCAGCTGTCGACCATTCGGGCGGACCTCAGCCCGACGGGCACCCCAAAATACGAAGGAGTGCCCCAAGATCCAGATCAGGCACTTCCCTATAACAAATAAAACAAAACGAAAATATCAAAACCAATAACAGCACAACCACCAACACATCGAGAAACACCCCTTTCCTCAAACCTACCGCACGTAACCAAAGTACCATGATGCTACAACAACTGCGGTCTCACATACCGCCGAAAACAAGAAGATTCCCATCTACCAATACGCTTTACCACCTCATCTCCAAGCCCCCAACGGGCTGCCTCCATTGCTGCACCAATTCGGAATGAATGCGACCCGAATTCCTCCAGGCGCTCCCCCGCGTTACGTAGACTTAGCCGCAGCACCGCCACAAACTGAAACCTCGACAAAAACGACCCATTCAAATGCCGCAACAACGGGCCAGGTAAGCCTCCCCTCACAGCCATAAATCTCTCGACTAAACGCACAGGGCACAATTCCTCTCCTGGAACCGCATATAACACCACCAATCTACCACGGCCCAGCTGATCCATTTTTGACCGGCGAATCCGGCACTCCACCTGACTACTGCTCACTTGCACGTCCTCAAACATCAAACCACCACCCGTCACCCTGGACGGGCTTACCAGCTCGCCTATCCGGAACGCCCCATAAAAAGCGAGACCGAAAGCCGTTGTAAACAGAACCGTCTCGTACACAGACTCACAAATGCCGCTCAGGCCACCCACCATCCGTCTCAACAAACCAAACGATACAGGACGCCTCTTGTCCCTCTCCCGTACGCCGCGGCGAAAGCCCCGCAAAGCCTGACGAACCCGAAAATCCTGTGAAACATCACGCTCCCCTCTCATTTTTAACCAAAATGCCACTGCCGACACCCGATGTGCCACAGCCGATGTCGATCGCCCGGCTGAAAAATCCGTACTCACCAATGACAACAAAGCCACCAAGTAATCCACGCTCTCCCCACCAAACATCAGACACAACAACTCCTCCCATTCAGCCCACACCTTAGCATACCGGCACCAAGTCACCTCGGTCACCGAGTTCCGAATCAAGTCTGAGATCACCGCCTCACCAGATGCCACAAATCCTCGGGACACTCCACTCCAACTTCGTCCGCCCACGGCAACAGCGCCCGGAACCTGCTGAACTGAAAACGAGACAAAGCATCAGCCACCTCGTTGTCAACACCCGGAACGTGCCTTGCCACCACCTGCACATTCAACTGCAGACATCTCAACACTAAATGCCGCAAATACACCACCACCGGCTCCGACTTAGCAGACAAGTTGTTAATCGCGTGCACCACCGCCTGGTTATCACAATGAAAACACACTTTCCTTCCGGCAAAGTGCGACCCCCATAGCTCCACTGCCACTACAATGGGGAATAGCTCTAACAGAGCCAAATTCCTAACCAAGCCGCTCTCCCGCCACGCCTGTGGCCACTGCCCGACACACCAATGACCTCTGAAGACAGCCCCAAACCCGGCCGACCCCGCCGCATCCGTAAACAGCTGCAACGCCCCGTTAGACGCCACCCTCTCCATCACCAGCGTCCGGCCGTTGAAATGCTGCAAAAATTGATCCCATACTTCCAAATCGTCCCTGATCGCCTTTGTGATCCGCACAAAATGCGCCGGCAACCTTACCCCGGCCGTCGCCGTCGCCAAACGCCTCGCAAACACTCTCCCCATTGGCACAATTCTGCAAGCAAAATTCAATTTTCCAAGCAAGGACTGCACCGCCTTAAGCCGCACCTTCTTCGCCGCTTTTACCCCCGTCACTGCGGTCCTCAAATCACGGACCTTCTCCGCCGGCAACCTGCATTCCATAGCAATGGTGTCAATTTCAATTCCCAGAAAACACATCACCGGCGCCGGGCCTTCCGTCTTATCCGGCGCCAAAGGAATCCCGAAGCTGGCCGCAACTTTTTGCAACGCAAATAGCAAACCCGCACAAACCATCGAACCCGCCGGCCCGACACACAGGAAATCGTCCAAGTAATGAATGATGGACGTAAGCCCGGACACGTCCCGAACCACCCACTCAACAAACGAACTAAATGCCTCAAAGTACGAACACGAAATGGAACAGCCCATTGGCAAACAACGATCAACATAATAACTGCCATCCCACCAGCAACCCAACAAATGCTGACTATCTGGATGAACCGGTAACAACCGAAACGCCGCTTCCACATCCGCCTTTGCCATCAATGCACCCCGCCCCGCCGCCCTAACCAGGTCCAACGCCTTATCGAACGACACATAATATACCGCCGACAACTCCGGTGCAATGCCATCATTCACCGATAACCCTTCCGGGTAAGACAAATGATGAATCAGCCGAAATTTATTCCGCTCCTTCTTTGGTACCACCCCCAACGGTGACACCACCAAATTCCCGCACGGCGGGGCGACATAAGGACCGCCCATCCTGCCCAAAGCCACCTCCTTTTCCAGCTTCTCATCCACCACTTCTGGGTGATCCCGAGCGGAACGCAAATTACGATACGGCGGAACCGATGCATTAACAACCGACGGAATATGAAAACCATCAGAAAAACCAGAACATAACAACGCCGCAGCCTCCTCGTCCGGATACCTATTTAAAAACGGAACTATCACTTCTACCTTCACCGGCGTCGTCCCTCTTACCAGCCCCATCACAAGCCTTTCCTTTTCCTTTTTTAAAACATTTGGACAAGCTATGTCCCCCCCCACATCCGGAGCATTCATGCTTAAAACGGCACGCCGCTCCAAACCTGCACTGCCCTTCATTGTACTGCCAACACAAACCTTTTTTGAAACTTGCCGGGGACCCGGCCCCCGAACCCCCGGCGCCCCCCCGAAAGGGCTGAGCCGGTGCCGACATCAATCGCATCCATAAGGAAATATCCTTATGGTCCCAACGCATATCTGGCCGCAATGCCTTCCGCTGCCTAAATTGCTCGTCGTAGCGCAGCCACGCCAGCCCGCCATAAACTCGATAAGCCTCCCCTATCGCATCCATGTAGCCGAACAAAGCCGAACAATGCTCCGGCTCCTTCTCCTCGACCACGCTCGCCAAAATCGCAAATGCCTGTAGCCAGTTGGCAAAAGTCCGAGGAATAAGCCTATAACGGCGCTTTTCCTCCTCGTCCTTCTCCTTTTTGGAGTCACTCGGCTTAACCCTATCCAAATTAAATTTCTCCAGGGGAAGCAGAGAAAATATCTCTACATATTCCCCTTTCCAAATTTTTTCCCGCACCTCCTTCTTTAAATGGGCCCCCAGCAGGCCTTCAAAACAAACATAAACTTCGCTTTTAGCCCTATCATCTAAGCGCACCACCTCATCCTCCTTCTCCTTTTCCTTCTCCTTTTCCTTCTCCTTTCCCCCCCCCCGTCTCACTCCCCCCTTCGCCCCCCCCTTTACTCGCACCCGCTCCGTCACCCCCCGTCACCGACGAGGCCCCTAAACCAGCTGCACCCACCCACGCCGCCACCGGCGCCTGGGCCCCCTCCCCCCCGCTCCCGAAGCCGCCGCCAGCCCCTGCAACAGCCCCAACAATTGACTCCACACAGCTAAACCAGCGGGCGCTGCCGCAGCCGCCCCCCCCCCGAAGCCCCCCGCCAGCGCAGCCCCTGCTGCCTCTGCGGCCGTCTCACCCGACCGCCGCTCGGTGTCCCCCGAGACCGCCGCCTCGCTGTCCTCCGTCTGTCGTCCATCCGACTCCTCCGAACCGAAAGCCTCTTCCCCCTCCTCGCCGCTGGCCTCATCTTCCATCCGACATCCGGGGGGGCGCCGCCGCAGCACCCCCCCCACCACGGCCGCCAGACAGGGCCGCCGCGTGGGCAGAGTCATCCCTGCTCCATCTCTTGCCCCGGGGTGACAACCCAGGAGACCGTCCTGTCCCCCGCGCCGGCACCCCGGGCCTCGACCTCTTGCGCCCACCCCCCTGCCGACTGCAAGGGGCCTCTGGGCGCGGACGAACAGACGCCCGGCTCCGGATCTCAGCCGTCGTCGCCTCTGGCCCTCCTGGGCTATTGCAGGCCTCCATCCGCCGAGTCCTCCCGCTCCCACGGGAGACTGCCACATCCGGGGGCTGCACAGCGGTACTGAGTGACCCGGCGGTCGCCGCAGGGCTCCCGCCGTCACTCCTTCTCTCAGCCGCACCGGGGTCAGGCACCGCAGACCTCCCCCCGGCGCCGGACCTACCGCCCCGTGCAGCCCCGCGGTCCCCCCGCCGACTGCAGGGGGATCTGCTGGCCTCTCTCCTGCGCCGAGCGCGCTCCCGGCCTGGAGCCGCTGCACTCACAGTAACTCCAGCCCGGAGGCCGGGACCGGAAGCAGGCCCCGTGCTGGCCACTCCCACCTCCCGACCGCCGCGGCTGGAACGAAGATTCCTCCCGCCGGCCTCTGCAGCAGCCAGACGCTGCTGCTGCGCTGCACTCTGCGGAGGGTCCCTGGAGGGGCTCTTACATCTCCTCCTCGCCCCCCCCGCGCCCGGGGAATACCTGCGGGGGGGCCGCGACTGGCGCCCGCCGCTGCTGGGGGGACGAGGGGCAAGCGCCGACGGGTTAACCCCGGCAGCCCTGATGTGGGTCTGCACTGCCAGGGGCCCGTGCGCTGCGACCGCAGCCTAAATCATACGCTGGAGCTCCTGAAGATCTGCCATGGAGGTGCACGTCCAGATCGTTCGGCGTCCGGAAACAGAAGAGGAGGTAACTCTTTCCTCTCCCAGACTAACCCTTTCCCTGCTCCTCCTCTTCCTCCCCGGCTAAGACCATCCCCCAAAGCCATATTAGGCATACACACCACTGTCCCTATTAACCCCATCACTCCCTACCTCCCCCTTGGTCATGTCGCCCCTCCCCCCAAGTGGGTCCGTGGCTTTCTTGAATAACATATATGAACCGCATTGAATTTAATGGGAGGCGAAAACTAAGGCATGGACATCACCTCTAGGGGTCCAAAAGCTGCTGAAACTATTTAATAGTGGAGCTACTCTGTTGTGGCACAGCCATTAGCTTCCTACACTATTAACCACATTACGACAGCCTTACGGAAATAAACAGTAGCTGAAAAGGGTAATTATTTTGATCCGTCGTTTATAAACGTCAGGGAGAAAAAAGTGAATAGCACCTCCCATTGTTGGAAAATCTGCAAGGTTTTAGCTAGCGAGACCATGGAAATCACGATTCCAGCCGTTTTTCCTGTCTCCAGTCACATAATCATCGGTAAACACCGTATATAGATGGTCATGTTACAGTAAATGGCAGCACCAGTAAAAATTGATTTATCTCCCACCTGGCATGATCAAGCATGTCATATGGGAGATAAATCTCCTCCCCCCCTAGCTCCTCTGGTCTCCCGGTGTTGCCAAAGTGTCCCCCCCCCCCCCACCCAACCCCCTCTCGATCTTTCAAGATGGTGGCCGCACTAGTGGCGCACTGACCTCCTTCATCCTCCTCTCATTTGTTGCATGTGACATGTCAGATGCGACAGAAAAGTCGTCCTCGGTCCACGCATATAACCTCCTCCAGTTTTGCCTGATGTCCCCAAAACCTGTTGCAATGTCAATCTCCCACGATCACTCCTCCTTATCAAAAGATGGAGGGCTGCATGTGCAGAGCGTCTGTTAGCCGACTCCCTACACTCAGTGACACTGAGCTTACTGCAGCTCATACTTCCATGCTGTGGACCCGGGGAGAGTGGGTGCAGTATTCTCCGGTCACTGGACCCACACTCCTCACATGGAAGGTCTGCACTTGCAGAAAATGGGGGATACGTTCTTTGAGCATGCCCCTCCTATTCTGGAATGAGGTTACGGCAGATCACTCTGCCCTCGGTTGGACTGGGGCAGTGTGTGGCAAGTATTCTCAGGCCACTGTGTGTCGCCAACCTGTAGCAGCCACCTCAGGGACGCCAGAGGGTCTGCACTTGGTTATTTCTGGCAACAGGTATGTCAGTGTTTTTTTTATATATATATATATATATATATATATATATATATATATATATATATATAAGAGAGAGGAGTCGTGACGCCACTCACGATTTGCGGTCAGGGTTATGGGTGACCGCCATTGCAGGTTTAACGAGCGTCTGGTGCTGATGGAGTCTGCAGTCGGATGGTGTGGCCTCCCGTGAGTGAGGCTGACCCCAGTGGCTCGGGTATTTAGAATAACAGATCCCAGAATAACTCAGTCCGGAAAGTCTTTCAACTTGTTTTTACTCACTTTTAGATGTTTTGTGAGGTACCCGGGCGATGCTGAGATAAACCAGGTGGAACCAGGAAGTCCTTCTGAGGGTCACCATTAACTCTCCTTCCTAGCACTTCTTGTTTTGAATAACCCCTGACTTGAAGTACTGTGGGGTCTATCCAGGGATGTCGCTACTGCCTTTTCTCCCCTTTTTGCCCCATTTGCCGGCAGCGTGGACCAGGTGAGATGGCTTCTGGCTCTGTCTCCTTATGAATCCCCCTGTTGCTGCTGAGGCTCGGACTCTAGATCGTTGGTGAGGTATTTCCAGTCCCCTCACCGACAGGTTTAGCAGATCAATAAATGAACATCCACTCTAGGGACCTGTTCCCTGTTCGTGCCTAGTCGGCAGCAGTCCCCGTACTCGACTGCCTCTCTTCAGGTGTCTTTCTGACTGACTTGCTGGTAACTATTCTCCCCCGCTAACGGCTACTTCAAGTGCAGGGTCTGACTAGCGAGTCCGCGCGCCTGCTGTCTCTTAGCAACCACGCTCACTGCTATCAGACTGGCTCACTTCACCTCTTTCCTGACAGCCGCTGCAACCTTAGCTCCCAGCCCCTCCCCTACACCCCTTGACAAGAATTGAAGGCTAGTCTCTTCCAGAGGCTAACCAAGGGTCCCATCTAATGGTGTGGGAGACCTGGTTGCTATATGTCTGTGTGTACATACCTCATTCTGGCCTTTGGAGTCACCTGGAAGCACTGTCCCCGTATTGGTGCAGTACTCAGTGGTGCCTGACCAGGTCAGGGGCGCCACAACTGCAGCCACAATCCTCATATGGAGGGTCTGCAGTTCCAGAAAATGTGGGATACGTTCCCTGAGCATGCCACAATATCCTGGAATACACAGTTGTTGTGGGACCTCCAAAATGGATTACAGAGGACCGGACTTTTTTTTTTGTTTTCAATAAATTGGTGAAAGAGGGAATGTGTTGGGGGAACATTTTTTTTTTTATATATTATTGCTGACTGAGTTAGTGATGTTAGGTATCTTTCATAGATGCCGTGACATCATTAACCCTAGGGCTTGATGACAGGTTACATTACAGCTGTATCAACCCCATGTATTACCCCGTTTGCCACCGCACCAGGGCAACAGGTGAGCCGGGATGAGGTGCCAGGGTTGGCGCATCTAATTCATGCGCCACTTCTGGTACAGCTTCGTCTTGCTATTATTAAGCTGGTAAGGTCCAAATAACCATGGCTGTCAGCTGTCTGCTTCACCTTGGCTGGTAATCCAATTTGGGAGACCCCACTTTTTTTTATATGAATTTAGTTATTCATAAATAATTTGAAAAACAGCCTAGGGTGCCCTCCATTTTGGATTACCAGCCAAGGTGAAGCTGTCAGCTGTGGTCTGCAGCTGTCTGCTTTACCCTACCTGGCTATCAAAAATGGGAGAGACTTTCACATTGTTTTATTATTTATTTATTTTTTTTGCTAAACACAAGGCTAAACATTCTTTAGTGCCACATGAAAGTCACAAAAGGATACCAGCTTAGAATATGCAAGGGGGAGGGGGGGGGGTAGAACATTATATGCTTTTTAGGCTGTGTACCCACAATCAGGATTTGCAGCATTTTGAACGCAGAGTATTTTCGCTTCATCCATAACGCTGCATTGTGCAGTACAAGCACAGTGGATGGATTTTTAGAACTGTCCTGCCCACTGTGCTTCTTTTCTCCACAGCATAAACTGACCTGCGGCGCAGCTTCCAGAGCCTCAGGATGTCAAATTATGCTGCAGAGATGAGACTGTTCTCCACGGGGAGAATAGAGCTAAAGTCTGCAGGAGCCTGAACCCCGGATCATGGACACAGGCAGCTGTGTTCTCCTGTGGACAACACTCACATTTCCGCAGGAGGGCTGGTACTGTGTACTAGATGCCATTTCGCCAGAGCGTCCAAGCCCTCCCCTTTATCTAAACAGAGGTTTCTGACAACATGCGGGGTAACACCGTGCTCATAAGAGAGTGGGTAACAAACTGTGGGGTCTACTTTTTGGCATTACCTCTTGAAAAAGTGAGAAATTTGGTGTTAAAGCACCATTTTTGTGAAAAAAATTTTTTTTCAATATGACGGCCTAATGTTATCAAATTTTGTGAAGTACCTGTGAGTTCAAAATGCACACTATACCCCTAGATAAAATCCAGGAGGGGTATAGTTTCCAAAATGGGGTTACCAGTGGGCAGTTTCTGCTCATTAGGTACCTTAGGGGCCCTACAAATGCAACATGGTGCCTGCAATCTATTTCAGTCAAGTTTGTGTTCCAAAATTCAAATATTGACCCTTCTGTTCCGAGCCCTACCATTTGTCCAAACAGAGGTTTCTGACCACGTGGGGTATCAGTGCACTCTGACGAAATTGGGTAACACATTTTGGGTTCTATTTTGGTGTGTTATTTCTTTTAAATTTACATATTAAATAAATAATAAACATTTTTAGGTAAAATGATAAAAAAAAAATTTTCTTCATTCCACGTCGCTAAAGTCCTGTGAAGCACCTGAAGGGTTAATAAAATTCTTGGATGTGTTTGTTTTTTGTCTTTTAAAAAAAAAAATCTTTATTGAAAAAAAAAAAGAAAACAAGGTACACAGACATCTCGAAGACAAAGTAAAAGGAAATACAATTGGGAGAACGTCTCAGAACCACACCCCTCCCTAGGGCACGCATAGAAAAGTCTTGTGACAAAATATTACACAAGTTTAACATGACCCTGGAATTGTAGATTCTGGCCAAAATTAAGCATACACATCCCTTTTTTAATTCCCCCTTATCCACTAATAACCACTCAGGCACCAATTTAACTTTTGGATAATTTTGGCCATAGCAGCCATTTATTAAACAAATATGTCGCGGGCGGAGGAGGGGACGCCGCGCTCTCCCACTGCTCGGGTCCGGCTGCCGCTGCGGCTGCTGCGGCCTGCTGCTGCTCGGTGGCTCGAGCGATGGGCCGGATCCCGGGGACTCGTGCGTTCCTCGCCCGTGAGTGAAAGGGGATTGGGATTTGGGATTGTTTATTGTCCGTGATGCCACCCACGGTTGTGGTGATGTGTTGACACCACCGCTGCTCTGTATGGGGATCCCGGGAGTGGTGGTATGGAGCAGCCAGATGTTAATCCTCCCCTCCGTGGGTAGGGGGTTGGTTGTCCCGGGGCCCAATGATGAGGTGGGTGATGCAGGGCTCGGTGGGGTGCAGGGACGCGGGGGCAGCTCTGTGCCTTGCGGCACTGTGGTACTCACTCAGCCTGAGACGATGACACAGTTCTCGGTAAAACACATGGCTGTAAAGACGGTTCCCACGGACGGCTGCACTTGCTTTCCCCAGTAGGTGACGGTGACGGTCCCTTTTTCCTGCACCTAAGATGATGATGGTCGCGATGGGTTCCCACCGGTAACCCGCTCCCCGGCTTGGATATGGGCCGGAGGAGCCCTACTTTGCCCGCAGGCGCTGGCCCTGAGAAACTGGTGCCCTGGCGGTGGCGGTGTCTCTCTGTTACGGTTGGACTGTTGCCTTCAATCGGGACTTGGTTGTTAGGAGACAGACGTCCCCTTCACTGACGGATTTGGCAAATTATGGCGACTCCTAGCCTTGCCGGGATCCGAAAGGCCCCTTCCCTGGTGCTGACTGTTCTTCGTATACTGCTCCAGACCGCCGGGTCACCACCCGTCCGCGGTCCTTCCAGCAACCTCCGAGCAGTCCCCCTGCAGACTATCACCGCCGTCTGCTGACCTTGCTGTCACTGTCTGGGGCACACACCCGGACCAACTTCAGGCTTTACTACTGTCACTTTTCTGTCACTTCAGCTTTTCTCGTTAGCTCTACTACTGCTTCCTTCTTCTTCACTCCCCTAACTGTTCTCTCTGGTTCCTCCCGCCTCCAGGGCTGTGAACTCCTCGGTGGGCGGAGCCAACCGCCTGGCCCACCTCCTGGTGTGAACATCAGCCCCTGGAGGAAGGCAACAAGGATTTTGGTAGCCTAGGTGTTCCTAACTGGGGTGTAGGGTGTGGTGGTGTTATGACCTGTGACCCCTGGCTTGCCCAGGGCGTCACATTCCCCCTTAGCAAAATTCAGACCGTCCGCGGGCTGCCCGTCCAACACCGGTTTTATTTTCTGAAAAATATATAAAAGAGAATAACACACATACAACTTATGACATCATCCCACATCGGGAGGTTCAGTCCTTAAACGTTGCTAACGGTTTACGGTTACGGTCTCCGCTCTCTTCTACCCAAGCAACCTGGCCCTGATGCTGCCCCTAAAGCCCAGGCAGCACCCCTTTACCCCAGTCCTGCACCAAGTCACCCGAGCGGGATCTGTCCTTCCCCTCCAGAGGGTAGCCACCGGTTCCTGTGGTGGCTGGGCCCCAGCCTGCTCTGCTGAGGGCCCTCCCTCCAACCTGCCTCTCCGGAGGCGGCAACTGCGGAAACGGTAACGGTAAAACAACTTATTTACAAGCCACTAACATCTGTGGTTGCCCTGCAAGTTCACGGGCTTGTCCATGAGCAGTTCCTCATGCAACTTTTTAAACGGTCCCCACGGGGACAACGGTGCCGGCTACGGCCGGTTTCCAATCACGGTTAATCAGATGAACTTCACGGTTTCATTTTACTTATCATTTTTGCAAAAACTTCTCAAACACACTGGTGGTCCCAACGGGGACGGTGCAGCGGCACTCCGCTGCCTTTTGTGGCTCAACAGTCCATTCTCACTCGTGGGGCTCTAGTGCCACCTTCACATGGTGCACCGCTCTGGACCCCAATGGGAGCTCGCTGCAGGCAATCTTCTTCCATATACATGCGGGCATGCACATCCGCTCTACACCCCTCTCGGGCATCGATCTCCCTGCGCTGCTGCTGTTGCCGCCGCTCCCAGCCGGGAGCACTTTCTGTTTGCTCCGGTTCAGCGTGTGTGGGGGACGGACACAGCCAGAGTCCCTCCGTGTCGGCTACGACCGGCACCTTCAGTAATGAGGGACCCCGCTGTGACATGGCCTGCTCTGCCTTCTGGCAGCTGCATCCCCGCCGTGCCTCCGGTGCATCTTTGCTGACAGGCTCAGCTTCGGCTTCTTCCATGGAAGAGGATCAGGGTGGTCACGGGCTTCGGCTGCAGGTCGGTCCGCCGGGGCGGATTGGCAGGGTACCGCTACCGGTGGTGGTGGTAGCGGGCCTAGTGGCGGGGCAGCAGCAGCCAACACGGGTAGCGGGGGAGGTAGCAGGGCGAGCGGGTATGGACCGGGTCCCTCAGCCGCGATGACCGACCCACTATAGGTACAGGGGCGTGGGTCACTTACCCTCCCTTCCAAGGCTCCCTCCACCTTGCGTCTCCGTATGGCCGCCGCCACTTCCGCCATGTCGGCCTCCCACTCCTCCAGGAGGAGCTGCATGCGGACCTGCAGACGGCTGCTTAGCTGGACGGTCCGGACTTCCACCCGCGCTGCAATGCCAGGCGCGGGGACCACGGTGTTGCTGGTCGGACTCAACATCTTTAGCAGCGGCCTCTTCCAGGAACCAGTCAATGGCCGCAGGGTCCTGGCGTCCCTGCTTCTATAGCAGCGGCTACATGCGGCCAGCCGCCATTTCATCCCCCTTAGCCTCTTTCCGGCCCCTCCTCTATCGGGGCGGGGTTTTGGCCTTCACGCCTCTACTACTCGAGAAGACGCTCGAGCGGGAACTTTTCGCGCCAAAGATGGCGACTTCTGAAATTTTCCGGCCGGATACCTCCGGCGGTCACAAGGCGCACCTCTACCCAACGGCAGAGCGGTAAGATCCTGTTCGTGACGCCAAGTTGTCGCGGGTGGAGGAGGGGACGCCGCGCTCTCCCACTGCTCGGGTCCGGCTGCCGCTGCGGCTGCTGCGGCCTGCTGCTGCTCAGTGGCTGGAGCGATGGGCCGGATCCCGGGGATTCGAGCGGCGTTCCTCGCCCGTGAGTGAAAGGGGATTGGGATTTGGGATTGTTTATTGTCCGTGACGCCACCCACGGTTGTGGTGATGTGTTGACACCACCGCTGCTCTGTATGGGGATCCCGGGAGTGGTGGTATGGAGCAGCCAGATGTTAATCCTCCCCTCCGTGGGTAGGGGGTTGGTTGTCCCGGGGCCCAATGATTAGGTGGGTGATGCAGGGCTCGGTGGGGTGCAGGGACGCGGGGGCAGCTCTGTGCCTTGCGGCACTGTGGTACTCACTCAGCCTGAGACGATGACACAGTTCTCGGTAAAACACATGGCTGTAAAGACGGTTCCCACGGACGGCTGCACTTGCTTTCCCCAGTAGGTGACGGTGACGGTCCCTTTTTCCTGCACCTAAGATGATGATGGTTGCGATGGGTTCCCACCGGTAACCCGCTCCCCGGCTTGGATATGGGCCGGAGGAGCCCTACTTTGCCCGCAGGCGCTGGCCCTGAGAAACTGGTGCCCTGGCGGTGGCGGTGTCTCTCTGTTACGGTTGGACTGTTGCCTTCAATCGGGACTTGGTTGTTAGGAGACAGACGTCCCCTTCACTGACGGATTTGGCAAATTATGGCGACTCCTAGCCTTGCCGGGATCCGAAAGACCCCTGCCCTGGTGCTGACTGTTCTTCGTATACTGCTCCAGACCGCCGGGTCACCACCCGTCCGCGGTCCTTCCAGCAACCTCCGAGCAGTCCCCCTGCAGACTATCACCGCCGTCTGCTGACCTCGCTGTCACTGTCCGGGGCACACACCCGGACCAACTTCAGGCTTTACTACTGTCACTTTTCTGTCACTTCAGCTTTTCTCGTTAGCTCTACTACTTCTTCCTTCTACTTCCCTCTCCTAACTGTTCTCTCTGGTTCCTCCCGCCTCCAGGGCTGTGAACTCCTCGGTGGGCGGAGCCAACCGCCTGGCCCACCCCCTGGTGTGAACATCAGCCCCTAGAGGAAGGCAACAAGGATTTTGGTAGCCTAGGTGTTCCTAACTGGAGTGTAGGGTGTGGTGGTATTATGACCTGTGACCCCTGGCTTGCCCAGGGCGTCACAAATACATAACATGTAAGAATTTGCATTGTGGTAAGGTCCTTGAAGCTAAAACCCTGGTGATTCACATAACCAAGCCATATAACCAAATTGCTCCCAGCCGTTACCCACACTGGCTCAGGAGCACCAAAGTGTAAGGGTTATTCCTTCATTAACCACCAAAAACACCCACGGGGGCCCCGAGATACCCCGTCGGGATCCCCCAAAAATCACCAGGTGACCAACCATTCTGACAATGAGGGGATCCATACCCGGATGGGTTCCCCGAACCAATTTAAAACCAACTTCAAGGACCCACCAATAAACAATAAACCTGCCACAACGAGAGCACCTTGATAACCTTCAAGTGCCTGAGACCCCCCGCAATAGCAAAGCTCGCTCAATACCTCCCTGCAATCCAAGGGCCCACAAATCAATCCCTACTGCATTCAAATGCACCCCATCCGCCTACCAAAATTCGTCATCCTCCCGCTCCAGCTCAAAATGCCGAGCTGCAACTCCCCCGTTGCAGCCCACAAATTTTTGAGATAACCCTATTAACCTTCACCCGCTTCTCCACAGACCATGCTTTCCGCCCAAACCCTTCTCGGAACCATGTCCACCCACACAATTGTCATGCCTGGAAAAGACACCCATAACCGCAACAAGTCATGCTTAATATCTTTTATCAAAATGCGAAAAAGCCGCTCACCCAAATAATTTCCTCGATACGTAAAACCAAAATGTCAGGGGGCCAGCCCAAATGGGCATAGTTATGCACCCCCTGCAACACCGTATACCACCCCATACCCCTGATCCCAAGCCATCCGACAAGAGCCCTATCCCTCTGAAAAAACTAGCTGGCTCCCATTCCTTCTCGTATCTGCTCTCTGTGCTCCCCAGTACACATTAGTATGGCCCAGTATGTCTGAAAAACAAAGCACTAACAAAAATACCAAGTAGCTCCAATACAAACACAAAGAATGACACCCCCCCCACGCCTACTCTATCAGAACCAGTCTTCCGATCAGTTGCCCATGAAAACTATTGCAAAACTACGACTTACAACGCTGAGACTTCCATCGACCAATCTGTTTAACTGTCTCAGCAGGGAGACCACACATAGAGGCTTCCATCGCCGCCCCAATACGAAAAGAATGCAACACAAACATCGCCGAAACCAACCCCAATGATCTCACACATGCCCAAAAAACACTAATGAACTGATCTCTGGACAAAAAGACCCGTCCTCGCGACATAACAATGGGCCATCCTGACTCGGGTGGACCTTTGCAAAACTCAAAACACACTGCCAATGGCACATACCCGATGCCGTAACCTTCCCTACACGAACCCACCTGCCTGCCCCCACTTGATCCGTTTTTGATTTCTGGATCCAAAATTCGATCCCCATGCTCCAAAATTAAGACATCACTATTACCCAAGCTCCCGGGCACGTCATACTGGGAAATACCAATTCGCCAATACGCAAAGCCCTGAAAAACCGCCAACGAAAAGCCAACCGGAACAATGATACCTCAATGCAGATGTACAAACTACTCGCAATTCCCTACCCAAACATTCCAATAAGGTGAATAACACAGGCCGTCTACCATCACGTGGCCTATGGCCCCTATGCAAACCCTTCAACGCCTGAACTACCCAAAAATTCTTTGTCAAATCCTGTACACCTCGCAACCAGAAATCGAATGCCAAACCTGCAATCAAACGACTCTACTTCGTGGAAGACCAACCTGTTATCGCCACTTCCCCCGATTTTCCCAGGAACAGTCCTAACTGAGAATCCTCAGTCAGCATGCAACCACCCAACCACAACTCCCAGAGAACCCATGTGGCCTGATACGCCGCCAACGTGGTACCAGCCAAACAGCCCGAATCAGTGGTCTTACTGCTTGAAGACCGCGCTCCAAAGCTGCGCAGGGGACAACAAGCTGCTGCCGTCCGCCTCTACCACAAAATCCCGGAAGCGATCTCACTGAAAACAAGAGAGGAAATCCGCTATTAGGTTCTCTATACCTGGTACCTGAGCTGCTGTGACACGTATTAATTTCCAAACAATAAAGACCAGCTGCCGCAACACCAGAACAACTTGCGGGAGAATATGCCGAGCCGTTATTAATCGCCAGCACCACCCCCATATTGTCACAGTTGAACCAGATCTACTTATTCGACAACTGGTCCCTCCCCCAAATGAAGTGCGACCATCATTGGAAAAAATTTCCAATAGCGACACATTCCTTGTCAACCCCTCCGCCATCCAACTTTCTGGCCACCAATCCGCACATGACTGACCCTGAAAAAAAGGCCCCGAAACCTGAGTCACCCGCAGCATCTGTAAACAATTCCAATTTGAAATTATCCACTGCCTCATCCTTAAGCAACGAACAACCATTGTCCTGCTCCCCAAAAACTCCCCAAACCGACAAGTCCGCTCTATGTTCCACCGACAAACGTATGTAGGGGTGAAGAGCAAGCACTTCAGCTGTAGCGCAAGCTGGCCGATGTGAAAACTCGGCCCATTGACATTACCCGACACGCAAAATTAAGTTTTCCCCAATAGTGATTGAACCTCCTTTAATTGTAATTTCCTCACCCGGCATGCCCTTGCTACCTCAACCTTAAGCGTGGCAACCTGTCGTCAAGAAGCCGAACCTCCCAAATCACTGAGTCAATTACAATGGCCAGAAAACAAATACAGGTATTTGGCCCAACAGTTTTTCCCAGGTGCCAAAGGCACCCCAAAGCCTCTCGCTATCCATTCCATTGCTGCTAGAATGCTGGTGCCTGTGCCGAAACAGCCAATCCCACACACCAAAAATTCATCCCAGTAAGGTACCAGTGATGCCAAACCACAAACATCACGCCCCACCCATTCTAAAAAAGAACTAAAGGTTTCAACAAATGTGCACGATACTGCACAACTCATTGGCAAGCAGGGGTCTCCAAAACAATCTCCCTTCCAAAAACAACCCAATAACCGAATACCTTGGATGAACTGGTAAGAGCCAGAAAGCTGCCTCAATATCTGTCTATTGCCATCAACACACCCCTCCCACAACTTTTTACCTACTTCGTAGCCTCATCAAATGACGTATACACCACCTAACGAAGCTCAGCCAGGATACCATCATTCGCTGACCTACCCCTGGGATGAGACAAATGGTGGAGCAGCCGAACTTTACCTGGCTCCTTCTTGGGCCCCACCCCGAAGGGCGAAACCACAAAATTGGAAAAAAGGTAGGGGGGTGACTAACCGTGCCCCCCATTCTCCCCAACGCCACCTCCTTTCCTAACTTTCCACCTACCACCGCCACATGTTGATACGCCGAGGGAGATTCCTGGTTGTCCCTGGAACTTCAAAAACAGGGGAAAGAATCCTGAAACCCTCCCCAAAACCCAACCTCAAAACTTCAGCGTTGTCCCTATCAGGATCCCTATTTAGGTACGGAAGCATCGCAACTAAGCTCACCGGTGTCTGACCCTTGGACGCCCCATGGGATGCTCCGTTACAATGGGTGCAGAGGTGTTCAAACAACGGCAAGTGGCACCGAACTTGCATTCCTCCTCATTAACTTACCAACACGAACCTGACTTCTAGGACCCTGTCTGTCTGTACTGACCACTGGCACCCCCGCTTCCTGACCGGCCAGAAAACCCGGTCCCGCCCTGAAATGACTGCCCATATCTGGCTGCCGCCATCACCCACAACCACAAACCTATATCCTTCTGATCCCATCTTATGGATGGACGGTAGCCATCCTCTGATGAAACTGCTCGTCATAACGGATCCAGGTCTACCCCCCATAAATCCTATAGGCCTCACCAATCGAGCCCATATAGCAAAACAAATGAAAACAATTCTCTGGCGCCTTTTCACCAATTACTTTTGCCAAAACTGCAACGCCTGCAACCAATTAGCAAATGTCTAAGAAATCAAGCGCCATCGCCACTTCTCCACATCTTCCTTCTTGCTATCGTCTTTTCCCCTTTGTCAAAATAAATTTTGCCAACTCCTTACTCTTTTCTGTTTGAACTGACACTAATACTGGGGAAGAGATCCTCCCAACTGTGGACTCACTGGCCGCAATGACGGACGAATTAACCCAAGCCGCCACTGGCGCCGGGGTTTTCCCTGGCCCCCAATCCGCGCCCACAACTGGCGAACACAACTTAAATTCTGACAACTCCCCACTGAACGCATTCCCCCCAACACCCGCTGGCACCCCCAATCCTAACCCCAGCTTACCTGTCACCCCCCCCACTTACTGTGTACCTGACCAGCATGTGAAGACAAATAAGACATTGAATCATACTCACCAGGCTGCACAAAGGTAGAAACCCCGCCAGCCAGACCACCTGCATCCTGACGTCCCTCCTGCCGATCTAGCATGACTTGGCTCCTCCCATCTGACTCTGATCCATTGCTTTTGTAGCCGCGCGGCCTGAGGACCCCACCGGCCGCATATCCTGGACCTGACGATCAGTAGCGCCGACCAACAGGGGGAGCTATGTATTATCCTCAGGGCTCTCCAAGCACGGCCCCCCCTGCACCGCTCCATGTGTCCCCTCTTCCAGACAGGGCCTCTGTAGCTGCAGGCCCTGAATGCCAGGCCCGATGTATTTCTGACCGCAGCCGTCTGGCTCCGCCCACCTCACAGGGATCCATCCGGGATACTATCGCTGCAGGGAGGAGGGGCTCAGGGCACTCGGCAGGTACATCACCAGAGTGCCCCGCCGCACCGCTGACGTCACTCGCAGACAAGGCGGCAGCAGGCCCCGCCCCCAACTCCAGCGCAGGCCTGCTAACCGCCGCTGGGCCCAGCCGCCCGTTAGAATTCCTCAAAGGTCGGGGCCTGCTGAACCTCTCAGCTCGCGGCGTCCGGCCAGGAGGGTCCCTGGAGGGGCTTCTGACTCGCCCACCCCAGGGCTATGGGACACCCGGTGCCGGGCCGGACTAGTCCGGGGGGTCGTCAGTGGTGGCGGGGCCCAACTCCGTGGCCCTGGTGGGTGTCAGTTAAATATGGCTGGTGAATAAAGTTTGTGTTCGTGACGCCACCTGTGGTATGCGGCTATTAAGCCGCCGCTGCTGTGTGAGGCCTACGGGGTGATGATATGGCAGCAATGGTGGTACTGCTCCCCACAGGTGGAGCGGTGCCCCGGGGACACTGTTGGTGCTCGTGAGAGTCTATGGTGTAGTGGAAGTCTATGCAGAGGAAATAACAGAGGCAACACCAAGGGTGCAGTTTCAAGCTGTTTACTCACACATCCTGGTAGAAGCGCGCTGGTGCCTCTGGACTGCTGGAATCCACTGTCAAGGACCTCCGCCGTTTCTGGGTAATTTCTGGGATCAAAGCCAGTACCCTTCTCTCTAAAGTGTCTCTGTCTTCAGCTGTCTCCTTAAGCCTAGCTCTTTTAGGATGAACCTGCTCGGCCTCCACTACAGCCTCCAGGCTGGGGGTCACCTGTCGGATGATTATCCCCTTTCCAGAGGTTCTGCTGTGGGCTGTGGCCCTGGGAGTTTACAACTTTCCCTGGGCCTCGGTTTTTACCGTTTGGAGGTGATTTTGCACTCCTCCGGTTTCTAGGGACCGTCCCCTGTTGCAGCTTGATCCCTCCATCGATGTTACTCTAGAACAGGCCACCACAGCTCACCAGCTATCCGTGGCCCTGGAATCCCTTCTCTTCCTCTGCTTGGTGTCACCTGGACCCTCTGAGTCCCAGGATCTTCACCAGGAAGCGTCACTTTCTCTCCTCAGCTCCTGACTGACTAGAGCTGTCTTTCCTTCCCTCCTTCTCGTCTGCCTCCTGCAGACCTCCTCCTCCTTCTCCCCACTCTCTCAGACTACTCAAACTTGACCTTCCTTTCTCTCACTGCACTCTGGTGGCTCCTCCCACCTCCCCAGTTGCTAAGCTGTACCCTATAGGAGCAGGGATGGGTCTTACGGCCCCTCCCAGCATGCAGCATGGGAGGGTTGCTGCCACTATCCCTGGTCCCAGTGTGTACCTAACAATGGGTGTTGTGTAGATTTACCAGGGGACCGGTGTTCACTCCTTTCCTTACCCAGAATAGGGCATCACACCGCTGGATGGGGTGCAATGTCCTGTGGCGACGGAAGCCTCAGGGGCGCCACACTTCTGTGGCGATGCTGGGCCCTGGGAGTCAGGTTAGGCGACAGCCTCTCTGGCGGTCCAGACCTCCGGGGGCGCCACTGTTGTAGGCATGCAGTCCCTGCTGCCTCCGACTCCCACCGGTGATCCCCGCTACAGTGTTCTGCAGCCACCTGGGGGGATGGTCGCCGGCAGCAGCTCTCATGCTCCAGGAGCTAATCCACAGACTCTCACTGGTGTCCCAGAGTGGGAAAAGTGCCGCTCCTCCCCCAGCTTCACCTTTTAACTGTATCCTGACTTACTCCCCCTCCCCCACCCGTGACACCATGACCTCCACTCCAATCAGTGTCATGCTGGCCTCCACACATGCCTGGGGGGAGGGGGGTTAGTGCTCCGGCCATTCTGGAACTCTGCCAGCTATTTGCTCCATCTTGTACCAGTCAGTGAATTGGAAATAGTCATTCACCGCTTGGCGCATGGACAGTGGTTGGACATTAATAAAAAAAGAACATGTAAGAAAGAAGCGCGTGGTGAGTTTTTCTTTAAGTAAGGACTCTATCCAATCCATTTTAAAGAGGTAGGCCACCTTCGTACTAATCAGACTAAGGGCATGTGCGCACGCGTATTGCATGCATCTACACTGCGTCTAGCGTTGCAGCGTAAATGCGTGCGTCCTGCGTCCCCTGCACAATCTATGAAGATTGTGTATAATCCTTGCGCACGATGCTTTTTTGAATGCAGCGATTTGGATGCTGGAATTTTGATCCAAATCAGTGCGTTAAAAAATGCAGCATGTCGCTTCTTTCGTGCATTTTGGATGCTGCTTCCACTCTCTCTATGGGAGAGGCAGAATCCCGAGCGCATGAAATCGGCATTTTTTCTGCAGAAACACTGCATCCATGACGCAGTGTTTCTGCAGCGAATTGAATCGCACATGAGCTGACAAATCACTGCAGAATTTTCTGCAGTGACACAATGCAACGTGTGCACAAGCCCTAACAGCATACCTCCCAACCGTCCCGGATACAGCGGGACAGTCCCTCTTCTGAGCCTTTGATCCCGGGTCCCGCCCGTGAGGCTGTTTGTCACGGCTCCACCCACCCACTGTAGCCCCGCCTCGCTGTTTCTCCCTTCTATTCATTACAGAGCCGAGCGCGCACCTACTCCTGTGACTGCTGCTGAGGTATGAATCACCCCCTGCAGCAGAGCGACCCCCCTGCAGCAGAGCGACCCCCCCCTGCAGCAGAGCGACCCCCCCCTGCAGCAGAGCGACCCCCCCTGCAGCAGAGCCCCCCCCCTGCAGCAGAGCCGACCCCCCCCAGTCCCGGAGCCTGCGTTTGTCTGCAGCTGTTCTCTGATTCCCCGTGTGCGGCTTCTCACTGCTGCAGACACGCGGGGAGTCAGGAAGCTGAGGAGACCGTGCAATCAGCACTTATCTCCTGCAGATAGCAGTGACAATAACCTATGCAGAGTGACATCTGCAGGCTTCTATTAGCTTACCGATCAGTGGTCTCCTGCCTGTGGAGCAGAGCTGCTGGGTCCTAGCTTCCCAACAGCTTCAGCTCTGCTTTATCCTGGCTCCCCTACCAGTTAAAGGGAACATGTCAGCAGAAATTTCACAATAAAAATAAAAGATTCCCCTCTGCAGCTCCTGGGCTGCTTCTAGAAAGGTTCCTGTTGTTATTGTGCCCCCTTTGAGACCTACAAAAATACTTTATGAAGTCTTACCTTTTTGTATGCAAATGTGTTTTTATGGTCACGGGGGCGGGCTGTCTGGCGTCCGTTATTCCCCCTCCTGCCGCTTTACGCAGTCCCCCATTGCTCATTTACATACACAAGGACGCCTTCCTCATGTAACTGTCCTCCCGAAGTTTTGCGCATGTGAACGCTTTTTCAGGTGATTGCGCAGGCACGAGATTATGGGCGGCGCTGTGATTGTCATCAGCAGCGTTAACCAAGTACCCGCCCATAATCTCGTGCCCGCACTTTTCCCTCTCACTCCACCGTTATGCGCAAGTGCTGGCCATATGAACCATGTTACCTATTACTGCTTGCACGAGATTATGGGCGGGTACTTGGATGACTTTGCTGATGACAATCACAGCGCCGCCCATAATCTCGCGCCCATGGTAATAGGTAACGTGGTTCATATGGCCAGTGCTTGCGCATAACGGTGGAGGCAGAGTGAGAAGCGCGGGCACGAGATTATGGGTGGGTACTTGGATGACGCAGCTGATGACAATCACAGCGCCGCCCATAATCTCGCGCCCACGGTAATAGGTAACGTGGTTCATATGGCCAGTGCTTGCACATAACGGTGGAGGCAGAGTGAGAAGCGCGGGCACGAGATTATGGGCAGGTACTTGGATGACGCTGCTGATGACAATCACAGCGCCGCCCATAATCTCGCGCCCATGGTAATAGGTAACGTGGTTCATATGGCCAGTGCTTGCGCATAACGGTGGAGGCAGAGTGAGAAGCGCGGGCACGAGATTATGGGTGGGTACTTGGATGACGCTGCTGATGACAATCACAGCGCCGCCCATAATCTCGCGCCCATGGTAATAGGTAACGTGGTTCATATGGCCAGTGCTTGCGCATAACGGTGGAGGCAGAGTGAGAAGAGCGGGCACGAGATTATGGGCAGGTACTTGGATGACGCTGCTGATGACAATCACAGCGCCGCCCATAATCTCGCGCCCATGGTAATAGGTAACGTGGTTCATATGGCCAGTGCTTGCGCATAACGGTGGAGGCAGAGTGAGAAGCGCGGGCACGAGATTATGGGCAGGTACTTGGATGACGCTGCTGATGACAATCACAGCGCCGCCCATAATCTCGCGCCCACGGTAATAGGTAACATGGTTCATATGGCCAGCGCTTGCGCATAACGGTGGAGGCAGAGTGAGAAGCGCGGGCACGAGATTATGGGCAGGTACTTGGATGACTCTGCTGATGACAATCACAGCGCCGCCCATAATCTCGCGCCCACGGTAATAGGTAACGTGGTTCATATGGCCAGTGCTTGCACATAACGGTGGAGGCAGAGTGAGAAGCGCGGGCACGAGATTATGGGCAGGTACTTGGATGACGCTGCTGATGACAATCACAGCGCCGCCCATAATCTCGCACCCACGGTAATAGGTAACATGGTTCATATGGACAGTGCTTGCGCATAACAGTGGAGGCAGAGTGAGAAGCGTGGGTACAAGATTATGGGTGGGTACTTGGATGACGCTGCTGATGACAATCACAGCGCCGCCCATAATCTCGCGCCTGCGCAATCACCTCAAAAGCGTTCACACTTTGCACAGTGCTTACTCCCGCGAGAGTGGCACTGGGCATGCACAAAACTTCAGGAGGACAGTTACATGAGGAAGGCGTCCTCATGTATGGAAATGAGCAATGGGGGACGGCGTACAACGGCAGGAGGGGGAATAACGGACGCCAGGCAGCCCGCCCCCGTGACCATAAAAACAGATTTGCATACAAAAAGGTAAGACTTCATAAAGTATTATTTTAGGTCTCAAAGGGGGCACAATAGCAACAGGAACCTTTCCAGAATTCATCCCAGGAGCTGCAGAGGGGAATCTTTTATTTTTTTTGCTAAATTTCTGGTGACAGGTTCCCTTTAAAGGGAACCTGTCAGGTGCAATCTGCACTCAGAGCCAGGAGCAGTTCTGGGTGTATATTGCTAATCCCTCCCTAACTGTCCCTGTATACACTAGCATAGATAAAGGCATCTATAGAAAAAGTATTTTTAAAGAGCTTATATCTTATGCTAATTAGCGCGGGGACTAGTCCCAAGGGCGTTACTTCACTTGGCTAGTCGGCTCATATAGCGTGTTAGTACTCACACAGGGGCGTAATAACATGCTAACATGCTATGCGAGCCGACTAGCCAAGTGAAGTAACGCCCTTGTGACTAGTCCCCGCGCTCATTAGCATAAGATATAAGATCTTTAAAAATATTTGTTCTTGATCTCTTTATCTATGCTAGTGTATACAGGGACGGTTAGGCAGGGATTAGCAATATGTGCCCAGAACTGCTCCTGGCTCTGAGTGCATATTGCACCTGACAGGTTCACTTTAAAGGGAACCTGTCACCAGATTTGGGGCCTATAAGCTGCGGCCACCACCAGCGGGATCTTATGTACACATTCTAACATGCTGCATACCTCCCAACCGTCCCGGATACAGCGGGACTTTCACGCTTTACGTTGTTTGTCCCGTTGCCACGGGCGGGACGGCCGGCTCCCGGGCTCCGCCCACCCACTCTCTCTCCGCCTCCCTGCTTTTCCCTCCTACCATCCTAGTAGACGTGGCATAGAGAGGAGCGCTGCCTGTGCTGCTGCTGGTACAGTAAACTAATCTCCCCAGCGCTGATTTCCCTCCCTCCCCCCTCACCCCCTGCCGCCTGTCTGTGCGGGCGCCCCCCTGCCGCCTGTCTGTGCGGGCGCCCCCCTGCCGCCTGTCTGTGCGGGCGCCCCCCTGCCGCCTGTCTGTGCGGGCGCCCCCCTGCCGCCTGTCTGTGCGGGCGCCCCCCTGCCGCCTGTCTGTGCGGGCGCCCCCCCGCCGCCTGTCTGTGCGGGCGCCCCCCTGCCGCCTGTCTGTGCGGGCGCCCCCCTGCCGCCTGTCTGTGCGGGCGCCCCCTGCCGCCTGTCTGTGCGGGCGCCCCCCTGCCGCCTGTCTGTGCGGGCGGCCCGCCGCCTCATTGTGCGGGCGGCCGGCCGCCTCTCTCTGCGGGCGGCTGGCCGCCTCTCTGTGCGGGCGGCCCGCCGCCTGTCTGTGAAGGCGGCCGGCCGCCTGTCTGTGAAGGCGACCGGCCGCCTCACTGTGGCTGCCTGCGTGTCCGTGCTGGAGGCCCGCCGGCTGCCTGCGTGTCCGTGCTGGAGGCCCGCTGGCTGCCTGCGTGTCCGTGCTGGAGGCCCGCCGGCTGCCTGCGTGTTTGTGCTGAATGGGTGTGGATGGGGAGTGGATATGGGCGTGACTGTGAAATGGGTGTGGTTAGGGGGCGTGGCCTAAAAATTTGCCGCGGCGCGCTATGCGCGCCGCAAACTTTGTCCCTCTTTTCCTTCTTTAAAAGTTGGGAGGTATGCCTAACAGTAGGGATTGTGTCCTTCGCCCAGAGGTGTAAGATACTTTTACAAGTGGCCGCTGCCCAGATGAATAAAGTGCGGCGCTGATGGGCAGGAAGCTTATCCAGCTGGTCTTGTGGAAGAATATTGAAGATAGCCCACTCAGGGAAGAGGGGAATAGAAAGACCAAAAGTATTGGTAAGGTGTTGTGAGATTGCATGCCAGATCTCCTGTATCCTCGAGCAATCCCAAAGACAGTGGAAAATATTAACTGGGGAATGCATGCAATTAGGGCAAGGGTAGTTACCAGAGGAGGACATCCTAGATCTAACTGCCGGGGAAATATATAAACACTAGAAGGTGGCCCTATTCTAACGTATCGGGTATTCTAGAATTTATTGTGTAGTTAATGTATGTTTTTTGTTATCTATATCGATGTAGTTGTGTGTAGTTGTCAAGTGTTTGTGTAGGGCGCTGTAAATGTTCTGGGTGTTGTCTGGGTGGGGGGGTGTGAGAGCGGTGTTGTTTGTGTGTTGCGCGGTTTGTGTGGGTGTGTGTTTTGGGGGAGGTATGTTTTGTGCAGTGTGTGTGTTGCAGGAGTAGTCCTGAAGAAAGAGAAGTATAATAGGAGGAGTAGTCCTGGGGGAGTGGAGTATAATAGGAGGAGTAGTCCTGGGGGAGTGGAGTATAATAGGAGGAGTAGTCCTGGGGGGAGAGGAGTATAATAGGAGGAGTAGTCCTGGGGGAGTGGAGTATAATAGGAGGAGTAGTCCTGGGGGGAGAGGAGTATAATAGGAGAAGTAGTCCTGGGGAGAGAGGAGTATAATAGGAGGAGTAGTCCTGGGGAGAGAGGAGTATAATAGGAGGAGTAGTCCTGGGGGGAGAGGAGTATAATAGGAGGAGTAGTCCTGGGGGGAGAGGAGGATAATAGGAGCAGTAGTCCTGGGGGTAGAGGAGTATAGTAAGAAGTGTAGTCCTGGGGGGGAGGAGTATAATAGGAGGAGTAGTCCTGGGGGGAGAGGAGTATAATAGAAGTAGTAGTCCTGGGGAAAGAGGGGTATAATAGGAGGAATAGTCCTGGGGGAGAGGAGTATAATAGGAGGAGTAGTCCTGGGGGAGAGGAGTATAATAGGAGGAATAGTCCTGGGGGGAGAGGAGTATAATAGGAGGAGTAGTCCTGGGGGGAGAGGAGTATAATAGGAGGAGTAGTCCTGGGGGAGAGGAGTATAATAGCAGGAGTAGTCCTGGGGAGAGGAGTGTAATAGGAGGAGTCCTGGGGAGAGAGAAGTACAATAGGAGGAGTAGACCTGGGGGGAGAGGAGTATAATAGGAGGAGTAGTCCTGGGGGAGAGGAGTATAATAGCAGGAGTAGTCCTGGGGAGAGGAGTGTAATAGGAGTAGTCCTGGGGAGAGAGAAGTACAATAGGAGGAGTAGACCTGGGGGGAGGGGAGTATAATAGGAGGAGTAGTCCTGGGGGGAGAGGAGTATAATAGGAGGAGTAGTCCTGGGGGAGAGGAGTATAATAGGAGGAGTAGTCCTGGGGAGAGAAGTATAATAGGAGGAGTAGTCCTGGGGACAGAGGAGGATAATAGGAGTAGTAGTCCTGGGGTGAGAGGAGTATAATAGGAGGAGTAGTCCTGGGGAGAGAGAAGTATAATAGGAGGAGTAGACCTGGGGGGAGAGGAGTATAATAGGAGGAGTAGTCCTGGGGGGAGAGGAGGATAATAGGAGGAATAGTCCTGGGGGGAGAGGAGTATAATAGGAGGAGTAGTCCTGGGGGAGAGGAGTATAATAGGAGGAGTAGTCCTGGGGGGAGGAGTATAATAGGAGGAGTAGTCCTGGGGAGAGAGAAGTATAATAGGAGGAGTAGTCCTGGGGACAGAGGAGGATAATAGGAGTAGTAGTCCTGGGGTGAGAGGAGTATAATAGGAGGAGTAGTCCTGGGAACAGAGGAGGATAATAGGAGTAGTAGTCCTGGGGTGAGAGGAGTATAATAGGAGGAGTAGTCCTGGGGACAGAGGAGGATAATAGGAGTAGTAGTCCTGGGGGGAGAGGAGTATAATAGGAGGAGTAGTCCTGTGGGGAGAGGAGTATAATAGGAGGAGTAGTCCTGGGGACAGAGGAGCATAATAGGAGGAGTAGTCCTGGAGGTGAGGAGTAGAGTTGAGCGCGGTTCGTGGTTCGTGGTTCTCCAGTTCGCGGCTCGAGTGATTTTGGGGGCTGTTCTAGATCGAACTAGAACTCGAGCTTTTTGCAAAAGCTCAATAGTTCTAGATACGTTCGAGAATGGTTCTAGCAGCAAAATGACCAGCTAATTCCTAGCTGGCTTTCCGCTGTAATAGTGTAAGTCACTCTGTGACTCACACTATTATGAAATTTCAGTGTATAGTGTGCGGGAACAGCGCATTCAGATCACTGCTGTTTGGATAATGGCGATCGCCATTTTTTTTCCTTGTCTTCCTTCCCTAAGCGCGCGTGTGTAGTGGGGAGGGCCAGCATGTCAGCCAATCCCAGACACACACACAGCTAAGTGGACTTTTAGCCAGAGAAGCAACGGCATGTGTGATAGGATGCGTCCTTGGTGTCAGACATCACTGGCGCAGCTCCTATCGCCGATACTGCTGTATGCGCTCCATACACAGCGCTGGACAGCTTAGGGATAGCACTTTCTATCAGTCCTTTTAAGGGCTCATACCGGCAGGGTCAGAGCCATAGGTGACAGGTCCTAAAAACAGAGTTTAACAGCTACACAAGATGACAGTGTCTGTGTAGCTAAGGTCAGGGATTTCCACGCTGCATTTCCCCATTAGGAGGGATAGAAAGGGAGGCTTCCTTTCCTGTACCCAGAGCCCCACAACCCTGCCACTGTACCCTCCTGCCCTTTGCACACTCCAACTCATTGTTACTAAGCCATTATACTAGCAAACACTGAGTGAACCTAGTGGCATCCTAAACGTGGCTATTGGACTTCTGTATAGTCCCACTAGTGCAAAGATATTTGCAGCACGTCTGCCTGCATTGCACACTCAAACTCATTGTTACTAAGCCATTATACTAGCAAACACTGAGTGAACCTAGTGGCATCCTAAACGTGGCTATTGGACTTCTGTTTAGTCCCACTAGTGCAAAGATATTTGCAGCACCTCTGCCTGCATTGCACACTCAAACTCATTGTTACTAAGCCACTATACTAGCAAACACTGAGTGAACCTAGTGGCATCCTAAACGTGGCTATTGGACTTCTGTATAGTCCCACTAGTGCAAAGATATTTGCAGCACGTCTGCCTGCATTGCACACTCAAACTCATTGTAGCTAAGCCATTATACTAGCAAACACTGAGTGAACCTAGTGGCATCCTAAGCGTGGCTATTGGACTTCTGTATAGTCCCATTAGTGCAAAGATATTTGCAGCACCTCTGCCTGCATTGCACACTCAAACTCATTGTTACTAAGCCATTATACTAGCAAACACTGCTTCCAGTTTAAGGGCCGTAGTTGCATTGTCAGTGATAATTATTGTTGTTTATTCTGCTGTTAATAAAGATAGACCACCGCTGCAATCTACACCACCTCTCAATTTTTACTACCACATTTTAAGTGCACAATCTTGTCGCAATCAAAATGAGTGGCAAAATGACAGATGCTGGTGGAAAAGGTAAGAGGCGTGTTGGAAAAGGAAAAAAAGAGTTTGTCCGTGAGGAAGGTGGCAAAGCTCCATTAACATCTGCTGAAGATAGACCATCTTCCAGCAAAAGTAAGATGTCTACTACTTACCGTGGACAATCCGATGTGCTCCCTTTTTTACGGACACGGACAACTGGAACAAAGGTAGATGATGGCCAAAAAAGGAAAATGCTTGAATGGATCTCAAGTGGTCCAACAAGTGCCCTCTCCGCCACCTCAACTACCGCATCCAAAAAACACCAGTCCTCTGAGTTGTCATCCCAATCAAACTTGCTTTCTCCCAGCTCTGAAGTCTCCATCCGCCCTGCACAGTATGGTGGAACTGAGATGGCTGAGTCTGCAGAGCTGTTCAGTCACACTATAGCCTGGGAATCAGAGGTCTGCTCCCAAGCTACAGTGAGTACAGAACAGGAAATGGTCTGCAGTGATGCCCAGAACCTTTGTGACTCTGATTCAGGCCGTGAGGACCACGTTTCTGAGCATAATGTTGACCCTTTTTCACCAACTGTAACACCTGTTGTTATAGACAATGAGGAACATACTGATGACGATGAGACGCAGATACCAGATTGGGATGATAACTTAAATATTCGGTCAGGCCAAGAAGAGGCTCGGTCTGAGGGTGAGGGGAGTGCAAACACAACAATTGATGAGGAAGTTCTAGATCCCACCTACTGTCAACCCACAGTCAGGCACTCGAGGAGGTCAACAGAGGTGGTGGAGGAGGATGCAACTGATGACGAAGTTACCTTGCGCCTTCCTGGACAGAGTCGGAGTACTGGTAGCACGTCTACAACTGCATCCTCAGCCACCACTCTGCCTCTGAGCACTAGTCGGGGTGGATCAACAGATCGCATGCCCTCTAAGCCTTGCCTAGCCTGGTCCTTTTTTGACATAGCAAAAGATCGCCCAAATTATGTGATCTGTAAAATTTGTCATGGTTCTGTTAGTAGAGGTCAAAACCTCAGCAGTTTGACAACTTCTTCCATGAATCGTCACATGAATAAATATCATATGTCCCGGTGGGAAGCTCACCGAGCTGCAATGCTGCCTAGCGGAGCGAACCATCCACCGCCTACCCCTTCTAGTGCATCCGCGTGCTCTTCATCTTCTAGGACTGTGGGGACAGCTGTCACACCTGGTTTTCCACGCACAACTTCCACCACTGTAACCGCAACAGGCAGTTTGCTTGGTAGGTCGTCAGTTGGTTTGGAAGGGGAAATAAGTGCGTGTGTACAGCTCTCTCAGACATCGATAGCACCAACGTTGGATGAAGGCAACATCATGTCTCCGCCTGCACTCTCCTCACAAAGCTGCATTTTTCCAGGGACACCCTACTCAACACCGTCTACACACAGCAGCCAGATCTCTGTCCCTCAGATGTGGACAAATAAAAGGCCATTTCCTGCGACCCATGACAAAGCTAAGAGGTTGACTTTATCCCTCTGTAAGCTCTTGGCTACTGAAATGCTGCCTTTCCGCCTGGTGGACACACAGGATTTTAGAGACCTTATGTCCGTCGCTGTGCCCCAGTACCAGATGCCCAGTCGCCACTACTTCTCTAAGAAAGGTGTGCCCGCGCTACACCAGCATGTCGCACACAACATCACCGCTTCCTTGAGAAACTCTGTGTGTCAACGAGTGCATTTCACCACCGATACTTGGACCAGTAAGCATGGACAGGGACGTTACATGTCGCTGACTGGGCACTGGGTAACTATGGTGATAGATGGTGAAGGGTCTGCTGCACAAGTCTTGCCGTCCCCACGACTTGTGTGTCAATCCTCTGTCTGTCCAAGTTCCGCCACTGCTTCTGCCTCCTCCACCTCATCTGGGTCCTCCACCTCCGCCCCAAGCCTGCCTGGTCAGGCCACCAGCGTTCTCACTGCGCAGAAGGAATCACGCACCCCTCATTACTATGCTGGCAGCAGAGCACAACGGCATCAGGCGGTCTTTAGCTTGACATGTCTTGGGAATAAGAGTCACACAGCTGAGGAGTTGTGGTCAGCTCTGCGGTCCGAGTTTAATAAATGGTTGTCTCCACTCAACCTGCAGCCTGGTAAGGCCGTGTGCAACAATGCTGCAAACCTGGGTGCGGCCCTTCGCCTGGGCAAGGTGTCACACGTGCCTTGTATGGCTCACGTGTTGAACCTTGTTGTCCAGCAATTCTTAACACACTATCCCGGCCTAGATGGCCTTCTGACCAGGGCACGAAAACTGTCTGCTCACTTCCGCCGTTCAACCGCCGCAGATGAGCGACTTGCATCGCTCCAGAAGTCTTTCGGCCTGCCGGTTCATCGCCTGAAATGCGATGTGCCGACACGCTGGAATTCGACTCTCCACATGTTACAGCGACTGTGGCAGCACCGTCGAGCCCTGGTGCAATACGTCATGACGTATAGCCAGGGCCAACGAGATGCAGAGGTGGGGCAGATCACCCTGATGGAGTGGTCTCAGATCAAGGACCTATGCACCCTTCTGCACAGTTTCGACATTGCGACGAATATGTTTAGCGCTGTCAATGCCATTATCAGCATGACAATTCCAGTCATTTACATGCTGGAGCACACGCTAAACACTATTCGGAGTCAGGGGGTGGGACAACAGGAAGGGGAGGAACTACAGGAGGATTCATATGCGCAAGGGACAACAACATCACCAAGGTCCAGACGTTCATCATCACCAACGTGGCAGGCATGGGACCATGGGGGACAGGGATCAACAAGGGCGCATGGTAGCAGGCGAGATGTTGAGGAAGGTGCAGGAGAACATGAAGAAATGGAGGACGAACTGTCCATGGACATGGAAGACTCAGCGGATGAGGGAGACCTTGGTCAAATTTCAGTTGAAAGAGGTTGGGGGGAGATGTCAGAGGAAGAAAGAACGGTTAGCACCTCTATGCCACAAACACAGCGTGGACTTGGTCCGCATGGCCGCGCAAGACACATGAGCGCCTTCTTGCTGCACTACCTCCAACATGACCCTCGTATTGTCAAAATTAGAAGTGATGATGACTACTGGCTTGCCACACTATTGGATCCCCGGTACAAGTCCAAATTTTGTGACATAATTCCAGCCATAGAAAGGGACGCACGTATACAGGAGTATCAGCAGAAGCTGTTACTCGATCTTAGCTCGGCTTTTCCACCAAACAACCTTGCAGGTGCAGGGAAAGAATCTCCCAGTTGTAACTTGACAAACATGGGACGGTCTCGTCATCTTCAACAGTCTACCCGTACCAGTAGCACCGTATCTGGTGCTGGTAACAGCAATTTTATGGAATCTTTTCATAATTTTTTTAGACCGTCCTTTGCAAGGCCACCAGAGACAAAAAGTCTGACACATAGTGACTCGCCCACCCCAGGGCTATGGGACACCCGGTGCCGGGCCGGACTAGTCCGGTGGTAGTCAGTGGTGGCTGGGCCCGGCTCCGTGGCCCTGGTGGGTGTCAGTAGAATATGTGGCTTGATGAATAAAGTTTGTGTTCGTGACGCCACCTGTGGTCTGCGGCTATTAAGCCGCCGCTGCTGTGTGAGGCCTCCGGGGTGATGTTATAGCACTAATGGTGGTACTGCTCCCCACAGGTGGAGCGGAGCCCCGGGGACACTGTTAGTGCTCGTGGAAGTCTATGGGGTTGTGTGGCTAACACGGTGCAGGGCCGACAGGCAATGAAAGAACCAGGCACAAACAACAGTCTCTTTACCTTTTCCTTTTTTACTTTGGAAACAGTCCAGTCCTGGGAGACCGTTACAGCTGGTGATGAGGATCCGGTCGGCCTGGAAGTACTTGGGGAGATCTTTCTGGCCAGTTGAGTATGAGGCCTACTCCTGTGCTTTTATTTGTTAGGATAGGACCCTGCTTCTCTGAATCCAGCAATGGCCCTCTTGCTGCTGGGACTGTTGGTACGTCCCTTTCCCTCTGTAGCAGGCTGCGCAGGCCCTCTCTCTGGTGCTTCTCTGCTGGAGTCCACACCGGGCCTTGATGCTGCAGCTGTGCTTTTGGGATGTTTTTGGGCCAGGTGCTTGCAGCTCTCCTGCCCTTCGGATTCGGCTACCAGGGAGTATGTTTAAGCCCTGGTGGCCACAGACTCTTATGTCCGAGTCTCTCTGCTGCCTCTCAGCTACTCCTGCTTCTCTGGGCCAAGCTACTCTAGCTCTAGGCCCCAGATTCACAGGACAGCTCACTCTGCGTCTGTTCACTTCTACTGCTCTCTACAGACTGAACACTACTTCCTCCCCCAGATCAGACTTAAGGGGATCCTCCCTGGAATCCCAGGTTCAGAGCTCCCCCTGCTGGCCGGAGGGAGAACTGCGTTGGATGTTAAACTTGCTAGCCAATGGACCTCCCAATTACCTCCAGGCTCAGCATTAACCCTTTGGGAGGGCAATGCTGTTGTGGCGACCAGGTCCTGGGGCGCCACAATAGTCAAC
Organism: Anomaloglossus baeobatrachus; assembly: GCF_048569485.1. NCBI lineage: Eukaryota > Metazoa > Chordata > Amphibia > Anura > Aromobatidae > Anomaloglossus > Anomaloglossus baeobatrachus. The sequence goes on from NC_134353.1 coordinate 329,220,504, forward strand.
GGCTGGAGAGTATGATACAGGAGTATCCCAAATGACCATCGATGCCATGACTTTGCAAATGGAGCCTTGCTCATTTTGGGCTTCAAATCTTGAAAAATGGCCAGAGCTCTCAACTTACGCATTCGAGATTTTGTCATGTCCAGCTGCCAGCGTTGTCTCTGAACGTGTCTTCAGTGCTGCTGGGTGTGTGCTGACAGATAATCGCACGCGTCTGTCCAGTGACAAGGTAGACAGACTGACGTTCATCAAAATGAACAAGTCATGGATCCACAAGGAATTTACTACCCCTGTGTCATCCTGGGGAGAGTAAATGCTTGTGGATTTGGAATGTGCTTGATGCAAATTAAAACATCCTGTTTGCAACTAGGGCACAAGTGCTGCCACTGATGGGGTGTCTGTGTGGCCCAATTTTTGGAAAAAAGGGAGACTCCACTTGGAGTAACCCTTGCTTGCTGTGTTTCTTAAAAGGAGCCAAGATGAACAAGTCATGGTTCAGCAAAGACTTTATCTACCTTCCCGGTGTCATGCTGGGGACGGTTAATTATGGCGTATTTTTGAATGTGCTTGATGCAAATCTAGCTGTGAAGTGTACAACTGGGGCACAACTGCTGCCACTGAATGGGTGGGTGTGTGTGGGGCCCAATTTTTGGAAAAAAAAGGGAGACTCCGCTTAGAGTAACCCTTGCTTGCTGTGTTTTTTAAAAGGAGCCAAGATGAACAAGTCATGGTTCAGCAAAGACTTTATCTACCTACCCCGGTGTTATCCTGGGGACGGTTAAGGATGGCGTATTTTTGAATGTGCTTGATGCAAATCTAGCTGTGAAGTGTACAACTGGGGCACAACTGCTGCCACTGAATGGGTGGGTGTGTGTGGGGCCCAATTTTTGGAAAAAAAGGGAGACTCCGCTTGGAGTAACCCTTGCTTGCTGTGTTTTTTAAAAGGAGCCAAGATGAACAAGTCATGGTTCAGCAAAGACTTTATCTACCTACCCCGGTGTCATCCAGGGGACGGTTAAGGATGGCGTATTTTTGAATGTGCTTGATGCAAATCTAGCTGTGAAGTGTACAACTGGGGCACAACTGCTGCCACTGAAGGGGTGGGTGTGTGTGTGGCCCAATTTTTGGAAAAAAGGGAGAACTCCGCTTGGAGTAACCCTTGCTTACAGTGTTTTTAAAAAGGAGCCAAGATGAACAGAGCTGGGATCAGGAAAGACTTTGCTACCTACCCCGGTGTCATCCTGGGGATGGTTAAGGATGGCGTATTTTTGAATGTGCTTGATGCAAATCTAGCTGTGAAGTGTACAACTGGGGCACAACTGCTGCCACTGAAGGGGTGGGTGTGTGTGTGGCCCAATTTTTGGAAAAAAGGGAGACTCCGCTTGGAGTAACCCTTGCTTGCTGTGTTTTTTAAAAGGAGCCAAGATGAACAAGTCATGGTTCAGCAAAGACTTTATCTACCTACCCCGGTGTCATGCTGGGGACGGTTAATTATGGCGTATTTTTGAATGTGCTTGATGCAAATCTAGCTGTGAAGTGTACAACTGGGGCACAAGTGCTGCCACTGAATGGGTGGGTGTGTGTGGGGCCCAATTTTTGGAAAAAAGGGAGAACTCCGCTTGGAGTCACCTTGCAGTGTTTTACATGATTTTAGAAGGGCGTGCCATGCCTATATCTGTGTGTCCTCCTCTTTTTCCTTGTCCAGCTCTTTTGTTTTCGCATGAGTATATGTCCTTGTCACTTTCCCATGTGTTTGTGTTGTGTTGTGTTGTGAGTTGTTTGTCACCTTTTGGACACCTTTGAGGGTGTTTTCTAGGTGTTTTCTAGGTGTTTTTATGTGTTTGTTAATGCCTGCCATTGTTTCCTATGCGGTTCGAGTTCGGTTCGACCAAAGTTCAACGAACCGAACTCGAACGGGACCTCCGTTCGACGAACCGACCTCGAGCCGAACCGGGACCTCGAGCCGAACCGGGACCGGAACCACAGTCTCCCTCGTTGCCACTAATTGGGCCACACACACCCCACTTGACTGGCATCAGTTGACCCCCCTTTTGAAAAAGAAAAAGATGCTTTGCGTGAAGCACTCTCAAAAATACGCGTGCCTTTCGCCTCCCCTGGCTGACCCAGGGGAAGAAAAGTCCTCTGAGAGCCATGACTTGTTCATCTTGGTTCTTTTACAAACACAGCGAGGGGACTCCAACCACAGTCTCCCTCGTTGCCACTAATTGGGCCACACACACCCCACTTGACTGGCATCAGTTGACCCCCCTTTTGAAAAAGAAAAAGATGCTTTGCATGAAGCACTCTCAAAAATACGCGTGCCTTTCGCCTCCCCTGGCTGACCCAGGGGAAGAAAAGTCCTCTGAGAGCCATGTCCACATTGTCAGTGAACAGACACGTGTGCTTATCTGCCAGCAGACCCCCAGCAGCACTGAAGACAGGTTCCGAGAGAACGCTGGCTGCAGGACACGACAAGATCCCCAAGGCGTACGTGGCAAGCTCAGGCAATTTATCCAGATTGGAAGCCTAAAATGAGCAGGGCTCAAGTTGCACAGTAATGGCATCGACGTTTCCTTGCATATACTCATATATAAAAACAAAAAAGTGAGCCGGAGTATGAGATGGTATACATGGTACTTGTGAGACCATGTTCACACTGGCCATGAGACAAAGAGAAACCAAGGAAAAAATTGTGAAAAAATACCCTGCTGTAACTAGATAAAAGCATAGTGCATATAAACATAGGGTACTTAGTAAACACTGTTTTTGATCAAAAAAAGCATAAAGCTATCCCACCAACGCCAAGGTGTACCCAGTTGGGATAGTACCTACACTCTCTAATATTAAAACCTTACCATGGGTCTAAAATAGGCCTCAATGTGGCTAAGGGCTGAGAGCGACCGGGTCCCAACAGGACACACACAGTCAGGGGGATTCACAGAATGAAATGTCCAGCTCGCTGAGAAGGGGGCCACTCCCTGTTTGTACTGAATACAAAAAAACTACATAAAAACAAAAAAGTGAGCCGGAGTATGAGATGGTATACATGGTACTTGTGAGACCATGTTCACACTGGCCATGAGACAAAGAGAAACCAAGGAAAAAATTGTGAAAAAATACCCTGCTGTAACTAAATAAAAGCATAGTGCATATAAACATAGGGTACTTAGTAAACACTGTTTTTGATCAAAAAAAGGATAAAGCTATCCCACCAACGCCAAGGTGTACCCAGTTGGGATAGTACCTACACTCTCTAATATTAAAACCTTACCATGGGTCTAAAATAGGCCTCAATGTGGCTAAGGGCTGAGAGCGACCGGGTCCCAACAGGACACACACAGTCAGGGGGATTCACAGAATGAAATGTCCAGCTCGCTGAGAAGGGGGCCACTCCCTGTTTGTACTGAATACAAAAAAACTACATAAAAACAAAAAAGTGAGCCGGAGTATGAGATGGTATACATGGTACTTGTGAGACCATGTTCACACTGGCCATGAGACAAAGAGAAACCAAGGAAAAAATTGTGAAAAAATACCCTGCTGTAACTAAATAAAAGCATAGTGCATATAAACATAGGGTACTTAGTAAACACTGTTTTTGATCAAAAAGAGCATAAAGCTATCCCACCAACGCCAAGGTGTACCCAGTTGGGATAGTACCTACACTCTCTAATATCTTTTTTTGATCAAAAACAGTGTTTACTAAGTACCCTATGTTTATATGCACTATGCTTTTATTTAGTTACAGCAGGGTATTTTTTCACTTTATATACTCATATATGTGTGTGTCCTCCTCTTTTTCCTTGTCCAGCTCTTTTGTTTTCGCATGACTATATGTCCTTGTCACTTTCCCATGTGTTTGTGTTGTGTTGTGAGTTGTTTGTCACCTTTTGGACACCTTTGAGGGTGTTTTCTAGGTGTTTTTATGTGTTTTTGAATGCCTGCCATTGTTTCCTATGCGGTTCGAGTTCGGTTCGTCGAACGTTCGACGAACCGAACTCGAACGGGACCTCCGTTCGACGAACCAACCTCGAGCCGAACCGGGACCGGTTCGCTCATCTCTAGTGAGGAGTATAATAGGAGGAGTAGTCCTGTGGGGAGAGGAGTATAATAGGAGGAGTAGTCCTGGGGACAGAGGAGTATAATAGGAGGAGTAGTCCTGGGGGGAGAGGAGGATAATAGGAGGAGTAGTCCTGGAGGTGAGGAGTATAATAGGAGGAGTAGTCCTGGGCGCGCTCCCGTACATTGTGTACAGTACACTGGCAGCGCCACAACTTCCTGGTCACATGACAACACGTGATCGGAGGTTGTTGCGCGGCCACTGTGTTGTACACAGTGCACGGGATCGCGCCGGATCTGGATCTGACAAAGTGGAGAAAAGGTAAGTATTAACAGCGACAGTGCTGACGTGTGCCGTGGCAAGCTAGTTACATCGGGTAACTAAAGAAAGCGGTTTCTATAGTTACCCGATGTTTACTATAGTTACCAGCATACGCCGGCTCTGGCACACGTGTGCCGGGGCCAGGGTAAGCTAGTGGTTTAACACATTCGGTCTTTTTTCCACTTTGTCCTGCCGATGTGGACTTCCGGGGCTGCAGTAGTTACCTGGGTGGAAATCGGGGCTCTGTGTGGGTTCTAGGAATGCGTGGGGGGGCAGGGCCAGGGCGAGCATCCAATCCGTATGGGGGCGGGGCCAGGGCAAGGCTAGCGGCCAATCCGTGCGGGGGGGGCAGGGCAAGGTGAGCGGCCAATCCGTGCGGGGGGGGGGTCGGGGCCAGAGCAAGGTGAGCGGCCAAACCATGCGGGGGGCGGGTCCAGGCCGAGCTGAGTGGCCAATCCGACGGTTGTCACTCTAACGACACTGTCACGGTGACACTGTCACGGTGAAACAATTTTGGAGAAAGACAGACAGACAGACTGAATAAGGCAGTTATATATATAGACTAGAAGGTGGCCCTATTCTAACGCATCGGGTATTCTAGAATTTACGTATTGTGTAGTTAATGTATGATTTTTGTTTTATATATATATATATATATATATATATATATATATAGATGTTGTTGTGTTTAGTTACCAAGTGTTTGTGTAGGGGCTGTAAATGTTCTGGGTGTGTGTGTTGCGTTGTTTGTGGAGCGCTGTGTGTCTTCAGCGTTCTGTGTGTGTGGTGTTGTGTGTGTTGCGCGGTTTGTGTGGGTGTGGAGTGCATGTGTGTGTTTTGGAGGGAGGTATATTTTGTGCAGTGTGTGTGTTGGCGGTATGTGCGTATATTTATGTATGCCGCGGTGTTTGTGTGTTGGGTATTGTGTGTGTGCGGCGTTGTCTGTGTGTGTGTGGGTGTCTGTGCAGGGCGGTGTTTGTGGTTCCCAGTGTGTGTGTGGTGTGTTGTGCGGTGCGCGTGTGGCGGTGTGTGTGTGTTTTGGGGGGAGGTGTGCACCCCCATCGTGCTCCATCCCCTATGCTGCGCACCCCCCATCGTGCTTCTTCCCCCATGCTGCGCATCCCCATCGTGCTCCATCCCCCATGCTGCGCACCTCCCATCATGTTCCATCCTCCATGCTGCACACCCCCCATCGTGCTCCATCCTCCATGCTGCACACCCCCCATCGTGCTACATCTCCCGTGCTGCGCACCCCCCATCGTGCTACATCCTCCATGCTGCACACCCCCAATCATGCTCCATCCTACATGCTGCACACCCCCCATCGTGCTCCATCCTCCATGCTGCGCACCCCCCATCGTGCTCCATCCCCCATGCTGCACACCCCCCATCGTGCTCCATCCTCCATGCTGCGCACCCCCCATCGTGCTACATCTCCCATGCTGCGCAACCCCCATTGTGCTCCATCCTCCATGCTGCACACCCCCCATCGTGTTCCATCCTCCATGTTGCACACCCCCCATCGGGCTCCATCCTCCATGCTGCACACCCCCCATCGTGCTCCATCCTCCATGCTGCACACCCCCCATCGTGCTCCATCCTCCATGCTGCACACCCCCCATCGTGCTCCATCCCCCAGGCGGCACATCCCCCATCATGCTCCATCCTCCATGCTGCACACCCCCCATCGTGTTCCATCCTCCATGCTGCACACCCCCCATCATGCTCCATCCCCCATGCTGCACACCCCCTATCGTGCTCCATCTCCCATGCTGCACCCCCCATCGTGCTCCATCCCCCATGCTGCGCACCCCCCATCGTGCTACATCTCTCATGCTGCGCACCCCCCATCGTGCTCCATCCTCCATGCTGCACACCCCCCATCGTGCTCTATCCTCCATGTTGCACACCCACCATCGTGCTCCATCCTCCATGCTGCACACCCCCCATCGTGCTCCATCTCCCATGCTGCACACCCCCCATCGTGCTACATCTCCCATGCTGTGACCACCCATCGTGCTCCATCTCCTATGCTGCGCACCCCCCATCGTGCTACATCTCCCATGCTGCGCACCCCTCATCGTGCTCCATCCTCCATGCTGCACACCCCCCCTCGTGCTCCATCCTCCATGTTGCACCCCCCCATCGTGCTCCATCCTCCATGCTGCACACCCCCCATCGTGCTCCATCCTCCATGCTGCGCACCCCCCATCGTGCTCCATCCCCCATGCTGCGCACCCCCCATCGTGCTCCATCTCCCATGCTGCACACCCCCCATCGTGCTCCATCCCCCATGCTGCGCACCCCCCATCATGCTACATCTCCCTTGCTGCGCATCCCCCATTGTGCTCCATCCTCCATGCTGCACACACCCCATCGTGCTCCATCCTACATGTTGCACACCCACCATCGTGCTTCATCCTCCATGCTGCACACCCCCCATCGTGCTCCATCTCCCATGCTGCACACCCCCCATCGTGCTACATCTCCCATGCTGCGCACCCCCCATCGTGCTCCATCCCCCATGCTGTGCACCCCCCATCGTGCAACATCTCCCGTGCTGCGCACCCCCATCGTGCTCCATCCTCCATGCTGCACACCCCCAATCATGCTCCATCCTACATGCTGCACACCCCCCATCGTGCTCCATCCTCCATGCTGCACACCCCCCATCGTGCTCCATCCTCCATGCTGCACACCCCCCATCGTGCTCCATCCCCCATGCTGCGCACCCCCCATCGTGCTCCATCCCCCATGCTGCACACCCCCCATCGTGCTCCATCCTCCATGTTGCACACCCCCATCGTGCTCCATCCTCCATGCTGCACACCCCCCATCGTGCTCCATCCTCTATGCTGCACACCCCCCATCGTGCTCCATCCTCCATGCTGCACACCCCCCATCGTGCTCCATCCTCCATGCTGCACACCCCCCATCGTGCTCCATCCTCCATGCTGCACACCCCCCCATCGTGCTCCATCCCCCATGCTGCGCTCCCCCCATCGTGCTATATCTCCCATGCTGCGCAACCCCCATCGTGCTCCATCCTCCATGCTGCTCACCCCCCATCGTGCTCCATCCTGCATGTTGCACACCCCCCATCGTGCTCCATCCTCCATGCTGCACACCCCCCATCGTGCTCCATCCTCCATGTTGCACCCCCCCCATTGTGCTCCATCCTTCATGCTGCACACCCCCCATCGTGCTCCATCCTCCATGCTGCACACCCCCCATCGTGCTCCATCATCCATGCTGCACACCCCCCATCGTGCTCCATCCTCCATGCTGCGCACCCCCCTATCGTGCTCCATCCCCCATGCTGCACACCCCCCATCGTGCTCCATCCCCTATGCTGTGCACCCCCCATCGTGCTCCATTTCCCATGCTGCACACCCCCATCGTGCTCCATCCCCCATGCTGTGCACCCCCCATCGTGCTCCATTTCCCATGCTGCACACCCCCCATCGTGCTCCATCCCCATGCTGCGCACCCCCCATCGTGCTACATCTCCCATGCTGCGCACCCCCCATCGTGCTCCATCCTCCCTGCTGCACACCCCCATCGTGCTCCATCCTCCATGTTGCACACCCCCATCGTGCTCCATCCCCCATGCTGCACACCCCCCATCATGCTCCATCCCCCATGCTGCGCACCCCCCATCGTGCTACATCTCCCATGCTGCGCACCCCCCATCGTGCTGCATCCTCCATGCTGCACACCCCCATCGTGCTCCATCCTCCATGCTGCACACCCCCCATCGTGCTCCATCCCCCATGCTGTGGCCGCCAGGGGCAGGTCCGAGCGTGGCAACGTGTGCCGGGGGCGGGGCTGAGCGGGCGAGGCGTCAGCGTACATGTGTACCAGGAGCTGGTGTACGCTGGTAACCATGATACACATTGGGTAACTAAGGGAAGAGCTTCCTATAGTTACGCGATGTGTATCATGGTTACCAGCGTACACTGGCTCCGTCACGATTCCAGCATCGCAAGGTTATATCCGCCAGGGGCCGGGCCGAGTGTGGCGGGGGCGAGCGGGCGAGGCGTCAGAGTATGCCGGCTCCCTGCACATGTGTACCGGGAGCCGGTGTACGCTGGAGCAGGCGATGCGTGCGGAGGGGCGGGGCGAGCGGCTAATCCATGTGGGGAGCAGGGCCAGACCGAGGCGAGCGGCCGATCCGTGGAAGGACCGGGGCGAGCGGCTAATCCATGTGGGGGCGGGGCCAGGCCGAGGCGAGCGGCCAATCCGTGGGGGGGCGGGGCCAGGCCGAGCCCAGCGGCCAATTTGACAGTTGTCACTCTAACGACAGTCACGGTGACACTGTCACAGTGACACAATTTTGGAGCAAGACAGACAGACAGACAGAATAAGGCAATTATATATATAGATGAGCGCCATGGTTTTGTAACTATCGTATGGTAACATGGACATAATACGTAGCATGCCCTGCAAGAGGTCCTATACACAGGGCTGTATTTTGCCTTCATGCTGCCCTAGGCACTTTAAGTGGTCGCGCCCCTTAGTGACAACGTAAAACTATGAGTTTTTGCACACGACATCTGTTTAAGGCAGATCTACTCTGTAAAACACTTGGAAAAAGTATAAGTGAGAAACGAAGGGCACTAACCCCCTCTATGGGGTTCACCACAGGCACATCAAAACATAGCATGAGTATAAAATATTCCCACCACAACGTCCCCACTTATATACTGTGACTGTCACACTGCCCCTAATAAACTAAAACACCACACTGCCCTCCCTTATAAATTACTGTATACCCACCACACCTTCCTCGATTACGAAATATGATCTGCACATTGTCCTCACATCATGCTGCCCCCTCCTCACAATGTCCCATGCATGCTGCTCCCTCCTCACAGTGTCCCATGCATGCTGCCCCCTCCTCACAATGTTCCATGTATGCTGACCCCTCCTCACAATGTCCCATCCATGCTGCCCCCTCCTCACAATGTCCCATGCATGCTGCCCCCTCCTCACAATGCCCCATGCATGCTGCTCCCTCCTCACAATGTTCCATGTATGCTGACCCCTCCTCACAATGTTCCATGTATGCTGACCCCCTCCTCACAATGTTCCATGTATGCTGACCCCTCCTCACAATGTCCCATCCATGCTGATTCCTCCTCACAATGTCCCATGTATGCTGCTCCCTCCTCACAATGTCCCATGCATACTACCACTCCTCACAATGTCCCATGCATGCTGCCCCCTCCTCACAATGTCCTATGCATGCTGCCCCCTCCTCACAATGTCCCATGCATGCTGCCCCCTCTTCACAATGTCCCATGCATGCTGCCTCCTCCTCACAGTGTCCCATGCATGCTGCCCCCTCCTCACAGTGTCCCATGCATGCTGCCCCCTCCTCACAATGTCCCATGCATGCTGCCCCCTCCTCACAATGTCCCATGCATGCTGCCCCCTCCTCACAATGTCCCAAGCATGCTGCCCCCTCCTCACAGTGTCCCATGTATGCTGCACCCTCCTCACAATGTCCCATGCATGCTGCCCCCTCCTCACAATGTCCCATGCATGCTGCCCCTCTCCATGAACTTCTAATGCCGCTTTCCTCTTTTCCATAATGACACCTCCATGCTGCCCCACTCATCATACTAAGACCACCACACTAGAGCTTATGCTGAGAAACCTCCCCCCACACACACACACTACACCACTCTTGATATTGACTCCCCTACATTTCTCCACTCCATACTGAGCCCACACATGCTGCACCCCTCTCATTCTGAGTCCTTACACTCCCACCCATGGATTTTGTAATTGCACTATCCCTCAACCCTTGGCCTCTGTCTCTAGCATTGGCCCCTCTCTCCCACTCCAACAGCAGCCGCCTCTACCCCAGCATCAGCCTCTCGCCCCCTGCCTCCAGCAGCAGCCTCTCTCCCCCCAGCCCCCCCAGCATCAGCTTCTCTCCCCCCAGCATCAGCCTCTCTCCCCCAAGCCTCCCCCAGCATCAGCCTCTCTTTCCCCAGCATCAGCCTCTCTCCCCCAGCTTCCCCCAGCATCAGCCTCTCTGACCCCAGCATCAACCTCTCTGCCCCCAGCATCAGCGTCTCTCCCCCCAGCCTCCCCTAGCATCAGCCTCTCTCCCCCAGCTTCCTCCAGCATCAGCCTCTCTTACCCCAGCATCAGCCTCTCTCCTCCCAGCCTCTCCCAACATCAGCCTCTCTCCTCCCAGCCTCCCGCCAGCATCAGCTTTCCCCAGCATCATCCTCTTTCTTCCCAGCCTCCCCCAGCATCAGCCACCCCAGCATCAGCCTCTCTCCTCCCAGCCTCCCCCAGCATCAGCCTCTCTCCTCCCAGCCTCCCCAAGCATCAGCCTCTCTCCTCCCAGCCTCCCCCAGCATCACTCTCCCCCAGCATCAGCCTCCCCCAGCATAAGCCTTCCTCTTCCCAGCCTCCCCCAGCATCAGCCTCCCCCAGCATCAGCTACCACCTCCCAGCCTTCCCCAGCATCAGCCTCCCCCTCCCAGCCACTCCCAGCATCAACCTCTCTCCTCCCAGCTTCCCCTAGCATCAGCCTTCCCCTTCCCAGCCTCCCCCAGCATCAGCCTACACCTCCCAGCCTCCCCCAGCATCAGCCTCTCTCCTCGCAACCTCTCCCAGCATCAGCCTTTCCCAGCATCAGCCTCTCTCCTCCCAGCCTCCCCCAGCATCAGCCTTTTCCTTCTCCCAGCCCCCCCAGCATCAGCCTCCCCCAGCATCAGCCTCTTTCCTCCCAGCCTCTCCCAGCATCAGCCTCCCCAGCATCAGCCTCTCTCCTCCCAGCCTCCTCCAGCATCAACCTTTCTCTCCTCCCAGCCTCAGCCTCCCCCAGCATCAGCCTCTCTCCTCCCAGCCTCCCCCAGCATCAGCCTCCCTCCTGCCAACCTCCCCCAGCATCAGCATCCCCCTCCCAGCGTCCCCCAGCATCAGCATCCCCCTCCCAGCCTCCCCCAGCATCAGCCTCTCTCTTCCCAGCCTCCACCAGCATCAGCCTCCCCCAGCATCAGCCTCCCCCAGCATCAGCCTCCCCCTCCCAGGCTCCCCCAGCATCATCCTCCCCCAGCATCAACCTCCCCCTCCCAGCCTCCCCCAGCATCAGCCTCTCTCCTCCCAGCCTCCCCCAGCATCAGTCTCTCTCCTTCCAGCATCCCCCAGCATCAGCCTCTCTCCTCCCAGCCTCTCCCATCTAGAAGGCACGACGGATGAAGATGAAGACCTAGATAAAGAAGAGAAGTATTCTTAGAGGGACTCTGTCAGTACAGAATGACTGTTCAAACCAAGTACAGGCAATTGGTGCATCATGGTGGGGCCAGACATTTCAGTGCACCTTCCCATCTGCTTTTTTTCCCTCCATCTCCATTCCTCCCCTCTACTTTGATTGTTAGCTCTGGCTTTATAGAGCCAATGAATGGAGGCGATAGTTGGAAAACAAGTGGGAAGGTGCACTTTAGTGTTTTACCCCGCCATGATGGGCTCCTGTAGTTGGTTTAAACAGTCATTCTGTGCTGACAGATTCTTTTTAATAATCCCACACAGGAAAACACATTCCCACATATATCCCTGTACACATCACTACACTAACACATTCAATTACAACAAATATAGACACAATCTTCACACACACAAATACACACTATCTATACTGTACACAGACTTATTTTATAAGAAACCTCCTTTAGTACGCCTGGAGGAAGGGTAGTACAGCGGCCATGGTTTCCCTACAGGTTTCCTCCACTGGGGGTTTTTCCTGTCCTGAGTGTTGCTGTACACTCTTCGTGAGTGATGGGAGGTAACCGCCACACATAAATCATGTAATAAACTTTTTTTAAAAAATTATAATAAACATATTTTTAAACTCTCCATGAAGTGTCTGAGTCTTTTTTCTATTTTCGTACATAAAAAGTTTAATAAAAATGCAGTTTATGTGAGAAATTTAAATTTAATCTACTGGTCCAAGATATACAACCTCCATGATCAAAGGGGGAGAAAAAGACCACACATAATAGAAGCACACATCCGAAAAATTGTGAAAATATTATAAGATTTTATTGAATCTATAGAAAAACCACACGTAATAAAAACATTTAAAAACACATACAATTACAAGAACGACCTTACATAGTTACATAGTTACTTAGGTTGAAAAAAGACCTAGTTCAACCTTCCTCCAACAGTTCTACATTTGGTCACTAAGTCATTTATAACCAACAATGTTTTGTGTACTGAGGAAATCATCCAGCCCTTTTTTAAAAGCTGTTATAGTATCGGCCATTACCACCTCTTGTGTTAGTGTATTCCACAGTCTGACCGCTCTAACTGTAAAGAGCCCTTTCCTATTTAGCTGCCGGAATCGCTTTTCTTCCACTCTCAGTGAGTGCCCCCTGGTCCTTAGTATTGTCTTTGGAAGAAATAAGTCATGTGCCAGTCCTTTACATTGACCACACATGTATTTATACATATAAATGAGATCTCCTCTGAGACGTCTTTTTTTTTCAACCTGTCATCATATGGGAGGCCTTCCATTCCTTGTAGTAGTCTAGTCGCCCGCCTTTGAACTGACTCTAACTTCTGAATGTCCTTTTTAAAATGTGGAGCCCAAAACTGGATCCCATATTCCAGATGTGGCCTTACAAGTGATTTATAGAGGGGTAACAATACGTTGGGATCACGGGATCTAATCTCTCTTTTTATACACCCTAAAATCTTGTTTGCTTTAGCAGCTGCTGCTTGACATTGAGTGCTGCTGCTCAGCTTATTTGTAATGAGAATACCCAAGTCCTTCTCCTGTTCTGTAGTCCCGAGTTTACTTCCTTTTAATGTATACGCAGCTATTACTCCATCCTAGGTGCATTACTGTACATTTATCAACATTAAATCTCATTTGCCAAGTATCTGCCCATTCTGACATCTTATCCAGATCTTTTTGTAATATTGCACATTGCACTATCAAGGTCAGTTTTTAATATCCTACATAGTTTGGTGTCATCAGCGAAGACTGACACTTTACTATCAATCCCATCCACAAGGTCATTAATAAAGAGATTAAAAAGAATCGGTCCAAGCACAGATCCTGCAGTACCCCACTGCTGACTATAGCCCATTTAGAGAATGTACCATTTATGACAACTCTTTGTTTCCTATCTTTTAGCCAATTCCTTACCCAGTTGCATATAGTATCCCCTAGTCCTTTCTTCCGGAGCTTCTAGTATAAGGCTATTTAGACCTCTATGCTTGATAATAATGGCTCCACATGGAAAATCAAGGTCAAGGTCTTTGGAAGTGGTCTGTGGATTGTCCTTGACTGTTCTCACCATTCTTCTTCTCTGCCTTTCTGGTATTTTTCTTGGCCTGCCACTTCTGGGCATAACAAGAACTGTACCTGTATTCTTCCATTTCCTTACTATGTTCCTCACAGTGGGAACTGACAGTTTAAATCTCTGAGACAACTTTTTGTATCCTTCCCCTGAACAACTATGTTGAATAATCTTTCTTTTCAGATCATTTGAGATTTGTTTTGAGGAGCCCATGATGCCACTCTTCATAGGAGATTCAAATAGGAGAACTACTTGCAAGTGGCCACCTTAAATACCTTTTCTCATGATTGAATACACCTGCCTATGAAGTTCAAAGCTCAATGAGGCTACAAAACCAATTTAGTGCTTCAGTAAGTCAGAAAAAAGTAGTTAGGAGTGTTCAAAACAATAAATTGATAAGGGTGCCCATACTTATGCACCTGTCAAATTTAGTTTAAATGCAGATTGCACATTTTCTGTTAGTACAATAAACCTCATTTCAATGCAGAAATATTACTGAGTCCATCTTTTATTAGATATATGAAACTGAAATAGATGTTGCAAAAACCCAAATTGGTATAAAGAAAAAAGGTTAACATTAATAGGGGTGCCCAAACTTTTTCATATGACTGTATAACCGCTGTCATAATTATGAGGGAGAGACAATAAATCAAATAGCAATGTAGATCAGGGTTGATAACCAAATATAACAATCAAAAGAAGTACATTAATCCATAATATACTGGATGATATGTTAATAGAATTAACAATTAATAACAATTGATTTCAACATATAATACACCAATGAAATCACACGTAAAGTAGCCAATATATTAGTACGACCTAAAGTGTATAAGAGATAATAATTATATCAGTCCAATATGCATGAGATATATATATAGCCAACCGTACAGGGTCCTTCTAATATTGTTATAATGGAAAATATATATAAGGTGCTATCAAAGTTACAATTAAGGTAACCAACCCAAAAGGATGTATAATATAAGGATTAGTGCTATTGGCAATTGGTAAAAATAATACCAGCAACCCAGATAAATACAAGAATATGCCTCAACTGTGAAGCCAATTGATTAACCCTGATTAAGTATGATACATATACCTTATTGTCCAAAAAAATATATGCCAAACATTAATGATAAGGCTTGATCATAAAGAGGAAGGAATTCATGTAAAAAACCATATGCACATACTTACCAACTGGACCCGGTTTCTCAACGGTGGATAGCTGTCACAGGCAAGTATGTTGACAGGGATACCAAGTAGGGAAAGAGGCATAAAAACCTATCAGCCATAAGGAGGAAGCAAATTGTGCTTCAATAAGAGAGGTCATGAGAAACCCCACGCGTTACGCAACCTCCATGAGCCTTAAGGGTGCTTTACACACAGCGACATCGCTAGCGATCTCATTAGCGATGTGACACGCCAGATCGCATCTGTGATCTGCCGAGATAGCACGTAGGTCGTTTTTATAGCGCCGGTCACATGTGCGATCTCGGCAGATCGCATCTGCGATCTGCCGTGTCACATCGCTAACGAGATCGCTAGCGATGTCGCAGCGTGTAAAGCACTCTTTAGACTAGTAGAGGCCATTGCAGTAAATGAGTATTGCATCCCCTTTTTATTCTCTGCACATATACTGGGTATAGAAAATATTCAGACTCCATTACATTTTTCACTCTTTGTTTCATTGCAGCTATTTGGTAAATTCAAAAAAGTTCATTTTTTTTCTCATTAATGTATACTCTGCACCCCATCTTGACAGAAAAAAAACAGATATGTAGAAATTTTTGCAAATTTATTAAAGAATAAAAACTGAAATATCACATGGTCATAAGTATTCAGACCCTCTGCTCAGATACTCATATTTAAGTCACATGCTGTCCATGTCCTTGTGATCCTCCTTGAGATGGTTCTACTCCTTCATTGGAGCCCAGCTGTGTTACTTAAACTGATAGGACTTGATTTGGAAAGGCACACACCTGTCTATATATGACCTCATAGCTCACAGTGCATATCAGACCAAATGAGAATCATGAGGTCAAAGGAACTACCAAAGAAGCTCAGAGACAGAATTCTGGCAAGACAAGGATCTGGCCAAAGTTAGAAAAGAATTTTTGCAGTACTCAAGGTTCCAAAGAGCACAGAGGCCTCCATAATCCTTAAATGGAAGAAGTTTGGGACCACCAGAACACTTCCTAGACCTGGTCATCCAGCCAAACTGAGCAATCAAAAAACTCCTGCATACAGTCCTGGATGGAGTATGCTGAGCCTTGTAGTTCTGCAGCTACTGTCTGCTCTCCTGCATGCACTAGTGAATGGAGTATGTTGAGCCTTGTAGTTCTGCAGCTGCTGTCTGCTCTCCTCCATACAGACAGACAGCAGACAGCAGCTGCAGAACTACAAGGGTCAGCATACTCCATCCAGGACTGTATGCAGAAGTTTTTTGCCCCCCCCCCCAAAAAAAATTACATGGACTTCGCCATGTTTTTATATGCTAGCCAGGTACAGCAGGCAGCTACGGGCTGCCCCCAACCACCAGCTGTCTATTTGTACCCGGCTGGGAACCAAAAATATAGGGAAGCCCTTTTTTTTAAATATTTCATGAATTTCATAAAATTAAAAAAAAAAATGACGTGGGCTTCGCCCAATTTTTGTTTCCGTCCAAGCACAACTAGGCAGCTGGGGATTGGAATCCGCAGCTCAGGGTGCCCAAGCTTTCTGGGCACCCCTTCTGCGAATTGCAGTCCACAGCCGCCCCAGAAAATGGCGCTTTCATAGAAGTGCCATCTTCTGGTGCTGTATCCAACTCTTCCAGCTGCCCTGGTGATGGGTGGCTCGCTGGGTAATAATGGGGTTAGGGCTAGCTGTATATTCTCAACTAGCCCTAAACCCAAAATTCATGGTGTCACGCCAATATTAGACATGACCACCATGGATTTCTAGTACAGATATAAAAAAAACACAGCACACAGAAAAATATTTTTATTAGAAATAAAACACAACACAATTAGTGACTCCATCTTTATTGAAATAAAGAACCCCCCTCCACAGTAATCCTGGGTGAAGGGTCCCGCGCCGTCCAATCCGGATCCAATATCATCTGATCAGTTTGCAGGAAGGCAAAGCGATCAGATGATGTGTCAGGTTCAAGGGCCTGAATCACATGAGACAGCAGCTGATTGTACAAACGGCTTTTATACAATCAGCTGATGCATCAGTGCAAAAAAAAAGCTACACACTTCTGTGCAGACTCCTGTCTGACAGCAGCAGCTGATAGTTTAGCCGGCCGAGAGGTAAAAGGCCGGCCTCACCGCTTGACTTATAGTGTCAGCTGATTCCGCCAGGTGACTGCATCAGCTGATCATCGCCAGCTCTGAGAGAGAAAAGAGAGAGAAAAGAGAAAGAAAAGAGAGAGAAAAAAAGAGAGAAAAGAGAGAGAGAAAAAAGAGACAAAAGAGAGAGGGAGAGAGAGAGGGGGAGAAAGAGAGAGAGAGAAGAGAGAGGGAAGAGAGGAGAAAGAAGAGGAGAGAAGAGAAGAGAGAGAGAAGAGAGAGGGAAGAGAGAGAGAGAAGAGAGAGAGGAGAGAGAAGGGAGGGTGAGAGAGAAGAGAGAAAGAAGTGAGAGAGAGGAGAGAGAGAGAGAGAGAGAGGAGAGAGAAGAGGAGAGAAGAGGAGAGAAGAGAGAGAGAGAGGAGAAAGAGAAAAAGTGAGAGAAAGAGAAAAAGAGAGAGAAAGAGAAAAAGAAAAAAAGAGAGAGAGAGAAAAAGAGAGAGAAAGAAAGAGAGAAAAAGAGAGAAAAGGAGAGAGAAAGAGAGAAAAAGAGAGAGAAAGAGAGAAAAAGAGAGAGAAAGAACAAGAGAGAGAGAAAAAGACAGAGAAAGAGAGAAAAAGAGAGAGAAAAATAGAAAAAGAGAACAAGAAAGAGAGAAAAAGAGAGAGAGAGAAAAAGAGAGAGCACGACAGAAAAAGAGAGAAAAAGAGAGAGAGAGAGAGAGATGAGAGAGAAGAGCGAGAGCGTCACTCCATCCTGAACTCGAGTAAGTCCCACAAGTTCATCTTTGATTATACCAGCCATACCAATACCCCACCTCCACCTTGCTGGCGTCTGAGTCGCGGTGGAGCTTCCTGCCCTTTACTGATCCAGCCTCTGGCCCATCCATCTGGCTCATTAAGAGTCACTCTCATTTCATCAGTCCATTAAATCTTTGAAAAATCAGTCTTAAGATATTTCTTGGCTCAGTCTTGATATTTTATCTTATGTTTCTTGTTCAAAGGTGGTCGTTTTTCAGCCTTCCTTACCTTGGCCATGTCCCAGAGTATGGCACACCTTGTGCTTTTTGATACTCCAGTAACGTTGCAGCTCTGAAATATGGCCAAACTGGTGGCAAATGGCATCTTGGCAGCTTCACGCTTGATTTTCCTCAATTCATGGGCAGTTATTTTGTGCCTTTTTTTCCCAACACGCTTCTTACGACCCTGTTGGCTATTTGCCATAAAACGCTTTATTGTTCGGTGATCACGCTTCAAAAGTTTGGCAATTTCAAGACTGCTGCATTCCTCTGCAAGACATCTCACAATTTTGGACTTTTGAAATCTCTCTTCTGTCCCATTTTACCAAAGGAAATGAAGTTGCCTAATAATTAAGCACACCTTATATAGGGTGTTGATGTCATTACACCACACCCCTCCTCATTACAGAGATGCATATCACCTGATTTACTTAATTGGTAGTTGGCTCTCAAGCCTATACAGCTTGGAGTAGGACAGCATGTATAAAAATGATCATGTGATCAAAATACTCATTTGCCTAATAATTCTGCACACAGTGTATATTGTATGTTCAAACAGTCTACACACAGGTCTGCACATTATCACAAGTCTTTTCACTTTCATTCACAGTATCAAGGTCAAGAGGTGATTTTACCTTTACTCCCAGACAGCAGATGATGCAGGTGAGCTGTCTTTTATCACTTATTCCTAATCTGGAGCTGGAGGTAAGGGAATGGTCAGTCCTACCCAGCTCTAATGGCTAGTCGTAAAACCAGACTCCAAATCTGGGCCCGTTAAAAAAAACCCTCTCAGCACTATATGTGCTGGAGCCTGCTTTTCTGGGTTCTATATCACCGAGGCCTGCCACCTTGGTGACACATACTTGCCGTCCATTACCTGTCCCAGAATCACCTTACACATTCTGTCTGTTTTTTTGTTTTTAGGGCCAATTTTAGACCATGCGGGAGCCTATTTGTATATTTATTTAATTGATATGCCTTGAATTTGCTCAGATATAACTCTTTCTTTTCTGTGGCCACTTGGCATTTATCTCAGGAGGTGTTTGGTGGGATTTAAGGTTCTCTCCTACATAGTGGGCTTACTATATCCAACATCCAGGACTAATTTTAGCTTTCCTGAAATCTTAGGCCACATACACATGTTAAGTGTTTGGTGAGTTTTTTACCTCAGTATTTGTAAGTCAGTGCCAGGAGTGGAACAATAAGGAAAAGTAGAATAGAAACGGGCACCACTTCTGCAATTTTTACCTATTGCTGGTTTTGGTTTGCAAAGCACTATAGAAGAAGAGTCACCAAATACTCAACGCGTGCACATGGCCTTTGGCGGAAATTGAAATGGCGCTGCTCCTCACAGTGCAAGGTAAACCTGTAGTGAGTAACACAATTTTGCCATATTTTTTATTTGTTTTGTTTTGCAATTATACCATTCTTTGTTATAGGAAAATTACCACAAACATGATTTTTCAGATCAGTACGAATATGTTGTTACTAATTGTGAATATATTTTTTTTATTTATGTAGTGAATAAAAGTTGAGAATTTGGTAATTTTTATTTTCTTAAACTGTGACACACCACAGAGGCTGTTGCCCCAAGAAAGGGAAAGATACAGAATACAAAAGGGCAAAATGTTTCCAAATGCCTCAGTGTGGTTTCCTATTGCAGGAAGGAAGCCTACAGTCCCTGATGGTGGCCAGGGGGAAGTCTGTAGTTATTTTCCTATTTTATATTACCTGGGAGTAATCTCCTCCAGTTTGCTTATGGAACGGGAGTGAGAAGTCAGGTGGAAGGAGGTAGCATCCGAGCATCTATAGGGAGTCAGTCTTGGAAAATAGCCCAAGAGTCATGATATCTCACCATCGCTCAGTTCCCTGCCACGTCCGTCTAAAACTGCAGGACTGGAAGTCACATGTGTGGTGACCAGCACAGTCCTCCCCATGTGAGCCACCACTACAGACACCCTCCTGTCACAGGGATTCCCGCACTCTACATCTATTCCCAACAGGGCACATGGCTCCATTTTCTTGATCATATGTGCAGGCTCCCAATCTCAGTGTACAGCCTTCACTACAGCAGGGCAAGCAACCACTTACACATACAATGCTATGGAATAGCAAAGGCATATAGTATAACATACGCACACATGCACAAGTGACCACATGTCTGTTTCATTACTTTGCATAGATTTTTTTGATCACCCATCCTGGTTTCTTTAGGCCTTTCCCATTTTTTCCTTTCAGTTTTCGTTAGTTCTTGTGCATTAAGGATTTCCTTCCAAAAGATTTCCCACCCTTCGTGTGCAGTTTTGCGGTTAAAAATTATGCGCCATTAAATTTTACCGACCCCTGGCTTTAGGCACCTGAAGTCTAGTCTGCTAAAGCCAAGCCTTGAAGTCTGTGTCTTCTCAGGTCTTCCTCCTCGTGCAATCCCAAATTCAAAGATAGCTTTATTGCTGAGACTCTGTTCCTGTTAGCCTTAATCCCTTAACCATATCCTCTTTGTTGGTTAGTACTAGGTCCAAGATGGTGGTTTCCCTTGTACTTTCTTCTACCAGCGAGTAGATGAAGTTGTCTGTAAGAGAAGATAAAAATTGGATGGAGCCTTAACTCTTATGTGGCGCCCCAGGACCTGGTCGCCACAACAGCATTGCCCTTCCAAAGGGTTAATGTTGAGCCTGGAGGTAATGGGGAGGTCCATTGGCCAGCAAGTTTAACATCCAACGCAGTTCTCCCTCCGGCCAGCAGGGGGAGCTCTGAACCTGGAATTCCAGGGAGCATTCCTTAAGTCTGACCTGAGGGAGGAAGTAGTGTTCAGTCTGTAGAGAGAAGTGACAGTGAGCAGACGCAGAGTGTGCTGTCCTGTGGATCTGGGGCCTAGAGCTAGAGTAGCTTGGCCCAGGGAAGCAGGAGTAGCAGAGAGGCAGCGAAGAGACTCGGACATCGGAGTCTGTGGCCACCAGGGCTTAAAATACTCCCTGGTAGCCGAATCCGAAGGGCAGGAGAGCTGTAAGCACCTGGCCCATAAACAGCCTGAAGGTACAGCTGCAGCATCAGGGCCCGGTGTGGACTCCAGCAGAGAAGCACCAGAGAGGGCCTGCGCAGCCTACTACAGAGGGAAAGGGACGTACCATGGGTCCCAGCAGCAAAGAGGGCCATTGCTGGATTCAGAGAAGCAGGGTCCTATCATAACAAAGAAAAGCACAGGAGTAGGCCTCATACTCAGCTGGCCAGAAAGATCACCCCAAGTACTTCCAGGCCGACCGGATCCCCATCACCACCTGTAACGGTCTCCCAGGACTGGACTGTTCCCAAAGTAAAAGAGGAAAAGGTAAAGAGACTGTTGTTTGTGCCTGGTTCTTTCATTGCCTGTCGGCCCTGCACCGTGTTAGCCACACAACACCATAGACTTTCACGAGCACTAACAGTGTTCCCGGGGTTCCGCTCCACCTGTGGGGAGCAGTACCACCATTGCTGCCATAACATCACCCCGGAGGCCGTACACAGCAGCGGCGGCTTAATAGCCGCAGACCACAGGTGGCGTCATGAACACAAACTTTAATTTCAGCCACATATTCTACTGACACCCACCAGGGCCACGGAGCCGGGCCCAGCCACCACTGACTACCACCGGACTAGTCCGGCCCGGCACCGGGTGTCCCACAGCCCTGGGGTGGGCAAGTCAAGTTTGGCGTCACGAACAGGATTTCGTGCCCGGTCCCACCGGGTACTGTGCGCCTGCAGAAACTGTGCTTAAAAGACTGTGTTACTGTTTGCAAACTGCCGCCGCCATTAGCCTCGCCGAGCGCAGGAAGAAGGGGGCGTGCCTGACAAAGAGCGCGAAGGGAGCGCGCCATCAGAGCAGAGCGCCGTTAACCCCGCGCGACCCAGAAGGGAATTTGAAAAGTGAACGGAGCCTGGTAAGGTTCACTAAGGGGGAGGAAGATGTCCGACTCGGAGGGAGGGCAGGTGGCTGCCATATCCCGAGACGCCGCGGCACCAGCCGAAGCAATCCCAGTCGCCGTCGCCCCAACCCCCACTGTAGCGCCGGTAATGCCGATCACAATGCCGTACATCCCGGGAGTAGAATGGCTGCCGCAGTACTCCGGGGAGTCCCATACCTTGAGCGACTTCAGAGAAAGTCTGCACAGCTTGTTCCGGGTGTATCCGCTGACTGAGAGCCAGAAGGTGGGCATATTAATGGGGCAGCTAGCCGGCGCGGCCCAGCGTGAAGTGAAGTCCTGGCCTGATACAGATAAAGGGACAGCAACCCAGATACTGGCCAAGTTAAAAAGTACTTTTGACACCCGCACCGCAGCAGAAATAAAGATGAGATTCTTTGGGTGCAAACAACGGGCCACAGACAGCATAAGGGACTATGCCTTAAACTTGCAGGAGGCCCTGAAAGCAGTTAAACAGGTGGACCCAGAGAGTGTACGTGAAGAACACAAACTCCTAACTGAGCAGTTCATAGAGGGGCTCCTGTCAGATGCCCACAGGACCCAGCTGCGTATCATGGACGTGCAGAACCCTGCTCTGGACTTTGCAAAGTTTAAGGACCAGGCCATCCGGGTACTGAGAGAATCTACACCGAATGACCCAGTACCCCTCCGGCCTCTTGCTATCACGTACCCAGGGGTGGTGCCTGCAACATGAGCCGCTGCAGGGGCTGAGGCGCAGTCCCTGGATAAGGATCCCACTGCAGAGCTCAGACAGCAGGTCCAGGAGCTGACCAAGACTGTAGCTGCCCTTGCCAAGACCGTGAAGTCTCTACAAGTGACCCCATCGCCTGCAAGAATCGAGTGGGCTTCCAGCCCAGATGACGTCCCATGGATGCGACAGAGGAGGATTCCGCCGACCCGAGGAAAAGATACAGACCGGTATGATTTAACGGGACAACCGATCTGCCGCCGCTGCAGTCAGGCGGGCCATATTGCAAGACACTGTCCTTTAAATGGGCCGAGCCTGGGGGCCAGGAGCCAACCCCCAGGTGTAAGGAAGCCCGGCTCAACCCCCAGTCGCAGCAAGTATGTGGGAGGACGCCCGGTCCTTCCTATTGTGCTGGATGGGATCCCTTTGAATGCCCTCCTGGATACGGGGTCCCAGATAACAACCATCCCTTATAAACTGTACAAAAGATATTGGGCTGATTCAGACATTGACCATGGCCCAGATGATGATTTAACAATTGTGGCCAGTAATGGTCAGCCCTTACCTCAAATTGGGTATAAAGAAGTAACCATTAAAGTGGGGCGGGTAGAATTGCCATGTCAGGGGATGATAATTGTAGATATTGATCGCAAAGAATCTGACCCACTGCTAACCATTGGTACAAATGTGATAGAAAATTGTATTGCCGAAGTGATAATTTTGTTGCAACAGGCGTCCGAAACTGCCAGCTCCGGGCAGCAGCGTGCCCTACAGAGGGAGATCAGAGCCCTGATGAGGAGGCAGCAGGTAGAGCTGGCCGGAGGAGAAATTGGCAGTGTGAGGGTAAGTGACCCCCTCCCCATTGCAATACCCCCAAGAAGTGAAATGTTGATATGGTGTCGAGCAGCAATAGGCCTCAAGGGTCAGGACTACCATGCCTTGGTAGAACCGGTGTATTCAGACAGTAGGCCTGGAGTCCTGATAGCCAGAGGGGTAGCAGACGTTCGCAAGGGGAGAGTGCCCGTCCGTGTCCTGAATTGTGGGGAAGAGGAAGCCAAATTGCCCCGGTACGCCACTGTAGCAAAACTGTACACTGTCAGCAACAATACCATCAAAGCAGTGGAACCCTTGATCCCGTCCGACCAGGCGGAAGACAATGGCTCCAAGGGGCAGCTGGAAGACTGGTGCCAAAAATTACATGTGGACACCGACTCCACCCCCTCACACCAAAAGCATGGGGTTTACCGGGTGGTACAGGAGTACGAGCGGGTCTTCAGCAAACACCCCCTAGATTTTGGGCAGGTGAAAGGGGTTAAACATCAAATCCCCACGGGTGATCATCATCCCATTAAAGAGAGATACCGCCCTGTACCCCCCGCACAGTATCAGCGTGCCAAAGAAATGTTACGGGTAATGAAGGAGGCTGGGGTTATCAGAGATAGTTGTAGCCCCTGGGCAGCTCCACTAGTGCTCGTAAAGAAAAAAGATGGTACAATGAGAATGTGCGTAGATTACAGGCAAATTAACCGCATTACACATAAAGATGCTTATCCACTACCCAGAATAGAGGAGTCACTAACAGCCTTAAAGTCAGCTAACTATTTCTCCACCTTGGATCTCACCAGTGGGTATTGGCAGGTTCCCGTGGCAGAGGCGGACAAGGAGAAGACTGCATTCACGACACCAATGGGCCTCTGCGAGTTCAACTGTATGCCATTCGGGCTCTGCAACGCCCCAGGGACATTCTAAAGGTTGATGGAGTGCTGCTTGGGCCACCACAACTTTGAAACCGTGCTGTTGTAGCTGGATGACGTCATAGTCTACTCCAAGACTTATGAAGACCACCTGAGGCACTTAGCAGAAGTGTTTGAGTCCTTGTCGAAATATGGCCTGAAGATAAAGCCGTCCAAATGTCACCTCTTGAAGCAGTACCTGGGTCATGTGGTCAGCGCAGAAGGTGTGGCACCTGATCCGGAGAAAGTCACCGTAATCAAGGACTGGCCAAGACCCACCACGGTAAAGGAGGTGTGGCAGTTCCTTGGGCTGGTGGGCTAATACCGAAGGTTCATTGATGGTTTCACAAAGATAGCAGCGCCCCTTCAAGATCTCCTGGTGGGCCAGCCAAAGCAGGCTAAGAAGCAGAGCCCTCCATTTGAATGGAGCAGCCAACTAGAAACATCCTTTGTCCGGCTGAAAGGGGCTCTCACGGGAGAAGAAATTCTGGCCTACCCTGACTACAGCCAGCCATTTGTACTGTATACAGACGCCAGCAATGTGGGACTGGGAGCAGTTCTGTCCCAGGTGCAGGGAGGCAGAGAGAAGGTGATAGCTTACGCCAGTAGGAAGCTTCGGCCCACAGAAAGGAATCCAGAAAACTACAGTTCCTTCAAGCTGGAGTTCCTCGCTATTGTTTGGGCAGTGACTGAACGCTTCAAGCACTATCTGGCATCGGCCAAGTTCACCATCTTCACGGACAACAATCCGTTGACACATCTGGCAACAGCCAAGTTAGGTGCGTTGGAACAGCGATGGATGGCCCGGCTGTCTAACTTTGACTTCACCATCAAGTACCAAGCTGGCAAGAAGAATAACAATGCGGATGCACTGTCCAGAATGCCTCACTTACCCGAGTCTGAAGAAGACCTGGATGAACTCGAAGAGATAGAGTTACCGGCTTTCCATCACCAAGGTGTCTCCCAGTGTGAGCATGCGGTGGGAGTGAAGCGCTCGAGCCAGCACGAGGTTTCGGTCAACCCATTACTCCACCATAATTGGGAAGAGACACAGAACGGTGACCCGGCCGTGCGATTGGTCAAAGAAAAGCTAGCACAAGCTGAGACCCATCTTGGCCCAGATGCTCCAGAAGAAGCCCAGCAGCTGTGGAAGGAGAGGGGACGACTATTCACATACCAAGGCAAGCTCTGCAAGAGATATGTCAACTGGCGAACGAATGAACTCGTCTGGCAGATAGTGGTCCCACAGAGAGATGCTCCAATGGTCCTAGCAGCTTATCATGATAACGCAGGACACTTCGGGTGGAAGAAGTTGGAGACCCTACTCCGTGATCGGTTCTACTGGGTGCTCATGAGAAAGACAGTCGAGAAGTGGTGCCGAGACTGTGGTCCGTGTAACCTGAGGCGGAAAGATGATGCCAGCCAGAGGTCTCCCCTACAGCCAATTGTCACGAAGCAGCCCCTGGAGTTGGTGGCTCTGGACCACGTGAAGTTAACACCAAGCCGGTCAGGCTATGTGTATGCCCTCACCATTGTGGACCATTACTCTCGTTTCCTGGTAGTAGTGCCCGTGAAGGACCAGACAGCCAGAACAGCAGCTAGAGCATTTCAGGCATACTTTTGTCGACCTCACGGTTACCCTGAAAGGGTATTCGAGGCAGAAGTGTTCCAAGAGTTCTGTAACATGTACGGTTGTAAGAAAGTCAGAACCACACCGTACCACCCCCAAACCAATGGATTGTGCGAGAAGATGAACCATGTGGTTATTGATATGCTCAAGACTCTACCTCTGGAAGAAAGAAACCAATGGCCAGAGAAGTTACCAGATCTGGTAGACCTGTACAACCATATCCCAGTAAATTCGACCAACTGCAGTCCTGCTTACCTGATGCGAGCAAGACCTGGCAAGTTACCTGTAGACTTTGAGATGGGGACTGTGTCACCTGAAGCGGTTCAGGAGATAGAAGATTGGGATACAGAGCGACAACAGCAGTACCGCAAGGTCCAGGAATGTGTAGAAAGGAGCCTGTCTCAAGCAAGAACGAGACAAGAGCAGCATTACAATCAAACAGCTCCAGCAACTCCCTTGGCACCTGGAGAACAGGTCCTCAAGAAAAAGCGGAGGGCGTATAAATTAGATGATCAGTGGGAGAATGAACCCTACACCATTATCCCCTCCAACTTTGACAATAGTAAGGTATGCCTCATAAGCAAAGATGAAGGCAAGACCTATCAAGCAGTTTCTCGAGACCGCCTGAAAGCGTGCCCCGAACGGTGCAGAACCCAAAAAGAAGTAGAAGAAGTACAAGAAAGTCCCCAAAGTCCAGAAAAAGAGGGAGAGATGATCCAAACAATCCTTGGAAAATTCCCCAAAACTTGGACCCAAATAAACAATGCCATAGTGGTACCAGTGTTTACGTTCCCGCAGTTGGTCGAGCCAGAAACAGAAGAGGTTCTAGATCCACCTAAAGAACCGTCCACTCCAACACGAGATGACACGCCAGCAGTGGAACAGGAGAATCAACCCCCTGTCAGTGGTGAACCTGTCATACCCTTGGCGACTCTCAGACCACGTAGACAATCATCACACATACCTATCAGGGTTAGGCCTACCTGTAGTGCTGAGGTAGAAGACACACCAAGTAGTCAGGGGCGGACACCAGAGCTACGCAGGTCGGTCCCAACGCAGCACTCGGGGACAGCCCCCTCCAAGGTATAGAGAGTAAAAAGAAAGAGTACTTATTAGAATGTAAATAGTTATGTGAAATGCCTGTAATGTTGTGTATAAAATGTTTTTTTTTTCGTTGAGAAAATGGACAATTGGGCCACTGGACTATGGGTGGCCAACACCTAGCTGTACTTAGTTAGCACCAGTGTGCTCAGCAACCCCTGAAGAAAAACCCGTCCGGCGTGCATAGAGTGGGGTCATCAATGCTCTGACGCACGCCCAGAGCCTACGTTGGGGGTTTTATCGCGGCGGGTCCCCCCATGGAGCAGTGTAATGGACACCCGGCAGGGAGCCACACTGGACTCTTATAGTTGTTTAAGGTTGTAACATGTATGTCTTATTTTGTTTTCTACAGTCCGGGAGTACTGAATTTAACTAAGGGGGAGTGTGGCGCCCCAGGACCTGGTCGCCACAACAGCATTGCCCTTCCAAAGGGTTAATGTTGAGCCTGGAGGTAATGGGGAGGTCCATTGGCCAGCAAGTTTAACATCCAACGCAGTTCTCCCTCCGGCCAGCAGGGGGAGCTCTGAACCTGGAATTCCAGGGAGCATTCCTTAAGTCTGACCTGAGGGAGGAAGTAGTGTTCAGTCCGTAGAGAGAAGTGACAGTGAGCAGACGCAGAGTGTGCTGTCCTGTGGATCTGGGGCCTAGAGCTAGAGTAGCTTGGCCCAGGGAAGCAGGAGTAGAGGAGAGGCAGCGAAGAGACTCGGACATTGGAGTCTGTGGCCACCAGGGCTTAAAATACTCCCTGGTAGCCGAATCCGAAGGGCAGGAGAGCTGTAAGCACCTGGCCCATAAACAGCCCGAAGGTACAGCTGCAGCATCAGGGCCCGGTGTGGACTCCAGCAGAGAAGCACCAGAGAGGGCCTGCGCAGCCTACTACAGAGGGAAAGGGACGTACCATGGGTCCCAGCAGCAAAGAGGGCCATTGCTGGATTCAGAGAAGCAGGGTCCTATCATAACAAAGAAAAGCACAGGAGTAGGCCTCATACTCAGCTGGCCAGAAAGATCACCCCAAGTACTTCCAGGCCGACCGGATCCCCATCACCACCTGTAACGGTCTCCCAGGACTGGACTGTTCCCAAAGTAAAAGAGGAAAAGGTAAAGAGACTGTTGTTTGTGCCTGGTTCTTTCATTGCCTGTCGGCCCTGCACCGTGTTAGCCACACAACACCATAGACTTTCACGAGCACTAACAGTGTTCCTGGGGTTCCGCTCCACCTGTGGGGAGCAGTACCACCATTGCTGCCATAACATCACCCCGGAGGCTGTACACAGCAGCGGCGGCTTAATGGCCACAGACCACAGGTGGCGTCATGAACACAAACTTTAATTCCAGCCACATATTCTACTGACACCCACCATGGCCACGGAGCCGGGCCCAGCCACCACTGACTAC
Organism: Anomaloglossus baeobatrachus; assembly: GCF_048569485.1. Lineage (NCBI taxonomy): Eukaryota > Metazoa > Chordata > Amphibia > Anura > Aromobatidae > Anomaloglossus > Anomaloglossus baeobatrachus. The sequence goes on from NC_134353.1 coordinate 329,249,005, forward strand.
CACCGGACTAGTCCGGCCCGGCACCGGGTGTCCCACAGCCCTGGGGTGGGCAAGTCACTTACCTGTGAGGTTTTCCCAATGTTAAAAGTAAAGGCTCCATCTAATTTTTATTCTCCGTTACAAAAAACTTCATCTCCCTAGCTGGTAGAAGAAAATACGGCTGCCGTTAAAGGCCGTATCGGCAGTCGTTAAAAGTTTAAGAACCCTATAATCTGAGTCCCCACTGACACCCGCCAGTCAGCAGCCTCCAAACTCCTCTCCCTCTCCTCATCTTTTGGTCTAACTCAGTGGTCCGCCTCTGCCACCCACAAAGATGGGCACACACTAGACCTTATCTTCACCCGTCTTTGCTCTTTATCTAACCTCAGAATCTCCCCTCTCCCCTTATCTGACCACCATCTACTGACCTTTTCAGACCTGTCCTCCTCACTTGCGCCCCCTGTCCAGCACCTAGCACACCCCCGCAGAAACATTGCATACATCAACATACACACCCTTTCTGACTCTATCCTACCACTATCCTCCATATCTTCACTCCATGACACAAACAGTGCCACCATTTTCTACAACGCCACTCTCACAATAGCTATTGATTCAGTCGCTCCCCTTGTGCACGGCAGAGCGAGACGAGTCAATAGACAGCCCTGGCACAACAGCCTCACTAAAAAACTACAGCAAGTGTCTAGGGCTGCAGAGCGGCGCTGGAAGAAAACGCACTCTCAGGAAGACTTCACCACATTCAAAAATGCAATTCAAACATTTCGCTTGGCCCTCACCTCGCTAAACAGGATTACTTCAGATACCTCATATCCTCTTTAACACATAACCGCAAACAGCTATTTAATACTTTTACCTTCCTCCTTCGCCCATCGCTGCCCCTTCCAACCTCCCTCATCTCCGCCTTCTTCATCAGGACAAGGAGAATATAAAGAACAGCAGGCTGTTCTTTTTATTCTCCTTGTCCTGATGAAGAAGGCGGATATGCCTTTGAAACGCGTTGACCTTTGGAAATAAAGAAAATAATCCATTACAACTTGTGGAATTGTGGTTTTTAGCGCAGCATCAAACCCGATTCTTTTATTTTACCTGTGTTCTCTATGGCTATATCGGGGCTGCAGCTTACCACATCTCTTTACATTCATTTGTTTCTGCTTTACCAGGAGTTGTGCCTGTCACAACTTTAGCAGGTGAGTACCTGTCCTATTGCCATATATCCATTTTATCATTGGATAAGACCCTATGTGCGCTTTTTTTCCACAGTTCTCTCTGATGCTGTTTATAAACGGCAGATCAGAATAAGGCTACATTCACACGACCGATCCGTTTTTGCGGTCCGCAAAAAACGGTTCATTTTTTTATGGGTGCATCCGTGTGGCATCCGTTTCTGCTCCATATACGGTCTGTATGTTATCCGATTGTCATCCGTGTGCCGTCCGTTTGTTTGCGTACTACAAAAAAACTGAAGGAGGGAAAATATATAAATTTACCCAGGATCTGTGATGCCCTGGACCCCCAGGGGTCACAGGTAACAACACACAACACCACACACAACCCCACCCCAGTGAGGCACCAGCAGCCAACAAGTCCTGACCGCCTCCCTCAGGTCTAGCAAGGCACACCAGGTGGGCGGAGCCAGGCGGATAGGCACGCCCTCCGAGGAGTCTGCTAGCCTGAGGCAGGGAAAGGACAAGTGAGTCAAGTCGGGAGAGGAGTAGTGAGAAGAGTAAAAGTGTCGAGCTGAGAGTCAGGGGCCTAGGACGGAGCCTAGGACCCCTTGGAACGATCAGGCATGCAGACGGTGGTGGCCGTCTGCAGGAGTCCGGTCAGGGACTGAACTGCGGAACCGTAGGGATCAAGAAGAGGGTGGTGACCCTTCGGACCCAAACCGGGGAGCTAACAAGTCAAGCGGAGCACCAGGCAGGGTACTCAGACCCCGTTCTAGCCCAGAAGCAACCGGGCTCAGACAAATCTACTGATTGCGGTCTGGATCTCAGAGGTTCATTCCAACCCAAAGTCCTGATAGACGGCAACAGTCCACCGATTCCGGATAAGAGCCACTGCCAAGGGCCAGAGATCCAAAGGGCCAGCGCCTGCGGGCAAAAGGGCTCCTCCGGTACCCAAAAGCCAGGGAGCGGACTACCGTTGCTGAAGCATAAGAGTCACTATAGCAAATTTAAAGGTGCAGGAGAAAGGCGACATCACCAACCTCACTGGAGATACACACAGCCGGCTGCGGGCACCGATCTACACCGAACTTGGTTTACCATTGACTCTGTGTGGTTTAACCGTGAGTACACCAGTGCCATCAGGCACCGCGCTGCAAGCGAGCCCCTGCGTCCTGCAACCCCCAGCTCTTGCCACCTGGCCCCGGGACCAACAAACCCCCTACCCACGGAGGGGTCAACACCTAGCTGCGACCCACCACCGATCGTGGACGAGCCCCCGCACCGGTGGTGCCCATCACCTCACCACGACCCGTGGGTGGTGTCACGAACTGTTACCGGTCACCGCGGCTCCGGCCGTGAAACCAATCCACCCCAAACCAAAACAACCAACCCCCCCCTTTCCAGAGCGACGTGGCTCCTGGTCCGGAGGCGCTCGAGCCACCGACAACCCGAGCCCGGATCCGAGCGGCTCGGCGGAGAGCAGCCAAGCCCCCAGGGCGGTACAGATCCATAGCTTCAACCTACATGAGGCGGTCACATGTTCACTCCAGTGCCATTTTCTACTGCTTTTCACAGCGTAGAGTGCTCTGGTGATTTTCCTGTGCTTGTACACTTCATATCAGTCTTTTCTGTCATTATAATGGCAGAAAGACACATCATGTCCCACTCTCCTGCATTTTGTAATTTTGCACCCTTTGGTGCCTTTCATGTGGCACTAAGGGGTGCTTAGCCTTGTATTTAGCCAAAAAAATGAAAAAAATTACGTGGGGTTCCCCCTATTTTTGTAGCCAGCTAGGGTAAAGCAGACGGCTGCAGCCTGCAGACCACAGCTGGCAACCTCACCTTGGCTGGTAATCAAAAACTGAGGGCACCCCACGCTGTTATTTTAAATTAAATAAATAATTTAAAAAAAAAAACACGTGGGGGTCCCCCCAAAATTGGATCACTAGCCAAGGTAAAGCAGACAGCTGGGGTCTGATATTATCAGACTAGGGAGGTCCATGGATATTGGACTCTCCCCAGCCTAAAAATAGCAGGCTGCAGCCGCCCCAGAAGTGGCACATCCATTAGAGGCGCGAATCCTGGTGCTTCGCCCCAGCTCATCCCGTGCCCTGGTGCGGTGGCAAACGGGGTAATATATGGGGTTAATACCAAATGTGTAATGTCACCTGGCATCAAGCCCTGGGGTTAGTGATGTCTAGAGATGAGCGAACCGGTCCCGGTTCGGCTCGAGGTCGGTTCGTCGAACGGAGGTCCCGTTCGAGTTCGGTTCGTCGAACGTTCGACGAACCGAACTCGAACCGCATAGGAAACAATGGCAGGCATTCACAAACACATAAAAACACCTAGAAAACACCCTCAAAGGTGTCCAAAAGGTGACAAACAACTCACAACACAACACAAACACATGGGAAAGTGACAAGGACATATAGTCATGCGAAAACAAAAGAGCTGGACAAGGAAAAAGAGGAGGACACACAGATATATGAGTATATGCAAGGAAACGTTGATGCCATTACTGTGCAACTTGAGCCCTGCTCATTTTAGGCTTCCAATCTGGATAAATTGCCTGAGCTTGCCACGTACGCCTTGGGGATCTTGTCGTGTCCTGCAGCCAGCGTTCTCTCGGAACCTGTCTTCAGTGCTGCTGGGGGTCTGCTGGCAGATAAGCACATGTGTCTGTTCACTGAGAATGTGGACATGGCTCTCAGAGGACTTTTCTTCCCCTGGGTCAGCCAGGGGAGGCAAAAGGCACGCGTATTTTTGAGAGTGCTTCATGCAAAGCATCTTTTTCTTTTTCAAAAGGGGGGTCAACTGATGCCAGTCAAGTGGGGTGTGTGTGGCCCAATTAGTGGCAACGAGGGAGACTGTGGTTGGAGTCCCCTCGCTGTGTTTGTAAAAGAACCAAGATGAACAAGTCATGGCTCTCAGAGGACTTTTCTTCCCCTGGGTCAGCCAGGGGAGGCGAAAGGCACGCGTATTTTTAAGAGTGCTTCATGCAAAGCATCTTTTTCTTTTTCAAAAGGGGGGTCAACTGATGCCAGTCAAGTGGGGTGTGTGTGGCCCAATTAGTGGCAATGAGGGAGACTGTGGTTGGAGTCCCCTCGCTGTGTTTGTAAAAGAACCAAGATGAACAAGTCATGGCTCTCAGAGGACTTTTCTTCCCCTGGGTCAGCCAGGGGAGGCGAAAGGCACGCGTATTTTTGAGAGTGCTTCATGCAAATCATCTTTTTCTTTTTCAAAAGGGGGGTCAACTGATGCCAGTCAAGTGGGGTGTGTGTGGCCCAATTAGTGGCAGCGAGGGAGACTGTGGTTGGAGTCCCCTCGCTGTGTTTGTAAAAGAACCAAGATGAACAAGTCATGGCTCTCAGAGGACTTTTCTTCCCCTGGGTCAGCCAGGGGAGGCGAAAGGCACACGTATTTTTGAGAGTGCTTCATGCAAAGCATCTTTTTCTTTTTCAAAAGGGGGGTCAACTGATGCCAGTCAAGTGGGGTGTGTGTGGCCCAATTAGTGGCAATGAGGGAGACTGTGGTTGGAGTCCCCTCGCTGTGTTTGTAAAAGAACGATGTTTATGGGCCATTGTGGGTGGTTTATTGGTGGATAGGTGGGTTTTGAATCCTACCTTACCTCATATACAATTACATCTTATGGAAAATGAATTTTTATTGATTTGATGTTGAATAAAATTTAATATTTTATAAACTGAGTCTCCTATACGTGTTTTTACACGAATTCTATAGTCTATCTGGGAGTATTTTCTAGACATCCGATTATTGGGGATTGTGACTTTATCCACTAGCATGAAAATACAATATGGTTTCTTCCCCTATTTGTCTATGCTAAATTTTTTATATACAGAGGTTTGTATGGTGGATCATCAGTTACTATACAGGGAGGGTCAGGATATATACAGATGTTTATATGGTGGATCATCAGTTACTATACAGGGAGGGTCAGGATATATACAGATGTTTATATGGTGGATCATCAGTTACTATACAGGGAGGGTCAGGATATATACAGATGTTTATATGGTGGATCATCAGTTACTATACAGGAAGGTTCATTATATATACAGAGGTTTGTATGGCGGATCATCAGTTACTATACAGGGAGGGTCAGGATATATACAGAGGTTTGTATGGCGGATCATCAAGCATAAGTTTTTTTTATCATAGCACATACGCAGAATCAGATTTATATGACCAGTTAAAGGCTTTTTTTGTATTTTAGAAATAAGCTATATTCTTGTTTACTGGAAACAGCGCCATTACCATCAATAGGCCATGTCTGCTGATGGAATACATGGCCCAATCTAGTCAATAATGCTGAACTGCAGTCCTGCCACACGTGTAATATGGGAAATATAGGCTGTTCTAGTTATGTCTAGGGGGACAAAATTAGGTTGGCAGTATTTCTCTCTGAGGGACTCTTTTAGAAACAGTGATGTCCATATATTCAGGTTTTACCTCTTCTGTATATTAGTTTGCAGGAAGAAGAGGAAGAATGGCCGCAAAGAAGCGGAAGAGAGAACTGATCGCCCTTTATGAAGAGGAGTGGTACGTAAATGAGATAACACCACTGCCATCACTATACTCCATAAACTTACACCAGTAATCCATACTGGACATTACAATCAGCACTACACATAGTATGTACAATGTACAGCACAAAAATATATCAGATCTCCCACGAGGAAAACACTTATTAGAATAAAGGGATGGATTATTGGTCACTTTTTTGACACATATGTTAGAACAAACAGCTCACTATGTATCTACAGAAGCAGCAGCCGTGACCAGGACAGTAGGGATGAATGAGCCCAAAATGCAAAGAATCAATGGGCAATTCCCACTCAATCTTAGGAAGACAGAGGCAGAAGTGCAACATGGCCTCATAGAGTTCTACTACGGCTCTTTACAGCTCAGAACTTATATGGAGCCATAATATACCATGTGCATGAGGCTTAATACTAAACTATTTACTTCTTCTATCACAGTTCCCAGTCTGTCACCCAAGAAGAGGCCAAGAAGAAGAAGACAGACGATGGCATCCCACAGCCAGAAGAGCGGGCAGCTTTCCTGACACTCCTTGGTAAGACTCATTGCACCTTCCCAGGATTGCAGAAAGGCAAAAATAATTAGATTATATGACATAAACTTCTATATTTCATTTTTATGCGTAAAAACATGTTGGGAAAAGTGTTCACTTTCAGCCTTTTATAAATACACAGTTATGTGACAATTGGTGAGACAGAGAACATGTCATTGCATTCAAGAATTCATCACAAATGTAAAAATGTTTAGCCCAGGGCAGCATGGTGGCTCAGTGGTTAGCACTGCAGTCTTGCAGCGCTGGGGTCCTGGGCTTGAATCCCACCAAGAACAACATCTGCAAGGAGTTTGTATGTTCTCCCTGTGTGTGCGTGGGTTTCCTCCGGGTTCTCCGGTTTCCTCCCACACTCCAAAGGCATACAGATAGGGAATTTAGATTGTGAGGCCCAATGGAGACAGTGTTCCTGATGTATGTAAAGCACTGCATAATATGTTAGCACTATATAAAAATAAAGTTGTTTTATTTCTTTTTTTTATTTATACTGTATTTAATGTGAGATTGTTATATTTTAGAAGATATAGAGTACGTAGTTCATAGTGAAATAATTGTATTTCTATCCTTTCTGTAGAAGATGAATACATCAAGTGCTTTCTAGCCAGGGACAGCTGCCGTAAGATTTCTGACAAGGTATTATTGTAAGGGAAAGAAAAACATCTAAACCTGAGAAGTTCCCTCATACTGAGCTAAAGGGTCTTATGTTGCTGTAGTAGTGGATAGATAGGGATATATTCTGCACATGCTATATATATGTACTGTATAAATGTATAATATAAAGCCTCTATCTCTGCTTCCATTCCACTAGTATCTCCTCGCCATGGTCTTCGCGTACTTCAGAAGAGCCGGACTGCGTACTGCGGAGTACAGAACATTCTTCTTCCCATCTCTGTGAGTTGCTTCTAATATTAAATACATAGAAGCAAGCGTAAAAAGAAGTCTTTAAATTTGCCTCATATTACACCATATCCCATGGCCCAAAAACCACCAATGCAGAAGCACATAGTTGCACATAAAAAACTTTTTTATTTGGGTCAGGCATATATATATTACATGGGATATAGAAAATCATAAAAAGTGAAAAGGTTAAGTGACACAGAGGAGCAAACAAGAATCCCCATGTGGGGCTGCATGAATATAAAGGAGTACACAAATGATATAATTGCTCCCTGGTAGGGCCAGTGTAAGTGGTTTACAGTTAGCAAGGTTCAATACTTTAAAGCAGGATTAATGAGAAACCGAAAAGCACGTTACCACAACATATAGCCCAGCAGGGAGATTACCGTAACAAAGCACTCACATGCAGACACACATGGGGAGCAGTCCCAACACGTGTTTCGTGATGACTTCCTCAGGGGACCGTGAGGAAGTCATCACGAAACACGTGTTGGGACTGCTCCCCATGTGTGTCTGCATGTGAGTGCTTTGTTACGGTAAGCTCCCTGCTGGGCTATGTGTTGTGGTAACGTGCTTTTCGGTTTCTCATTAATTCTGCTTTAAAGTATTGGACCTTGCTAACTGTAAACCACTTACACTGGCCCTACCAGGGAGCAATTACGTCCTTTGTGTACTCCTTTATATCCATGCAGCCCCACATGGGGATTCTTGTTGTCACTTAACCTTTTCACTTTTTATGATTTTCTATATCCCATGTGTGTCGCCCTGGGCAAGCCAGGGGACACAGGTCACACACCACCACACCCTACATCCCAGGTAGGAACATCTAAGCTAACCAAAAATCCTTGTTGCCTTCCTCCAGAGACTGATGATTCACACCAGGGGGTGGGCCAGGCGGTTGGCTCCGCCCACCGAGGAGTTCACAGTTCTGGAGGCGGGAGAAACCAGGCAGTTGAAGTCTAGCTGAGGGCTAGAGAGGAGTTGAGCCCAGGAGTCTAGTCAGGGAGGAGGAAGTGGAAGGAGTGGAGGAGTAGCCCAGACAGGGCTAAAGTAAACAGCTAAGTGAAAGTGAAGGAAGAAAAGTAGTAAAGGAGGAAAGCAAGAGCGGTGACAGAACAGAAAGAGCGTGTAGAAGCCTGAAGTAGTCCAGCTGTGTGCAGGACGGGTCAGCAAGGTCAGCAACGGCGGTGACTGTCTGGAGGGGGACCGTTTGGAAGTTCCTGGAAGGACCCCGTAGGCTGTGTGCCCGGTGGTCTGGAGCAGTGTTCCGAAGGACAGTCAGCACCAGGGCAGGGGCCTCTCGGACCCCGGCAAGGCTTGGAGTCGCCATAATTTGCCGAATCCGTCAGTGAAGGGGACGTAGATCCCCCAACAACCAAGTCCCGATTGAAGGCAACAGCCCAGCCCGTGTAGAAGAGACACCGCCACCGCCAAGGCACCAGTTTCTTAGGGCCAGCGCCTGCGGGCAAAGAGTAGAGCTCCCCCGGTCCAGCTTGAAGCCGGGGAGCGGGTTACCGGTGGGAACCCATCGCAACCAACAAGTACACCAAGGTGCTAGGAAAAGGGACATCACCGTCACCTACCGGGAGAGCAAGTGCAGCCGTCCGTGGGACCGTCTTACCAGCCGTATGGTTTACCATAAAAACTGTGTCAACGTCTCAGGCTGAGTGAGTACCACAGTGCCGCAAGGCACAGCGCTGCCCCCGCGTCCCTGCGCCCACCAGGCCCAGCACCTCCCAAACTATCACCGGGCCCCGGGATCACCAACCCCTACCCACGGAGGGGCAACACAACACCTGGCTGCTCCGCATCACCATCCCCGGGACCCCCGTATTGAGCAGCGGTGGTGAAATCACCACAACCGTGGGTGGCGTCACGGACAATAACCAATTCGCACACCCAACCAACCCCTTTCACTCACGGGCGAGGAGTGCCGCTCGAGAACCCCCGGGATCCGGCCTACAGCTCGAGCCACCACTGAGCAGCGGCCGCCGGACCCGAGCAGAAGGCGGTGAGCGTAGTGTGCTGACACCCTCCTCCCCGCCCGCGACAACTTGGCGTCACGAACAGGATCTTACCGCTCTGCCGTCTGGTAGAGGTGCGCCTTGTTACCGCCGGAGGTATCCGGCAGAAAAATTTCAGAAGCCGCCATCTTTGGCGCGAAAAGTTCCCGCTCGAGCATCTTCTCGAGTAGTAGAGGCGCGAAGGCCAAAACCCCGCCCCAAGAGAGGAGGGGCCGGAAAGAGCTAGAGGGACGCGATGGCGGCTGGACGCATGTAGCTGCAGCTATAAAAGCAGGGACGCCAGGACTCTGCAAACATACCGTTCCTGGAAGTGAAGAAGAAGCCATCATGTGGATGCCGTCCCGCGACACCGTAGCCCCCGCGCCTGGAACCGCGGCGTGGGTGGAAATCCGAACCGCGCAGCTCTACCAAAGGCTGCAGGTCAGGATGCAGCTCCTCATGGAGGAGTGGGAGGCCGACATGGCGGACGTTATAGCCACCGTGCGCAGACGCGAGGAGGAAGCGGAGAAAGGGAGGGTGAGTGACCCACGTCCCGATGCCCTTGAAGGGCCGGTCATCGCGGCTGTGGGGCCCGGTCCAAGCCCTCTCCCCCCGTTGCCTCCCTCGCCACCCGTCCCGGAGGCCGTGACCCCGCCACTAGGCCTGCTACCACCACAACCGGTAGCAGTACCCAGCGTCCACGCCCAGGCGGACCGACCTGTAGCCGGAGCCCGCAGTAAACCGGAGGTGTTACCGAGGAACATTCCGAAGGTTGAACCGGAGGCATCCCCTGAAAAATCCCCCGAGCCGGAGCCGATGACCCGCTCCGAGCCGAAGGCCCAGCAGCGGAAAGCCCCTATGCCCATCCCCCACACCTCGGCTGAGGTAGCGCCGGGTTGTTGCTGCAAGGCAGCGCCCAAGGTCATGACACCGCGGGACATGCCGCCCAGATTCCTGACAGTGGGCAACGTCCAGGATGTCCCGCGGGGCCCGACCCGTGCGCCGGCGCTGGCGGCAGCGCCGTATTGGGATAGGGAGCCGGTACCGCTGGGCCTGGAGATCGCCGAGAGGGAGCGGAAGAAGGCCGAACTGGTGGCCAGAGCGATCCGGGAGAAAGAGAACCTCCGGCAAGCAACATCCCGTGTCCGGGGACCGTTGCATGAGGGGCAGGTGAGGCGGTTTGATGTCCGCCGGGGCTATGGGTTCATCTACGAACCGGGCCTGGAGGCCGAGGTGTTTATAGCCCGGCGGGATGTGAATGCCCACCTGCCTGAGGAGCATCCCGGCTGCAATCTGATGCCAGGTGACATTGTGCAATACACCCGGTTCTTTGGGGAGCGGGGGTGGTTCGCGCTGGACGCTAAACTGAGGGGCAGCCCAGAGGCCCGAGCAAGCGCCGCGCCCCCTCCCTTGGAAGGAGCACCTGAGCCTGGAAGTCCGGAGTAGGGCAGCGGATGCCCGTAGCACCGTCCCCGTTGGGACCACCACTTTGTTTGTTGTTGAAAAGTTTGAAAAGTTTTGAAAGAATGATAAGAAAATGATTACCGAAGTTTCACCTGATTTAACGTGATTTGCAACCGGCCGGAGCCGGCACCGTTGTCCCAGAGGGGACCGTTTAAAAGTTTGGCATGGAAACTATCCATGGACAAGCCCGTGAACTTGCAGGGCAACCACAAACGTTAGTGGCTTGTAAATATGTTGTTTACCGTTACCGTTTTCCGCAATGCCGCCTCCGGAGAGGCAGGTTGGAGGGAGGGCCCTGAGCAGAGCAGGCTGGGGCCCAGCCACCAAAGGAACCGGTGGCTACCCTCTGGAGGGAAGGACAGATCCCGCTCGGGTACCGTGTGCTGGACTGTGGGTCAAGGGGTGCTGCCTGGGCTTTAGGGGCAGCATCAGGGCCAGGTTGCTTGGGTGGGAGAGAGCGGAAACCGTAACCGTAAACCGTTATGCAACGTTTAAGAAATGTGCCTCCCGTCTTGGGAAGAGTTATTATTAAAAATGTAAATATGTTATATTATTATTATGTTATCTTTTTCAGAAAAATAAAACCGGTGTTGGACGGCAGCCCGCGGACGGTCTGCATTTTGCTAAGGGGGAATGTGTCGCCCTGGGCAAGCCAGGGGACACAGGTCACACACCACCACACCCTACATCCCAGGTAGGAACATCTAAGCTAACCAAAAATCCTTGTTGCCTTCCTCCAGAGACTGATGATTCACACCAGTGGGTGGGCCAGGCGGTTGGCTCCGCCCACCGAGGAGTTCACAGTTCTGGAGGCGGGAGAAACCAGGCAGTTGAAGTCTAGCTGAGGGCTAGAGAGGAGTTGAGCCCAGGAGTCTAGTCAGGGAGGAGGAAGTGGAAGGAGTGGAGGAGTAGCCCAGACAGGGCTAAAGTAAACAGCTAAGTGAAAGTGAAGGAAGAAAAGTAGTAAAGGAGGAAAGCAAGAGCGGTGACAGAACAGAAAGAGCGTGTAGAAGCCTGAAGTAGTCCAGCTGTGTGCAGGACGGGTCAGCAAGGTCAGCAACGGCGGTGACTGTCTGGAGGGGGACCGTTTGGAAGTTCCTGGAAGGACCCCGTAGGCTGTGTGCCCGGTGGTCTGGAGCAGTGTTCCGAAGGGCAGTCAGCACCAGGGCAGGGGCCTCTCGGACCCCGGCAAGGCTTGGAGTCGCCATAATTTGCCGAATCCGTCAGTGAAGGGGACGTAGATCCCCCAACAACCAAGTCCCGATTGAAGGCAACAGCCCAGCCCGTGTAGAAGAGACACCGCCACCGCCAAGGCACCAGTTTCTTAGGGCCAGCGCCTGCGGGCAAAGAGTAGAGCTCCCCCGGTCCAGCTTGAAGCCGGGGAGCGGGTTACCGGTGGGGACCCATCGCAACAAACAAGTACACCAAGGTGCTAGGAAAAGGGACATCACCGTCACCTACCGGGAGAGCAAGTGCAGCCGTCCGTGGGACCATCTTACCAGCCGTATGGTTTACCGTAAAAACTGTGTCAACGTCTCAGGCTGAGTGAGTACCACAGTGCCGCAAGGCACAGCGCTGCCCCCGCGTCCCTGCGCCCACCAGGCCCAGCACCTCCCAAACTATCACCGGGCCCCGGGATCACCAACCCCTACCCACGGAGGGGCAACACAACACCTGGCTGCTCCGCATCACCATCCCCGGGACCCCCGTATTGAGCAGCGGTGGTGAAATCACCACAACCGTGGGTGGCGTCACGGACAATAACCAATTCCCACACCCAACCAACCCCTTTCACTCACGGGCGAGGAGTGCCGCTCGAGAACCCCCGGGATCCGGCCTACAGCTCGAGCCACCACTGAGCAGCGGCCGCCGGACCCGAGCAGAAGGGGGTGAGCGTAGTGTGCTGACACCCTCCTCCCCGCCCGCGACACATGTAATATATATATGCCTGACCCAAATAAAAAAGTTTTTTATGTGCAACTATGTGCTTCTGCATTGGTGGTTCTTGGGCCATGGGATATGGTATAATATGAGGCAAATTTAAAGACTTCTTTTTCCGCTTGCTTCTATATGTTCCTTGAAGTTGTTGCCTCTTACTCTAATAAGTCCTCCTTTACTGCTCTGGTTGTTGTTAATATTAAATACATTTACACAATAGTTCTATCCATGATCGCGGTATCCAAAATCTCTCTTCTTTAATTAATTTGCTTTCATTATTTTTCCTTCCAGCCTCTTAGCGAACCAGTTTGAAGAGGATGAGCCATATCATCGGGAGATCTTCCGCTGGGCCCTCGGATGGACATGGACTATGAAGAAGGATCGGCTCCTGCACTTACGCGACGTGTTGCTCACAAGGATTGGATTTCGAGCTTGGATTGATCGGGCCATCTGAGATCTGGTTAGTAATATAAAACATGAATATTATATGCTTTCATTAAAGCCTGTGATGATTATAATATCTTGTTTGATGTTTAATTCTAGATCATGGCACAAGACCCTGACCATTGGGCATGGAGGAGAGACAGGAACGTCCATCACAGCTGGGCAGTGCGCTGGTTCAGGAGGAATAATGCCCTATCCTGCTCGCTCTGTAACACCGCTCCATCCAAGAGAAAAGAGGCCAAGAACATCTGTACAGACCCAGAGGAGGAACCCAAAACAACAGGCTCATAAACATCTCTGGTAAGTATGACTTATGTGCGGTTAGTTTTATGATAAATGTATAATTACATTTATTTATAGTTAAGATAATTATTTCAAATTAATTAAACTAAGATGAATTTTCCTCTTAGAATATGAATAATAGTCAATAAGCTATCATTACACTATGCAACATAAATTGCTCTAAGTCAAATAATGAGACGTTCACATATAAAGGCTTAGGAACATTGACATATTATAATCTTGTCTTTTATTAATTCTCTTCAAAATTTAGATGTACTGCTGCCTGGATGGAGAACACATCTGCCGGACGGTGAACAGAATGGGTGGACTTACAAGGAGGAGAACATCTAGAAGGCACGACGGATGAGGATGAAGACCTAGATAAAGAGGAGAAGTATTCTTAAAGGGGCTCTGTCAGTACAGAATGACTGTTCAAACCAAGTACAGGCGCTTGGTGCATCATGGTGGGGCCAGCCATTTCAGTATGCCTTCCCACCTGTTTTTTTTTCCTCCATCTCCATTCCTCCCTTTCTTTGATTGTTAGCTCGGCTTTATAGAGCCAATGAAGGGAGGCGATAGATGGAAAATAAGCAGGTGGGAAGGTGCACTTAAATGTTTTACCCCGCCATGATGGGCTCCTGTAGTTGGTTTAAACAGTCATTCTGTGCTGACAGGTTCCTTTTAATAATCCCACACAGAAAAACCCACATTCCCACACATATCCCTGTACACATCACTACACTCACACATTCAATTACAACAATTATAGACATAATCACCCCACACACAAATACACACTATATATACAGTATACAGACTTATTATATAGGTAACCTCCCTTAGTACGCTCAGAGGAAGGGCAGTACAGCGGCCATGGTTTCCCTACAGGTTTCCTCCACTGGGGGTTTTTACTGTCCTGAGTGTTGCTGTACGCTCTTCGTGAGTGATAGGAGGTAACCTCCACACATAAATTATACAATAAACTTTTAACATTTTTTATAATAAACATTTTATTAAACTCTCCATGAAGTGTCTGAGTCTTTTTTTCTATTTTTGTACATAAAAAGTTTAATAAAAATGCAGTTTGTGTGAGAAATTTAATTTTAATCTACTGGTCCAAAATATGCAACCTCCATGAGCCTTAAGGCTACTTTACACACTGCGATATCGGTCCCGATATCGCTAGTGTGGGTACCCGCCCCCATCTGTTGCGCGACACGGGCAAATCGCTGCCCGTGTCGCACAACAGCCATCACACATACATATCTGTCCGGCGACGTCGCTGTGACGGGCGAACCGCCTCCTTTCTAAGGGGGCGGTCCGTGCGGCGTCACAGCGACGTCACTGAACCGCCGCCCAATAGCAGCGGAGGGGCGGAGCTGAGCGGGACGTAACATCCCGCCCACCTCCTTCCTTCCTCATATTGGCCGGGAGGCAGGTAAGGGGAGCTTCCTCGTTCCTGCGGCGTCACACGCAGCGATGTGTGCTGCCGCAGGAATGAGGAACAACCTCGTTACTGCTGCAGTAACGAGATTTGAGAATGGACCCCCATGTCGCCGATTAGCGATTTTGCACGTTTTTGCAACGATGCAAAATCGCTTATCGGTGTCACACGCAACGGCATCGCTAATGCGGCCGGATGTGTGTCACGAATTCCGTGACCCCAACGACTCCGCATTAGCGATGTCGCAGCGTGTAAAGCCCGCTTTAGAATAGTAGAGGTCATTCCTCCCCTCTTCTTTGATTGTTAGCTCTGGCTTTATAAAGCCAATGAATGGAGGCGATAGATGGAAAACAAACAAGTGGGAAGGTGCACTTAAATGTTTTAACCTGCAATGATGAGCTCCTGTAGTTGGTGTAAACATTCATTCTGTGCTGACAGATTCCTTTTAATAATCCCACACAGAAAAACACCCACACATGTCCCTGTAAACATTACTACACTCACACATTCAATTACAACAAATATAGACACATTCTTCACACACACAAATACACACTATCTGTACTGTACACAGACTTATACGGACTTTACACGAGACGATAGATTGTGCGATATGTCGTCGGGGTCACGGTTTTCGTGACGCACATCCGGCATAGAGCACGATGTCGTCTCGTGTGACACCTCTGAACGACGCAGTATCGCTCACAAATCATGAGTCGTGTACTCGTCGTTAACTTTCATAATCTCGTTTATTTTTCATGGCGCCGGTTGTTCATCGTTTCCGTGGCATCACACGTTGCTCCGTGTGACACCACGGGAATGATGAACACAGCGTACCTGCGTCCCACGGCACCTGCCGGCTTAATGGAAGGAAGGAGGTGGGCGGGATGTTTACATCCCGCTCATCTCCGCCCCTCTGCTTCTATTGGCCGGCTGCAGTGTGACGTCGCTGTGACGCCGAACGTCCCTCCCACTCCAGGAAGTGGACGCTCATCGCCCACAACGAGGTCGTCCGGAAGGTAAGTGCGTGTGACGGGGGTTAAACGAGTTTGTGCGCCACGGGCACCGATTTGCCCGTGACGCAAAAACGACGGGGGCGGGTACGATCGATTGTGAAATCGCACAATCAGTCGTCCCGTGTAAAGCAGGCTTTATTATATAGGTAACCTCCCTTAGTATGCCCGGAGGAAGGGCAGTACAGCAGCCATGGTTTCCCTACAGGTTTCTTCCACTGTGGGTTTTTCCTGTCCTGAGTGTTGCTGTACGCTCTTCATGAGTGATGGGCGGTAACCGCCACACATAAAATGTATAATAAACTTTTTCTAAACTAAGTCTTTTTTTTCCTATTTTTGTATATAAGAAGTATAATAAAAGTGCAGTTTATGTGAAAAATGTAATTTTAATCCACGGGTCCAACATATGCAACCCCAATGAGCCTTAGAATCAATGGGGGCCATTGAACTAAATTGACATTGCACCCCTTTTTAATTCTCTACACATAGGCACTCCCAAGTTGGCCTCATTAACTTAAAAGGCTAAGAGTAGCTGTCACCAGTGTGCAAGGAAGAAAAGTGATGGTATCCAGTGCTTTTTTAGTACTGTTGCCCTCAGTATGAGTCCCAGAATTCAGATCCCA
This sequence comes from Anomaloglossus baeobatrachus, assembly GCF_048569485.1. NCBI lineage: Eukaryota > Metazoa > Chordata > Amphibia > Anura > Aromobatidae > Anomaloglossus > Anomaloglossus baeobatrachus. The sequence goes on from NC_134353.1 coordinate 329,265,389, forward strand.
GTGCTGAGAAAAAAATTGAATATCCTCGTGATATGCCAACACCTTTTAGACTGGAAAAGTCTCAGTAAAGGCCACTTTACACACAGAGATAAATCTTTGGCAGATCTGTGGTTGCAGGGAAATTGTGGACAATCAGTGCCAGGTTTGTGGCGGTGTACAAATGGAACAATATGTCCATGATTTTGTGGCGCCCTGGACAAGCCAGGGGCCACAGAGAACAACACAACACACCCACACTCCCAGCAGGCAGACACAAAACCCTTGTTGCCTTCCTCCAGGGGCTGGTGTCCACACCAGGGGGTGGGCCAGGCAGTTGGTCCCGCCCACCGAGGAGTTCACAGTCCTGGAGGCGGGAAAAGCAGACAGTTAAGCTAGGGAAGTGAAAAGGAAGGAAGGAGAGAAGTAGCAAAGGAGCAACTGACTGACAGCGTCCGGGTGTGTGGCCCGGGCGAGACAGCAAGGTTGGCAGACGGTGGTGACTGTCTGCAGGAGTGGCCTATCGGAGTCTACTGCAAGGACCGGGGACGGGCGGTGGCCCGGCGGTACCGGACCGGTACACAAAGAGAAGCCAGCACCATCTGGCAGGGGCCTACGAACCCCGGCAAGGCTAGGAGTCGCCGTGAAGTTGCCGAATCCGTTACAGTGAAGGGAACCTCCTGGGTTTCCCAACGACCAAGTCCCGACAGAAGGCAACAGTCCAACCAAGTGAGGGAGACACCGCCACCGCCAAGGCAACCGTTTCCCAGGGCCAGAGCCTGCGGGCAAAAGGGGCTCCACCGGCCCACATCCAAGCCGGGGAGCGGGTTACCGGTGGGAACCCATCGGAACCATCAACCGTATCTAGGTGCAGGGAAAGACAGTCACCATCAACCTGCCGGGAGCAACAACACCGCAGCCGCCTATGGGACCCGTCCATCCAGCCGTGTGTTTTACCGAGAACTGTGTCTTCATCATTGGGCTGAGTGAGTACCACCGCGACCCTGCACCAGCACTGCCCCCGCGACCCTGCACCTCACCAGGCCCCGTAGCCCGCCTGCACCAACCATCCCTACACCCATCACCGGGCCCCGGGACAACCAACCCCCTACCCACGGAGGGGAGACATAACAACCAAGCTGCTCCCTGTCACCGCTCCCGGGATCCCCGTCTAGAGCAGCGGTGGTGTCACCATTATCACCACAACCGTGGGTGGCGTCACGGACAATAATCAAAACCCCCACAATCAAAATCCCCTTTTCACTCACGGGCGAGGAGCGCCGCTCGAGTCCCCGGGATCCGGCCCACCGCTCGAGCCACCGCCGAGCAGCAGCCGCAGCAGCTGGACCCGAGCAGTGGGAGAGCGCAGCGTCCCCTCCTCTGCCCGCGACAATTTCACTGCAACCACAGATCTGCCAAAGATTTATCTCTGTGTGTAAAGTGGCCTTTAGAAACAAAAAAGTTGACCAGACAAATACCGGAGTGTATTGTGATTAAACGCCTCATGACATACAACAGAGTTATTGAGTATATGGTTTTGGAGCAGAGGGTATCTACGTCTGGCACAGTTACTGTAATAGGGGGGTCTGTGAGTGGCATGTACTATAGAGAGAGACATCTGATGCTAAAACACTTAGACCCTAGGGGACATGCTATAAAGTGTTTTCTATTCATTAATAAGGTAACCAAAACCTTGTTTGATGTGCTAATGTCCTTTCTAATAACGTGCTCAGGGTCCATGATAATATGGCATTGCACACTCGTTTATTTGGATTGCTTTTTTAACTCCTTCATGACCATGTGTGTACTGGTAGGTATTGTTTGGTGTAGCCTTCACAACCTTGGACGTACCAGTATTTCCTGGTGTGGCACCCCAGGGTTGCCACAGTAACAACACAAAGGGTTAACTCCCCACACACAACACCAAGACCTCCTGGCCAGAAGGGGGAGACCAAGCTGCTTCCCTGTATATTCTGGTGGGGGGTAGGAAATGGTCAGTAGTTTCAGTTTGTTTGTTTGTGCAGAGAGTGCAGTTCAGTGCAGAGAACTGAGGAGACAGGATCTCTGCAGGTTGGAAGCTGGCTTTAGCTCACCTCAGGATCCACTGACCAATTCCAGGCCTAGCTGAGGACCTGAGGAAAGGAGAAAGAGTACACAAAGGAACATTCCTGGGAGACAGAGCATTGCTGAGCTCATCCCAGTGGAGCACACAGAACGGATGCTGGATCCGAGACTCCAGGTTACATACTGTACAGTTACCACCAGAGAAGTGAAGATTCCAGATCTTTCACCTGTACCACAGACACAAGCAACATAGGAGAGTTCAGGAACATACTAGGAAGGACTCGAGTTGCCTGTCAGGTCGATACCTAGGAGCAGAGCAGAGCAGAGCCGGCTGCCTAGTTCACACAGCAGCAGGGCCACAGACACACAGTGCAGGCAAGGAAGCCAAAACGGCCCGGCTGGGTGGGAGAAACCCTGAACCCCTCACAGACTCCGTGGACAGTACTCTGCTGAATATCATCATCAGTAAAGGACAAAGAAACTGCAAAACCGTGAGTCTGCCTGTTTATTGTGCTCGTGTCCTGCACTCCCCCCATAGACTAACACACTGCCCCGGGGAAAAGGCTCTACCCGTGGGGAGCCGTCCCATCTCAAGCTGCCTTCCATCACCCCCGGAGGTTCTGCAGCAGCGGTGGTCATCTCTGATCACATTCCACGGGTGGCGTCACGAACATAACCCCCCTTTTTATTGTGGAACCAGGGAGCACAGACCGGGTCACGACACCGTGACCCCCTTTCCAGAAGCAACCCCTTGGCCCGGTTCTGGGTACCCCCCTAACCCCTGTCGACACACTGGCAATCATGCAGGCACAAAAGCTGTGCCTGTGCATTTGCCACTGGGAGCTCAGCTTAGATGACAGTAAAGTCCCGGCTCGAATCTGTGACCTAGTCTCTCAGTACCTACCTGCACACAACCTCCGATTCTCACAAGATCTTTCTCTACTCCCCGCTTATGTTCTGTTCCCACAGTTGCATACAAGATTTCTCCCGCACAACTCCCGCGCCTCTCCCATACTCTGATACAAAAATGGCAATGCCAGCTTACCAGAATCAAGATCTCTTGATTGTGGTAATTGAGCCTAAGGATAACGGCACAGCTGTAAATGGTAGCTCACAACACTTAAAAAATTAGTAACAAAGAGGATCATCCAGCGAAAATATCCTTAGCTCCAGGAACCTTTAAAATATAACTTTTATTTCTTCATAAAATTACACATCATAGATATTGGCAGTGGCATTAACAGTAAAGATACATGACTACGCGTTTTGGCCTTCTTCATGGTCTGTCTTCATATATATATATATATATATAACCGGTCACGTGGACGTCTCTAATTAAAATTGGGAGAAATTAATATATGGATCAAAATATTCATATAAACATGAAGGTCATAGTGTTATATACAGTAAGAATATATGCAAGTATGGGAAGAATTTAACACCCATACTCACTCCTTTTCACTCCAAAATATGGCCAAAATGGGGACATATACTAGGATGGGGCTATATACCAGGATGGAGACATGATGGGGCCATATATGCCAAGATCGGGACATGATGAAGTTATATACCAGGATGGGGACATGATTTGGGCATATATCAGGATGGGGCTAAATATCAGAATATGGCTAGAATGGGGACATATACTAGGATGGGGCTATATACCAGGATGGGGACATGCTGGGACATATACCAGGATGGGGCTATATACCAGGATGTGGAGATATACTAGGATGGGGCAGTATACCAGGATGGAGACATTGTGGGGCCATGTATACCATGATGGGACATTATGGGGCCATATATAGCAGGATGGGACATGATGGGGCCATATATACCAGGATGGGGACATGATAAAGCCATCTATACCAGTATGGGGATGTGATGGGGCCATATATACCAGGATGGGGCCATATATACCAGAATTGGGCCATATATACCAGGATGGAGCAGTGATCTGGACATATATACCCCAATGGGGACATGATGGGGCCATGTATACCAAGATGGGAACATCATGGGACCATATATACTAGGATGGGGCCATGATGGGGATATATACAACTATGGAACCCTGATGGGGACATATATACCAGGATGGAGCCATGATGGGGACATATATACCAGCAGATAGTCATGATGGTGTCATACACCAGGAGGAGGGACATATTTACCAGGAGGTGGCCCAGGATGGGGGTAAATTAGTACATACAGGACGAGGAGGGGGGTCATTACTACACAATTAAGGGGATGGGGGGGCAACTCGTATGTCTTTATAGGATTTTGAATGCTACACAGGCCCAAAAGGTGGGGCTCGGATCAAACTTTGCACCAGGGCCCATCAGGCTCTGGTTATGCCACTGCCACTGACATGATTAAAACTTCTTTTATCTCTGGATTATAATTGCTATAATTATTTAGGGCAACTAAAGAAACGTATCCGAAAACATCTATTAGATGCAGTAAATCCATCAGCTGTAATGACCTCCACCGTATCCAGACACTTTGCCAGAGCCCATAAAGGGAACTAATCTAGCTTTACATTTGTAGGCATACAAGTTACAATACCACAGAGAGGAGGGAATCATCGTCGTAAGCTATTAAACAGAGAAAGTAAGTGGATGTTCACTAGAGTTGAGCGCGGTTCGAGGTTCGAGGTTCTCCAGTTCGCGGCTCGAGTGATTTTGGGGGCTGTTCTAGATCGAACTAGAACTCAGAAGACTGATATGAAGTGCACAAGCACAAGAAAATCACCAGAGCGCTCTACGCTGTGAAAAGCAGTAGAAAATGGCACTGGAGTGAACATGTGACCGCCTCATGTAGGATGAAGCTATGGATCCTGGGTAAATTTATGTATTTACCCTCCTTCAGTTTTTTTGCAGTACACAAAAAAAAACAGAAGGCACACGGATGACAAACAGATGACGGTTCAGACACAGTGAGTGGTGGTTATGCATCTGTAAGCTAAATGGGCGGCACGGTGGCTCAGTGGTTAGCACTGAAGTCTTGCAGCGCTGAGGTCCTGGGTTCAATTCTCACCAAGGACACCATCTGCAAGAAGTTTGTATGTTCTCCCGTGTTTGCGTGGGTTTCCTCCGGGTACTCCGGTTTCCCACACTCCAAAGACATACAGCGCTATGGAATTAATAACGCTATATAAATGAATAAATTATTATTATTACTGCAATGCCCTGCTCATGAGGTAAGGAACATAATTGATCAGGAGAGATATATACTACATTTCCAAATGGAGGGATTTGCTTTTATAGTTTCCCTGCTGAACGACTACCAAACATGAGTCCGTTATACGCCACAAAAAAACACATCTAAATAGCGAGCTCTGTTGTTAAGTATTCATTCAGCTGGATAACTGGACTTAAAGGGGTATTCCATCTCCAAGATCCTATCCCCAATATATAGTAGGTGGAATAGCAATAATATCAGCAAATACCAATATTTGGAAATGTAGAATAGTTCTTCTGATTAGGCATGCCCTTACCTCATGAGCAGGGCATTGCAGCTTTGGTAGCAACCATTACGACATGGACTCTGCTGCTGTGGACCCGGGGAGAGTGAGTGCAGATTCATTGCACCCACACTCCTCACATGAAGGGTCTGCACTCCTAGAAAATGGGGGATACATTTCCTGAGTGTCTCCCCCCCATATTCTAGACGGTCCAGATTCGTCGTGGGACCCCTTTATTTTTTTTCTTACAATAAATGTTTTGGGGACTGTTTTTTCAAATAAATTTCTTTTGTCGATTTTTTTTTTTGTTAGTACTGACAGTTTATGATGTTGGGTATCTAATAGATGCCATGACATCTCAAACTGCTGGGCTTGATGGCAGGTGACCTTACAGCTAGTATCAACCCGATTTATTACCCCGTTTGCCACTGCACCAGGGCACGGGATGAGCTGGGGTGAAGCGCCAGGATTGGCGCATCTAGTGGATGCGCCACGTCTGGGGTGCCTGCGGCATGCTATTTTTAGGCTGTGAAGGCCCAATAACTATGGACCTTCCCACCCTGAGAATACCAGACCACAGCTGTCCGCTTTACCTTGGCTGGTGATCCAATTTGGGGGGGACCCTACTTTTTTTGTGTAATTATTAATATTTATAAAATAATTATAAAAAAAGAGCCTGGGGGGACCGCCACATTGGATCCCCAACCACGGTAAAGCTGCCAGCTGTGGTTTTCAGGCTACAGCCGTCTGCTTTACCCTAGCTGGCTATCAAAAATGGGGGGACCCAACGTCATTTTTTTTTTTAACTATTTTTTAAATAGAAAAAATTAATGGGCTTCCCTGTATTTTGATTGCCAACCAAGGTAACGGCAGGCAGATGGGGGTGGCAACCCATAGCTGTCTGCTTTATCTGCGCTGAGAATCAAAAATACCGCGGAGCGCTACGTCATTTTTTTTAAAGATTTATTTTTACAGCACTGTGATGTCCAGCAATCAAAATACAGGGAAGCCCATTTTGTTTTTAGTTATTTAAATAAATAATTAAAAAAAATATATATGGGCTCCCGCTGCATTTTTTGTATTGCTAGCTAAGGGTAATCCAAGCAGCTACTGGCTGCTAACCCCCACTGCTTGGTGTTACCTTCACTGGCAATGGAAAATCCAGGGAAGCATTTTTTATTCTTTTTGCCAAAAAACTACAAAAAAAGGACGTGAGCTTCGCCATATTTTTGTATGCTAGCCAGGTATAGCAGGCAGGTGCTGGAAGAGTTGGATACAGCGCCAGAAGATGGCGCTTCTATGAAAGTGCCATTTTCTGAGGCGGCTGCAGACTGCAATTCGCAGCAGTGGGGCCCAGAAAGCTCAGGCCAACCTGTGCTGCGGATTCCAATCCCCAGCTGCCTAGTTGTACCTGACTGGACACAAAAATGGGGCGAAGCCTACGTCATTTGTTTTCTAGTTATTTCATGAAATTCATGAAATAATAAAAAAAGGGCTTCCCTTTATTTTTGGTTCCCAGCCGGGTACAAATAGGCAACTGGGGGTTGGGGGCAGCCGTACCTTCCTGCTGTACCTGGCTAGCATACAAAAATATGGCGAAGCCCACATAATTTTTTCAGGGGGCAAAAAACTTCTGCATACAGTCCTGGATGGAGTATGCTGAGCCTTGTAGTTCTGCAGCTGCTGTCTGTCTGTATGGAGAAGAGCAGACAGCAGCTGCAGAACTACAAGGCTCAGCATACTCCATCCAGGACTGTATGCAGAAGTTTTTTGCCCACCAAAAAAATGACGTGGGCTTCGCCATATTTTTGTATGCTAGCCAGGTACAGCAGGGAGCCACAGGCTGCCTCCAACCCCCAGTTGCCTATTTGTACCCGGCTGGGAACCAAAAATATAGGGAAGCCCGTTTTTTTTAATTATTTCACTTATTTCATGAAATAATTAAAAAACAAATGACGTGGGCTTCCCCCCATTTTTGTGTCCAGCCAGGTACAACTAGGCAGCTGGGGATTGGAATCCGCAGAACAGGTTAGCCCGAGGTTTCTGGGCGCCTCTGCTGCGAATTGCAGTCCGCAGCCGCCCCAGAAAATGGCGCTTTCATAGAAGCGCCATCATCTGGCGCTGTATCCAACTCTTCCAACAGCCCTGAAGCTGGGTGGCTTGTTGGGTAATAATGAGTTAATACTAGCTTTGTTTTACTAGCTAGTATTAAGCCAGAGATTCTTAATGTCAGGCACGTTTGACCCGGCCATTAAGAATCTCCAATAAAGGGTTAAAAAAAAGACACCACACAGAGAAAAAATACTTTAATAGAAATAAATACACAGACACATTAGAGACTCCATCTTTATTACCCCCTGTCAGCCCTCCACGATCCATGGTCTTCTGTCTTTCTCGTTCAACAAATGCAGCTCTGCTCCATCACTGCTGCATGGGGGAAGACGCTGCTTCCCGTGCAGCCTTCACTCCGTGAGTGATCAGTGCTGCTGGCTGTCAGCGGTAACAGCGGTAACGCTGACAGATGCGTTACTATAGCAACGGTGCTCCCGGAGCCGCAGTTAGCGGTGACGTCACCGCTAACTGCGTTGCTATGGCAACGGTGATCTCCGTTAATGACCGGCTGTGTCAGCCAGTCCCTAACGGAACAGGGAGTCGACCGTGTGCTAGAGCATGTCGCCGGTACACGGCGATACACAAATGTGCACCGTGTACCGGAGAGTGCAATGACAGGTCCTACATGACGCGTCATAGTCATGTGACCAGTCTGTAGCCAATGAGATAATAGCCACGTGACTGGTCACATGGCTATTTTGATGTCACGATAGGTCCTGCATCACTGCTGGCAGTGCTGGTCACCGGGAGGATTCAGCGATCATCGGATGGAATAGCGGCAGGAGACAGAGTGCAGGAGGGATCGCGGGGACCGGTAAGTGTTATGGCAATGTTTATTAACTGTATGTGTACATTTATAATGCGTTTTTATGTGTTTGTGATTGCCTCCCATTATATCCTATTGGTTTGAGTTCGGTTCGTCGAACGTTCGCCGAACTGAACTCGAACGAGACCTCCGTTCCACGAACCGAACTCGAGCCGAACCGCGGCTGGTTCGCTCATCTCTAATGTTCACATTAGAAAGCCGGGTACTGGGAGGTCTCAATAGCAGACAAAGCCTTATAGTGCAATACTAATATAGGGAATGCAATGATTATCTTCTATTCTATTTTTAACTATTATTTTAATAAACTGTTATAGAATTTATTATTAACAAGTTAAGTACAATTCATGTTTGTATTAGGCTATTATAGAATTTAACAGAGTATTAATTGTAGACAGGATTATGTCATGTATTTTCAGATTTTTATAAGTGCTTATAATGGTATTGATACTTGTATATATTCTTGCTGTATATAATACTATGACATTCATGTTTATATGATTATTTTGATCCATATATTATGAGCTAAATTAAATTATTATGAAGCATTAGAAGTTCAGACCCCTTGCCTAGAACCTGGGATAGGAATATTTTGGCTAGTTACTCCCAATTTTAATTAGAGAACGCAATGTGACTGGTGATTTTATATATATGATGGATAGATGCGTATGAAGACAGACCATGATATCGTAGTATTTGCCGAAACACATAGTCTTGTATCTTTACTATTAATGCGAGTGCCTATGTCCATGATGTGGAACTTTATGAAGAAATAAATTATATATTTTGTGATTCAATAATTTTTATTAGGTTTTCATCAAAGACAAACAATACAGACATATACAAAAGAAGAAACAAACAAATAACAAAATTGGTAAAAACTATGACATCATCAAACCAACCGTTTAAGCATCATGTATTATGTTTGTGACAGAATTGGAACTAGATTAGATTTAAAATTTTGTGTAATTGTTAATAAAGTCAGTCCATGGGTCCCATTTTTTAATTCAATCTGTTCAAAGAGTTATTAATTAACGCATGCGTCTCTTCGTAGAACCTATGAAGGGATATTTTTTCTATTATGTCGTAAATGTTTGGAATGTTGTTGGATTTCTAACGTGCCGCCAGTTCGACTTTGGTAACTAGAAGGATATGGATTATGATGGCTCTGTATTGTATGTTTATTGCATCTGAATCTATTAATAAGAGAGCTATATGTGGGGTTAGCCTTAATTTTGAGTGCATTATGAGATTTATTATTTTAGACATTTTCTGCCAAAAGCTTCTGATTCTAGGGCAGCTCCAAAAAAATATGAACAATGTCCCCTATTGCAACCTCTCCAGCATGTTGATTTTTGATTTGGGAATATTTTAGCAACTTTGTCCAGTGTAAAATACCTTCTGGTGTAAATCTTATAATACGCTTCATGTAATGCAGCGCAGATATTGGATAGGTACAGTGCCTTGCGAAAGTATTCAGCCCCCTTGAAGTTTTCAACCTTTTTCCACACTTCAGGCTTCAAACATAAAGATAACATTTTTAATGTTATGGTGAAGAATCAACAACAAATGGTACACAGTTGTGAAGTTGAACGAAATTTATTACTTATTTTAAACTTTTATAAAAAATAATAAACTGAAAAGTGGTCGTGCAATATTATTCGGCCCTTTACTTTCAGTGCAGCAAACTCACTTCAGAAGTTCATTGAGGATCTCTGAATGATCCAATGTTGTCCTAAATGACTGATGATGACAAATATAAGCCACCTGTGTGTTATCTAGTCTCCGTATAAATGCACCTGCTCTGTGATAGTCTCAGAGTTCTGTTTAAAGCGCAGATAGTATCATGAAGACCAAGGAACACAACAGGCAGGTCAGTGATACTGTTGTGGAGAAGTTTAAAGCCGGATTTGGTTACAAAAGCATATCCAAAACTTTAAACATCCAAAGAAGCACTGTGCAAGTGATCATATTGAAATGGAAGGAGTATCATAACACTGCAAATCTATCAAGACCCGGCCGTCCATCCAAACTTTCATCTCAAACAAGGAGAAGACTGATCAGAGATGCAGCCAAGAGGCCCTTGACCACTCTGGATGAACTGCAGAGATCTACAGCTGAGGTGGGAGAGTCTGTCTATAGGACTACAATCAGTCGTACACTGCACAAATCTGGCCTTTATGGAAGAGTGGCAAGAAGAAAGCCATTTCTCAAAGATATTCATAAAAAGTGTTGTTTAAAGTTTAAGAAGGTGCTCTGGTCAGATGAAACCAAAATCGAACTATTTGGGCACAATGCCAAACGATATGTTTGGTGTAAAAGCAACACAGCTCATCACCCTGAACACACCATCCCCACTGTCAAAAGTGGTGGTGGCAGCATCATGGTTTGGGCCTGCTTTTCTTCCGCAGGGACAGAGAAGATGGTTAAAATTGATGGGAAGATGGATGGAGAAAAATATAGGACCATTCTTGAAGAAAACCTGATGGAGTCTGCAAAAGACCTGAGACTGGGACAGAGATTTGTCTTCCAACAAGACAATGATCGCCAACATAAAGCAAAATCTACAATGGAATGGTTGACAAATAAATGTATCCAGGTGTTAGAATGGCCAAGTCAAAGTCCAGACCTGAATCCAATCGAGAATCTGTGGAAAGAGCTAAAAACTGCTGTTCACAAACGCTCTCCATCCAACCTCACTCAGCTCGAGCTGTTTGCAAAGGAAGAATGGGCAATAAATTCAGTCTCTCGATGTGCAAAACTAATAGACACATACCCCAAGCGACTTGCAGCTGTAATCGCAGCAATAAGTGGCGACTACAAAGTATTAACTTAAAGGGGACTAAATATTGCACGCCCCACTTTTCAGTTATTTATTTTTAAAAAAAAGTTTAAAATAAGCAATACATTTTGTTCAACTTCACAATTGTGTCCCACTTGTTGATTATTCACCATAACATTAAAATTTTTATCTTTATGTTTGAAGCCTGAAATGTGGGAAAAGGTTGAAAAATTCAAGGGAGCCGAAAACTTTCGCAAGGCACTGTACGTGTATTTAAGAGCTTTATCCCATTGTGCTTGTGTGATTCCTACTTTCAAATCCTTTTCCCAACTGGATATGTGTATCATTTTTCTTGCGGTGAGTTCAGAATTGTAGGCACGATAGATGTTCTTATGACTCCATATTAGTTTGCTATTTGGGCTGTTTATCAATTTAAGTATGAATTTGTTTATTTTACATTTGGGATCTGTAAGTCTCCTGATGGTTTTCCTTATTTCTAGGAAGTAATATAGATCTTGATTTGGTATATTATTTTGTAGTTTAAGTTGTAAGAATGAGGTGAAATTTGCACCATCATATATATTTTTGATATATTTTATCCCTGACTGGGTCCATCTATCTTACGTCTCCGTGTTGTTTCACAAATCTATATTTTTTATCTTTGTATTTTTAAAGATTTCGAAAGTCATTTTGTCTTTGGAGATTTTTCAATTTTTTTTCCCAGGAGGTCAATGCAGCATTAATGGTGCTGCTATCGTAGGTATTGGATTTTCTTCCTCCAGAGTTTAGTAGCTGTTCTAGACAACAGAAATAATTGTTTCTTGATAATATTAGTTCCAAATTAAACCAAGCTGGAGTATGTTCATTTTTTATTAACTAATTGTTGGTTTGTTTAATAAATTTGAGGGTTTGTTTTAATACACACCCACTAATTACCCGATCATTTAGTGAGCACAGGTGAGGATGTAAGCTAGGATTGGGTGCATTATATGACAAGGCGACAAAACTTTTGTCTTGCCAAAATCTGACCTTTCTGTGTTCATTAAATGATGAATATTTCAGCTTTGCAGCAATTTTATTTTCATAACCTAAATCAAATTTGGGAGGGTTTCAGCTTTCAAAAGAGTAATTTATGAAACCAATGGATGAATTTAAAGTCAGGTTATAAGCTTTTATTTACATAACATGGATAAGCGACAGAACTTTTGTCAAGGACTGTAGTACCATCTGCTGCTTGTCTATTTTTAACAAATCCTAATTGGTCTTTATTAGAGCTGATTGAACTCCCCAAAAACGGGGACCGGCAGATCACGGCCAGATTTAAAAATAAGTCCGATCCGCTCCGGAATCCAGTGCCCATATAAGTCAATGAGCACCAGAATCTGGAGATTAAAAACATCTTTTGAGGGGATAGGGGGGTAGGAGCAAGCGCGGCATACTCACCGAGGTGGTGTCATGGCGGCAAACTCCTTCTGGGTCATGCTCTTACCTTCCAGAGCCAACAATTCAATATTCACTACTTTGCCCGCCCACCGCGGTCAATTGGTTGCAGTTAGATGCGCCCCCACCCAGAGTGGCAGTGTGTCTGCTGACTGTAACAAATCACAGGCGGCGGGATGGCCGGTGGGCGGGGAAACCAGTGCAAATGTCTGCGGGTCAGTATCGTGGTAAAAAATAAACAAATAAATAAAACAATCGGCGCACAGTAGCCCGCAGCTCCAGCCCCAGGTGTCGGGTTGTATCTCTGCTGTGTATCTAGTGGCCACAGTCACTCAAGTGAGGCTTTGACGAGTGATGCCATGGCAGACGCTCGCAAGTCCCTAGCAAGTGTGATTCCAGTCTAAAAGAAACCGCATGCGGCTTTTATTTTATTTAAATAATTGATAAAAAAAAAGGACGTGCGGTCCAGCCAAGATAACGCCGTCTTGGGTCTGGTATTCTCAGCCCGCAGCCACCTGGTATTGCCGCATGCATTAGATGTGACAATCCCGGTGTGATACCGACTCTTCCGGGTGGCCTGATGCGGTGCCAATGAGGGTAATAAGGGGTTAACAGCAGCGCACAGCTGCTACTAAGCCCTAGGTTTGTGATGGCACAGGCGTCTATCAGAAACCTGCATCACAAACCTGTAAATTACAGTAAATAAACACACACATACACAGAAAAAAATCTTTTATTTGGAATAAAATACAAAACGCACTCTACTTCACCTCTTTATTAACCCCAAAAACAGCTCTCCAGGTCTAGTGTAATCCACACGAGGTCCCACGCCACTTCAGCTCTGCTACATCTGAATATCACAGAGAGAGGCCATAGAGAATGACCACTGTGAGCTCCAGAGAATGAATGAGCTGCGCAATGAGCGGTGACATCACTCAGGTCATTTGTGGTCACAGCTGGAGGTTCCCACGGTCCTTCACCTGTGATCTCAGGTAACCTGACCTCAGGTGAAGGTCCCTGAGTTTACAGACCTGCATCTCCTAGCAGAAAATCGCAGGGTTTTTTTGGCCAAGAGATGCAAATTTGGTGCTGAAATTTGTACACCATATTCCTGCATCCAATCTACACGTCCTGACAAAAAAAAGCGGTGTTTTGACCATTTTTTTGCAACGTTTTTTGCCATGGTTTTCTGGCACGTTTTTTTCCACCATTTTTGCCACTTTTTTTGCCAGGAGGTGCACATTGGTGCTGAAATTGTCTGCACCAGATTTCAGCACCAAATTTCCACCTGCTGGCACAATTTTTTTTTTCTTTTCTTATTTTTGGGCCAAGGGATGCAAATTTGGTGCTGACATTTTTACACCATATTCCTGCATCCAATGTACACTTCTTGGCAAAAAACTGCCACTTTTTTTCCAGGAGGAAAAAAAAATTGGTACAGGGTTTCTCCCCCCGTATTCTGACACCCAGCACAGACAAGCAGGCTGAAGTCCCAGCCCTGTGCTTATCTTGGCTGTGTATCAAAAGAAGAGGAACTGCATGTGGCTTTTCTTTTGTTAAATAATTTAAAAAAATAAACCGACGTGCAGTCCCCTCCAATTTTCATCCCAAGCCATGATAATGCCGGCTGGGGGCTGGTATTCTCAGCTCGCAGACGCCCGGTATTGCCACATCTATGAGATGTGACAATCCCAGTGCATTAATGGCTCTTCCCGTTGGCACACAGCTGCTACTAAGCCCTAGGTTTATGATGGCACAGGCATCTATCAAATACCTGCATCACAAATCTGTAAATGAATGTAAATAAGCACAAACACAGAGAAAAATTCTTTATTTGGAATAAAGTATAAAACGCACCCTCTTTTACCTCTTTATTAACCCACAACACCCTGCAGCTCCGGCGTAATCCACCCAAGGTCCCACGACGACACATCCAGCTCTGCTACATCTCAGAACGAGCAGCCATAGAGAAGACTGCCAGCTCTAAGTGTAGCCTATTACTGAGATGCGATGAGTGATGACTGCAGCAGACACTGTCACAGGCTGGGGGGCGTGTCAGCCCGCAACCAATCACAGATGAGAGGACGGCCGGTGGGCGGGGAAAACATGGAAAGCTGAGTGTATGTGATACACAGTACAGGAAGTGAATGCACTACCTGGAAGCAGTGTGCCGCCATGACACCAAGTCTCGGTAAGTATGAAACTCTCACTTATTTCTTCTTTAGTTTATTTTCACTTTAATTCCCGAATCCGGATCGTGCACCCGGAATCCCGGGCCCAGGTCCGGCACCCAGATAGCGTTGAAACCGCGCGGATCCATACTTTTACAATCCGGATCCACTCAGCCCTAGTCTTTGATGGATCATTGATGGGAGAATTTCTTTTAATCTTTCGGCTAATATTTTTGAATACATTTTTACATCTGTATTGATAAGGGAGATGGGTCTATAGTTAGTCACTAATTCAGGGTCACTATTTGGTTTAGGAATGAGGGTTATATTTGCCTGGAGCATTTCTGCAGGGAATTCTCTAGTGGAAGCTGCGTGATTGAAAATCTTACGGAGGTGAGGTACAAGTAATTGGGAAAATGTCTTGTAAAATTCATTAGAAAACCCATCTGGGCCTGGGGTCTTGTTTATTTTTAAGTTTTTAATTGTTTGTAAGATTTCAGAGTCGGTAAATGGACCATTTAAAATATTTACTTGTTGCTTGTTTAGTTTAGGAAGATGAATTTTGTCCAAGAAGTTATTCATTTTGTTAAGGTTATCAGGAACTGCATATAGGTACAGGAATACGAACAAGTTTTCAGTAAGCATTCATTAGACATTGGGAGGATAAAAGAGGTACATCATCACATACCAACAGGAGATCATACCCATATCAAAGAAAGATACAGACCTATACCACCAACTCACTCTCAGTGTGCCAAGGAAATGTTGAGGAATATGAAGGAGGCTGGGGTTATTAGAGATAGTTGTAGCCCCTGGGCAACTCCACTGGTTCTAGTCAAAAAGAAGGATGGAACCATGAGGATGTGTGTGGACTATAGGCAAATCAATCGAATACCCCGCATAGAAGAGTCACTAGCTGCACTGAAGGCTGCTTACTACTTTTCTACCCTCGATCTCACTAGTGGTATTGGCAGGTCTCTGTAGCCAAAGAGGATCGGGAGAAGACTCCCTTCACAACACCAATTGGCCTGTGTGAGTTCAATAGCATGCCGTTTAGACTCTGTAACGCACCCGGAACATTTCAAAGGTTGATGGAATGCTGCCTGGGACACAGCAACTTCAAGACAGTACTGCTCTACCTGGATGATGTTATCGTGTACTCGAAAACCTACGAGGAACATCTGGAACATCTATCTGAGGTATTTGAAGCATTGTCAAAGTAGAGGATGAAGTTGAAATGATCAAAGTATCATCTGTTAAAACCCAAGGTTCAGTATCTCAGACATGTGGTCATCGCAGAAGGAGTGGCATCAGACCCAGAAAAGGTTACAGCTATCAAGAACTGGCCAAGACTGACCACAGTCAAAGAGGTACGTCAGTTCCTGAGCCTGGTAGGATACAACAGGAGATTCATAAAGGGCTATATAAAGATGGAAGCACCTTTGCAAGAACTCCTGGTAGGTCAAGCAACGAAGGGCAAGACTTCTGGTCTTCCATTTGAATGGGGTGAAGGAGAAGAGAATTCCTTCAGACAGATGAAGTGGGCCCTGACTGGTGACGAGATCCTGGCGTATCCTGACTACAACTTACCCTTTGTGCTGTATACTAATGCCAGCAACGTGGGATTGGGAGCTGTGCTATCTCAAGTGCAGAACAGCAAAGAACAAGTGATTGCCTATGCAAGCAGGAAGCTCCGTCCTACTGAGAGGAACCCTGAAAACTACAGCTCATTCAAGTTAGAGTTCCTGGCCTTGGTCTTGGTTGTCACTGAACAGTTTAAACATTATCTGGCGGCTGCGAAGTTCACAGACAATAACCCTCTGACCCACCTGGATACGGCAAAGCTAGGTGCATTGGAGCAATGTTGAGTGGCCCGGCTAAATAACTATGATTTCACCATCAAGTATCGGGTTGGTCGCAAGAATGCTAATGCGGATGCGTTGTCCAGGATGCCTCACCTATTAGATGAGGGAGAAAACGTAGATGAACTAGAAGAGATCGAGTTGCCAGCTTTCCACCACCACAGTGCCTCCCAAAATCAACAATCTTGTAGCAAGCGCCAGGAGGCTGTGTTGAACCTGCTACCTCATCACAGGTGGAAGGAAACACAAGATGTTGACCCTGCGGTTAGATTGGTCAAAGAATTGATAACCCAATCAGGTTTGTGCCTAGGTCCTGATGCTCCACTTGAAGCTCAGCATCTATGGAAGGAGAGGAGTAGGCTGTGTATCCATCGAGGCAAACTGTGCAAAAGCGTAACTAACCCTAAAACCCATGAGAGGGTATGTCAAGTGGTAGTACCCAAGAACAATGTCCAGATGGTGCTAGAAGAATACCACAATCGAGCAGGACACTTCGGATGGAATAAGTTAGAAGCGTTGCTGCATGACCGGTTCTACTGGGTTGGAATAAGAACCACTATAGAAAAATGGTGCAGAAACTGTGGTCCCTGCGCTCTGAAAAGGAAAGACCGCGACAGCCAAAGAGCACCGCTGTGACCCATTGTCACCAAGCAGCCCTTGGAAATTGTAGCCCTGGATCATGTGAAATTAACACCTAGTCGGACAGGCTATACATATGCTCTCACTATGGTGGATCATTACTCCAGATTCTTGGTGGTCGTTCCAGTGAAGGACTTGACAGCAAGGACTGCAGCAAAAACCTTTCAGGCTTACTTTTGTAGACCTCATGGATACCCAGAACAGCTATGAACAGATCAAGTTTCTGCATTTTAAGCTGAAATATTCCAAGAGTTTTGCAACTTATATGGCTGTAAAAAGATCCGCACTACGCCTTACCATCCACAGACTAACAGTATGTGTGAGAAGATGAACCAGGTAGTCTGTGATGGTGGGATATGGTGTACTGTATATCATGTTGTGTAGGTTCGTATGTTATGCTTAGTTCACTGTCCATTATTTGTGTTGCTTGTGTGTAAATTGTATTGTCTGTAGGTAGTCACCCACTGTAGTGTTCCTGCCCCTCAGTCTGGGGGAAGGGGGCCTGGGATACACCTACATTTTCTGCTTACCTAGGGGATTTGTCATTCTGGGTGAGACTTACAAGAGAGAAGAAGCAAAAGTGAGACTGTTAGAGAACTTCAAGAGTGAAGCAGGAAGATTGAACCTCTGAGGGAAAAGCTGAGGCTCCCCAAAGAGACCTGGACAATTATCGCTTACTGGATTATATTCGTATTTCTGGACTAATTTTACCCTCTGTATGATGGATTATGTTATAGACCATTTGATTTGCTTGGAATATATGTTCATTGGGTTCTTCAGCCATCTCTCGCTCTGTTGATTGTGTGATATGGGAGAAGGACCCCGTCACATAGTGACCTGTTGAAGACTTTACTACTAGAAGAAAGGAACATGTGGCCAGAAAAGCTACCTGACTTAGGCGGGCTTTGCACACTGCGACATCGCAGGTGCGATGTCGGTGGGGTCAAATTGAAAATGACGCACTTCCGGCATCGCATGCGACATCGCACTGTGTAAAGTCTCGATGATACGATTAACGAGCGCAAAAGCGTCGTAATCGTATCATCGGTGCAGCGTTGGCGTAATTCATAATTACGCTGACGCGACAGTCCGATGTTGTTCCTCGCTCCTGCGGCAGCACACATCGCTGTGTGTGTGTGAAGCCGCAGGAGCGAGGAACATCTCCTACCGGCGTCACCTCGGCGTCCGTAGGATATGCGGAAGGAAGGAGGTGGGCAGGATGTTTACATCCTGCTCATCTCCGCCCCTCCGCTCCGATTGGCCGCCTGCCGTGTGACGTCACAGTGACGCCGCACGACACGCCCCCTTAACAAGGAGGCGGGTCGCCGGCCACAGGGACGTCGCACGGCAGGTGAGTGTGTGTGTGAAGCTGGCGTAGCGATAATTTTCGCTACGCCAGCTATCACCACATATCGCTGCTGCGACGGGGGCGGGGACTATCGCACTCGGCATCGCAGCATTGGCCTGCGATGTCGCAGTGTGCAAAGTGCCCCTTAGTGGACATGTACAACAACATTTCTGTGAGCTCCACAAACTGTACACCAGCATATCTAATGAGAGCAAGACCTGGAAGACTGCCAGTTGATCTTGAGATGGGGGTTGTTATTCCAAAAATTGATTCGTCAGATATTGAATGGGACTCTAATCGTCAAACGCAATACAAGAGAATACAAGAATATGTCGAAAAAAGCTTAAATCACAGTCGAGAAAAACAAGAGAAGGATTACAACATGAAAGCACAAGCTGTTTCCTTAACACCTGGAGAAATAGTTCTAAAAAGAAAAAGAAAAGTCCATCAACTTGTTGATCAGTGGGTAGCAGAACCCTACACTGTTACTTTCTAATTCTGATAATAAGAAAACTTGCTTAATCAGCAAAGATAAAGGAAAAACTTTGTCAACAGTCTCAAGGGATCATTTGAAGAAATGTACAGAACAATTGAAACCAAAAGAAAAAGTACCCTGTACACCTCAAGTACCAGGGTAGAAAGAGAAGGTGATACATACAATACTTGGAGACTTTCCTGAGAATTGGCCTCAGTACAATGGAGCCATAATAGTGCCAGTAATTACTTTCCCACAACCAGTGGAAGAACCTGTTCAAGTTCAAGTAGAACCACCTATTGTAGCAGAACCAGAAGAGTCTACAAACAGTGAATCCGTCAGTTTAACAAGAAGACTAAGAAGTCGCAGACAACTATCTCCTCTACCTACAAACATTAGTGGGACATTTGCACCAGACACCAGAGCACGACAGGGTCCAGCTGAGACACTAAAGTTACGTAGATCCAATCGTAGTAACTTGGGTCAGCCCCTGCTCAGGTACAAAGAATAGGTGCCAAAAGAAAAAAATGTGTAAAATGGTGTCCTTATGTAAATAGTAATGTAACCATAGAGTAATAGGAATGGTTATGCAATGTGACTATTTGTATTGATGTCATGAAGATGGTAATGTTGATTTTACTTTAACTTGGTCATAACAATGTTTTGATAAAAATTGACCAAAACTACTGGAGTGGTAGTAGTAAAAACTTTCCTTTATAAATAGTTGCATGAGTTGTGCACACTACCAGAGTAATACTGCAGCAGAGTCTTTCGAAGAGGACCTGTGTTCTGCAACAAAGTCTTTCGAAGAGGACCCTTATTTTGCAGCAAAAGTTTTGGGGAAAGGAAAGGTTGCAGGAAGGGTCTGCGGCAGAAGCGGCTGAGACCCAGTCATCATAGCAACCGGTGACATACCTCCCAGAGACACCAGGTTATGTGTGGCAAGAGGGGTGCCTCATGTATATATGTTATGGTTGATGAAACATTTAAGAATAGTGCCTCCCTTGTACGGGAAGGAAGTTTTTATGTTTGAAAAAGAATTAAAGTGTTAACCTTTTTTCACCTTTGCAGCCTAAGGACGTGCTGGAATTCACCAAGTGGGGAATGTAGCTCCCCTGAGCCATCAGGAGCTACAGGGAACTGTATCCTGTCAAAGATACAGGGCCTACCCCCAGGGACCCAAAGACCAGTGCCGGTAACACCAAAACATTCATACCAACATTTTCCCTTACCCAAGAACTGGTGAAGGGCTAGGGTGGGACCTAGACAGAAACTAGGGAGGAGGGGCCAGACAGTCAGTAAATTGAAGTGAAATGAGATGGATGTAATGGTACTGACGGGAGAGTGTAGCAGTGACCTGTCAGGCTCAGGCGCGTGGTTGCCAAAGGAGTACGGCGGAGAACTTTCGGAACCATAGCATCGACGGGGTACAGAGCCCTAGGTCAGGAAAATGCTCCAAGTAGACCTGATAAAATCTGCACGGTGAGGGGACCATCCAGGACCTCACCGACCATAAAGTTTCGAGCACCAGCAGTGACGGGAGAACCAGGGACCGGAACAGAGAACCGACCCTACAGGGTTCAAACTACCCACCGTACGGATTAAGACTGAAAGACAACCAGGAGGGGATCCCCAGATGCTCCAAACCATGGGGACCCACCAACTGGAGAGAGGTGCAGGGGAAGTAAGCCCCCAGGTCACCACAACTGCACTGGAAACAAGAGATCCAGTGGTCAGGACCAGCCTCCATCGGGTTGCAAGCATCACCATCGTGAGTAAAGAACCAGTTACACTGCAATCCCTTATGGGGTCTACCTTCTTTCCGCGCCCCGGTATTACGAACGGAATTAAACATCAAATACCATCATTTATCCCCTGGGGCCTAGCCCTATTTGCGGAGGGCCACAACATCCAGGCTGCCATTAACATCATCCCCAGCAGTGAGAGACTGTGCAGCGGCAGCTCCATCTATCTAGCCGCAACCCGCAAGTGGCGTCACAACAAAAACTTTATTAATAATCCCTGTAAATACTCCCCTTTTAAAAGCAACCCCCAGGGTCACGGAACTGGGCACCGGCCATTACACCCGTAACACTTCCCAGTGAAACCAGGCTTGGGACCGAGTACCCCATAGCCCTGAGGTGCGGCATATACAGTAGTTACAATGTTTACTATGTGAGGTATACAGAACTCTCAGTGTATTCCATGTGATATACAGTATAATATATCCTTTGTGGTTTATATACAGCAGAGTCTCTGTGTATCTCATGTGATGCATACATTAGTCTTAGTGTATCTTTTGTAATGTATATGTAGTTCCCCATGGGGCAGGTGTTTTAACCTACTCGTTACTGGGCTGGGGTGCAGATCCTCTGTGTTGTCACAGGGTGGCCTGGCCCGGTCCCGTTACCCCGAGGCATATAGAAAGGAGGGTGGAGGGTGATAGGAAGGAGGATGGTGGTGGTAGTTGGGAGTGGAGGATGGGGGTGACGGTGATGAAAGTCTATAGATGATCGTGACACCACCTGTGGTATGCAGACAGGTAGGGGCCGCCGCTGTGGTTGCTGCCCTCCGGGGCTGATGGTGAGGGTCGAAGCCGGGATGGTGTCGCTCCCCACAGGCGGAGCGGGATTGCCCTGGGAGGATGATGGAGGGTAGGGACGGTGATGGTCATAGTCCCCGTTTAAGAAAAAGAAGAAGAGGTATACCATACAGGGATCACCAAGCAAATTGGAAAAGTGAAAAACTTTATTTATGATAACAAAGTTTACAAGGCTAAAAGAGCAGCAGGAACACACAGATTGACAACTTTAAAAACAATTAAAAAGCCAAAGAGGCATAAATCCTCAACACACAGGCCTTCTAAAGGGATATTGAAATAATCAATGTAAAGTACCTCACATATACAGTGCCTACAAGTAGTATTCAATCCCCTGCAGATTTAGCAGGTTTGATAAGATGCAAATAAGTTAGAGCCTGCAAACTTCAAACAAGAGCAGGATTTATTAACAGATGCATAAATCTTACAAACCAACAAGTTATGTTGCTCAGTTAAATTTTAATAAATTTTCAACATAAAAGTGTGGGTCAATTATTATTCAACCCTTAGGTTTAATATTTTGTGGAATAACCCTTGTTTGCAATTACAGCTAATAATCGTCTTTTATAAGACCTGATCAGGCCGGCACAGGTCTCTGGAGTTATCTTGGCCCACTCCTCCATGCAGATCTTCTCCAAGTTATCTAGGTTCTTTGGGTGTCTCATGTGGACTTTAATCTTGAGCTCCTTCCACAAGTTTTCAATTGGGTTAAGGTCAGGAGACTGACTAGGCCACTGCAACACCTTGATTTTTTTCCCTCTTGAACCAGGCCTTGGTTTTCTTGGCTGTGTGCTTTGGGTCGTTGTCTTATTGGAAGATGAAATGACGACCCATCTTAAGATCCTTGATGGAGGAGCGGAGGTTCTTGGCCAAAATCTCCAGGTAGGCCGTGCTATCCATCTTCCCATGGATGCGGACCAGATGGCCAGGCCCCTTGGCTGAGAAACAGCCCCACAGCATGATGCTGCCACCACCATGCTTGACTGTAGGGATGGTATTCTTGGGGTCGTCGTATGCAGTGCCATCCAGTCTCCAAACGTCACGTGTGTGGTTGGCACCAAAGATCTCGATCTTGGTCTCATCAGACCAGAGAACCTTGAACCAGTCTGTCTCAGAGTCCTCCAAGTGATCATGAGCAAACTGTAGACGAGCCTTGACATGACGCTTTGAAAGTAAAGGTACCTTACGGGCTCGTCTGGAACGAAGACCATTACGGTGGAGTACGTTACTTATGGTATTGACTGAAACCAATGTCCCCACTGCCATGAGATCTTCCCGGAGCTCCTTCCTTGTTGTCCTTGGGTTAGCCTTGACTCTTCGGACAAGCCTGGCCTCGGCACGGGTGGAAACTTTCAAAGGCTGTCCAGGCCGTGGAAGGCTAACAGTAGTTCCATAAGCCTTCCACTTCCGGATGATGCTCCCAACAGTGGAGACCGGTAGGCCCAACTCCTTGGAAAGGGTTTTGTACCCCTTGCCAGCCTTGTGACCCTCCACGATCTTGTCTCTGATAGCCTTGGAATGCTCCTTTGTCTTTCCCATGTTGACCAAGTATGAGTGCTGTTCACAAGTTTGGGGAGGGTCTTAATTAGTCAGAAAAGGCTGGAAAAAGAGATAATTAATCCAAACATGTGAAGCTCATTGTTCTTTGTGCCTGAAATACTTCTTAATACTTTAGGGGAACCAAACAGAATTCTTGTGGTTTGAGGGGTTGAATAATAAATGACCCTCTGAATAAACTTTTCACAATTTAAAAAAAAAAATAAAAAAAGAAATAACATTCTTTTTTGCTGCAGTGCATTTCACACTTCCAGGCTGATCTACAGTCCAAATGCCACAATGCCAAGTTAATTCCGAATGTGTAAACCTGCTAAATCTGCAGGGTGTTGAATACTACTTGTAGGCACTGTATATAAGTACAGAATAAGTACAGAATAAATCCCTCCTTTTTCCTTTTTGATGTTTTTTTCCCTTTTTCTCTCCCCCTTATATCATATATAGTGTTGAGTAAAAAATACAAGTATAACAAATTGGTAAACAGATAGTAGTGCACCAAAAAATACTCTGATGGACAAATGTCTCATTCGCCACTACCAATGCATGAACCTGTTGATTCCTCTTTGCACACACCAAGGTTTTCTATCTAAGGTGCATTTGTTATATATCTGTATGGGCAATATATTAGCCATATGTTAATAGGATACGTGTGCATCTAGTACATTGCTGCACATCACTTACTGCATATTAACTGGTGATATCTTCATATATTTGACACTGTTTGTTTCTTCTTTATCTGAATAATATGTCAGTTGCAAACGAATGAGACATTTGTCCTGAACAACTGTTAAGAGGAGACTTTGTGCAGCAGGTATTCATGGTAAAATAGCTGCTAGGAAACCACTGCTAAGGATAGGCAACAAGCATAAGAGACTTGTTTGGGCTAAAGAACACAAGTAATGGACATTAGACCAGTGGAAATCTGTGCTTTGGTCTGATGAGTCCAAATTTGAGATCTTTGGATCCAACCACCGTGTCTTTGTAAAAAAGGTGAACGGATAGACTCTACATGGCTGGCTCCCACCGTGAAGCATGGAGGAGGTGTGATGGTGTGGGGGTGCTTTGCTGGTGACACTGTTGGGGATTTATTCAAAATTGAAGGCATACAGAACCAGCATGCCTACCACAGCATCTTGCAGCGGCATTCTATTCCATCCGTTTTGCGTTTAGTTGGACCATCATTTATTTTTCAACAGGACAATGACCTCAAACACACCTCCAGGCTGTGTAAGGGGCTATTTGACTAAGAAGGAGAGTGATGGGGTACTACACCAGATGACCTGGACTCCACATTCACCAGACCTGAACCCAATCGAGATGGTTTGGGGTGAGCTGTACCACAGAGTGAAGGCAAAAGGGCCAACAAGTGCTAAGCATCTCTGGGAACTCCTTCAAGACTGTTGGAAGACCATTTCCGGTGACTACCTCTTGAAGCTCATCAAGAGAATGCCAAGAGTGTGCAAAGCAGTAATCAAAGCCAAAGGTGGCTACTTTGAAGAACCTAGAATATAAAACATATTTTCAGTTGTTTCACACTTTTTTAAGAATTTCATTCCACATGTTTTAATTCATAGTTTTGATGCCTTCAATGTGAATCTACAATTTTCAGAGTACTGAAAATAAAGAAAACTCTTTAGGTGTGTCCAAACTTTTGGTCTGTACTGTATATATGTATATATGTGGATCTGCATATGTAGTATGATTCTGGGTATACAGTAGGTGAAATAAGTATTTAACACGTCACCGATTTTCTAAGTAGCTATTTTTCTTAAGGTGCTCTTAACATGAATTTCTTACCAGATCTTGGTAACAACCCATCCAATCCACAAAGGCAAAGAAATCAAACCATAGATGTCCATAATTAAACTACTGTATGTGTAATAATGAAAAATGACACAGGGAAAAACGACTGAACACTTGAAGAAAGAGACAGGCAAAAAGCCATGAAAACTCATGACACAAGATGGAATCTATCAGTAATTAGAAAGCAATCCTGTCACTTAGTGAAAATTAATATCAGCTAGTTCAACTGTTGGCCTAAAAAAGGTGTCTTTTTTTTTAAATTCTTTTATTTACAAAGTGGAAACCTTTAACAGTACACGTTACATTCTTAAGATCAAATGGACCTTTGTAAGATACATTCCATACATCAAAAATAGAAAACAAGGCACAATTTACAATTTTTACATCTTGACAGAATAAGTTCCCGCAAATGCCCCTTTCCAGTTGCATAGACAATCAGGGTTCCATCTTGTTTTTTCATAGAATAAAATTCACATTTAACAGGTAACATAAGTAACTTACCAAGAATAGTAAGAAGCGAAAGAGAGAAAAACCGGAGAGAAAGCAAGATAAATAAAGCATAAGAAATAGAAAAGAATAAAGAACTAGAGAAAAGGGGGAGGGGGAGGGGGGGGAGGGACAGGGAGGTGGGGAGGCAAGGTGGGGGTAAGGGAGAGGGTGGGGTCGAGAGGTGGGGGGGGGACTCGCCTATGTATTGCCTTTTGTATTTCCTTCAGCCTCTTCAGCGCCGCCCACCAGAACACCATAGTCTTCTGAGTGCTGGAAGTCCATCCACTCCCTCGACGTGGCCCAAAATTTCTCATATGAATCGTGTAATGATAAGGTTAGATCCTCCATATACATGAGGTCATTGACCTTATTGATCCATTGAACCAACGTGGGAGGTGCCGTGCTCCTCCATCTCTCAGGGATGCAGACCCTCGCCGCCATGATGAGGAATTTCCTCAAAGATTTTTTGTATGTTTTTTCAGAAGTCCCGCAGTGATGTAACAGGACGGCAGCAGGTCCCAATTCCTCCTCCCCACCAGTTACCCTTGAAATTACATCAGCCACTCCCCTCCAGAAGGACCGGATCGCCTCACATTCCCAGAACACATGTAGAATGTTGCCCTCTGCCGTGCCACACCGCCAGCATATGGGATCAACTGATGGGAACATCGCATTTAACCTCGAAGGAACTCTGTACCATCTGGTTAGCAGCTTGTAACTGGCCTCTTGAAACCTGGAGCTGATGGAGGATGTGTGTGCCAGTCTGAAGACCCTTTCCCACTGTATTGGTGTCAGTTGGATTCCCAAATTCCGTTCCCACTGTGAGGCGAAGGGGGTGATTTGTTGGTCCGGGGGCGAGGATAGGATCGAATAAACTGCGGAAAGAGAGTGCCGTATCGTGCCTGTTCCCATACATATTTGTTCAAACTGTGTCTTGGGTCGTTGAAAAAGGGATCTGGCAGGAAGGCTACTGAAAAAGTGTGCCAGTTGCAAGCTTCTCCAATGACCAAGTGAGATGGGGTCTCGTTTAGCTGCCAGACCCTCTACCGACAGCCAGGTGTCCCGGACACCAAAGTCTTCTACCCGATCCACCCCGCCCCGAACCCAAGACTGAAAAACTGGATCCACTCTACCTGGTTCAAAGGCAGGATGGCTCAAGATCGGCGTCAAGCTCGATTGCTTGGGTAACATTTCTGATTGCACCCTCCCCTTATTACAATATGTCACAGTTGACCAGATAGTTGGATGAGTTTTCAAGCTTACGGGGACCTCCGAGAGCAACCATGGCAATTTGTTGAGAGGAATTGGGGAAAAGGACTGCTCGATTTGCACCCACGCTTTTTGAGACCCGTTCCTGCACCAGTCAATCATTCTAGTTAGTTGTCTCGCTAGATGATATCTTCTCATGTCTGGCAGCCCAATCCCCCCGATACACTTAGTCCTATGCAAGATAGCTCTCTTTATTTGTACCGATTTACCTGCCCAAATGAAGGAGGACTGAACGGACTCCAGAGATTTGAAAAAACCTGAGGGTATTTTGACTGGGAGCGCCTGCAATAGATATAAAATTCTGGGTAGGACATTCATTTGTATATCTGGCTTCTGCCAAACCAGGAGAAAAATGATTTCCCCATCTGTCACATCGCCTAATGGAAGACAGCAGAGATGGGAAATTCTGAGAGTACAGCAGGCCTAGATCGCTAGTCAGCCATATCCCCAGGTAGTTTAGAGATTGGGATGCCCATCGAAAGTTAAACGATCCCTTCAACTCTTCCACCTCTTTGGGTGAGAGATTTATATTAAGAGCCTCAGATTTCGTGAAATTTATCTTGAAATTTG
Source organism: Anomaloglossus baeobatrachus (assembly GCF_048569485.1). Lineage (NCBI taxonomy): Eukaryota > Metazoa > Chordata > Amphibia > Anura > Aromobatidae > Anomaloglossus > Anomaloglossus baeobatrachus. The sequence continues at coordinate 329,292,831 of NC_134353.1, forward strand.
ATAAACTGGAGTACCTCCGGAACTCCCCCATTAAGTTGGGCAGGGAGATCCTGGGAGCTGACACGAAAAACAGGAGATCGTCCGCGTATGCTGCTACTGCGTAACCTGGCCCACTCCAATAACCGCAATATCTGGGTTGGCTCGTACGTGTCTGAGGAAGGGTTCTAGCGCAAGATGAAGATTAGGGGAGACAGCGGACAACCTTGACGGGTGCCGTTAGATATTTGAAATGGGTCCGACAGAATCCCATTTACTCGGACTCTAGCCGAGGGTACCGAGTATAAAGACATGATCCAACCCATCATTCCGCTGCCCAACCCCAGACACCCGAGCGTAGCTTCCATAAAGGTCCAATCCACTCTATCAAAAGCCTTTTCGGCATCAGTTGACAGTAGGATAGAGGGCAGACCCCCAATTTTAGCTTTATGTATCAAATTGATGGCTTTAACTGTATTATCACGTGCCTCACAACCCGCCATAAACCCCGCCTGGTCCGGGTGGATTATCTGAGAGATCAGGGGTGCCAGCCTGTTTGCTAAGATTTTAGCAAATAATTTTGTATCCACATTCAACAAGGATATCGGGCAATAGCTAGCACATTGTGTTGGATCCTTCCCCTTCTTAGGTATTACCGTGATGTGTGCTCTCAATGAGTCTGCGTTGGGAACCGAACCCTCTGAAGCCCTAGAATTAAAAGCTGACAGAAGGTGTGAGGATATTATCTCCTTAAATTTTTTGTAGTATACAAGGGGGAGTCCATCAGGCCCTGGCGCCTTTCCCGATTTGGATGACACTATTGCGTCCACCAGTTCTTGCTTTGAAATTGGAGTTTCCAATGCGGCTATCTGGGAGTCTTCCAACCGTGGCATTTTTGCTTCTTTGATGTACTCTGAGATTTTACTTTTGAGAGATGTTTTTGACAGCGTGGGGTCATGTGTCTCTAAATTATATAAGGATGCATAACATTTTTGGAACGTCTCTGCAATTTCTACCGAAGAGTGTAACATTGAGCCCTGGGTGTGTGTAGGGGAAATTTTTGATATAAAGGTTGTCGCTTGTTGTTGTCTAAGTGCTCTCGCTAATGTCTTGCTACACTTGTTTCCGTATTCATAAAAATGTCTACGGCATCTGTTAAGGACCCCTTTTGCCTTGCTGTTAAGTAGTTTCCGTAGTTCGTCCCGGACTTTGAATAAGGCTCCCCCCACCTCCGCTGAGGGCATCTGCTTGTGTTGTGTCTCCAGATCTCTCAGCTGTGTTAGCAGTCTGTTAACCTCGAGTTCCCTTTCCCTCTTTCTTCTTGCCCCTTGCTGTATGAGAACCCCTCGAATAACACATTTGTGGGCCTCCCAAACCATCGTTGGAGCAGTATCACCACTCGCATTCAGCGTAAAGTATTCTGTCAGAGAGTTTTGTACTGACTGAAGGCTTTCAGAGTCCTCCAATAGGGAAGTGTTCAGTCTCCATTGCCACTGTTGTGGAAACGGAGACTGTAATATAATAGACATCGTACAGAGTGCATGATCAGAGAAGGTTATGCTATCTATCTGAGCTTTGGAGATCCTGTCGAGGTTTTTGTGTTTTACAAAAAAGTAGTCCAGTCTAGAGTACACACCATGTGCGTTTGAATAGAAAGAGTAGTCCCTGTCAGACGGGTGTACCAATCTCCATGTGTCCACGAGCTGCTGCTCATGTAGCAGGCTCCGCAGCCTACGAAGGGCTGACGTAGGATGTGCCGAGACCCCCGAGGAGGTGTCCTGAGCTGGGTTTAGAGCGATATTAAAGTCCCCCCCAGGATGAGTGTCCCTTCAAGGAAATCCTCCATAGCTTCAGCAAATCCGGCTAAGGTGTCAATTTGCCCCACATTGGGGAGGTATATAGAAACTAACGTGTAAATGTGTGTGGCGATCCTGCCCTTTACCATCAAAAGCCTTCCACTGTCATCACTGCGAGATTCCATGAATTCCCAAGGGATGGAGCGCGAGACAAGAATACTAGTACCTCGGGACTTCGGGTCTGGTGAGAAGCTATGATACGCCTCAGGGAACCAGCGTAATGTCATTTTGAACGGTTTATGTTTGCACAGATGCGTTTCTTGCAGGAATGCAATTTGGACCCCAGTTTTTTTTAATGTATTTGCCAGGATAGACCTCTTACCCGGGCTATGTAGACCTTTCACATTCAGTGTCCCACATTTCACCTCCGAGACCCCTGGTTTATGCATGTTGGGTCAGAAACAAGGTTGAGCCCCCTACAGGAAGGTGACCGGATATGGGGAAGTGGGGTTAGGAACGGGTGGGAAGGGAGGGGGGATCAAGAATCAGGTAGGTATAAGAACCAGAAAAAGAGCAGAAAAAGAGAAAAGAACAATAAGTATTAGCAGACAAGAAATATGAACAGTACCAGCTGGCCTAAAGGACTGGCCAGTATGTTTCACAAAATACAACTATACAGTCTCAGAAAAATTAGAGACCTGGTGCTCTCCAAACGGGAGAACCACCCTTGGGGTGCGTGGAAGACCAAGGGCAAAAGCTATACGAGCTCGAGGCAGAGATGACAATATTATGGTAACCTGAAAACCCCACGTCTCACCCCCCCGTTACACAACAGGGCAGTGAGAGGCACACTTTTTAAACGAACAACTTGTTTACCAGACTATCCACCAGCATTATCAATTGAAGGGTCCACGTGAGACCCCCTCAGGGGGTGGAGAGAGAGAGGGAGAGGGGGAAAGAGAGAGACAAAGAGAGAGGAAAAAAAAAAAAAGAGAAGGAAAAGAGAAAGGGAAGAAGGAGAGAGAAAGGGGTAAAAATGGAAGAAGAAGCAGAAGAGGAGAAAAAATGAAGAGCACAGGGAAAGAGGAGAAAAGGGGAGAAAGGGGCGAGAGAGAAAGGTGGAGCCAAGAGAGAGAGAGGAGGAAGAGAAAAGGAAAAGAGAAAGAGAAAGAGAAGAGAGAAAATGAAGGAAGAAGAAGAGACAAAAGAGAGCAAAAAAAAAAAAGGGGGGATAATAATCTCTCCACCTCTCCCCCCCTCCCCAAGAACAGAAAGACGCATGTATTTCAAGTAACAATTAACCCAATCTTAATAATGATCACATCCGGCCTAAAAGAGGCCATCCTCCCACATTTACCGCTCCTCCCGCCACATAATTGAAAACCACAATCAGACCCAAGTCTTCAATCTGGCTCCTCCTGGGAAGATCCCCCCGCCACCCTGGGATCCCTGGAACTCTTCTGAGGTCTCGCATACAGACGTCCGCTTCCTCTTCTTCTTTGGGGGTAACCCGGCGGGTCTGTCCATAAGTAGCCAGTTAGGGATCTCCACCGCCGGTGTGTCAAGAAAATGGAAGAGACCCTCCACCTCCTCCGGCCGCTTCAGCAGATATTGGTCTCCATTGTGGCGAACTATCAGGTGAAATGGATGTCCCCATCTGTAAGATGCTCCTTTCTCTTTAAGTTTTTGTAGAATAGGGAGAAGTTGACGCCTCATATACAGGGTTCTAGAGGAAACATCAGGGAAAAGCTTGATTTCAGACCCTTCGTAAGAGACATTGCCGTGAACCCATGCCTTCCTCAGTATGGCTTCTTTATCCATGTAGTAATGCAGTCTGCACAGAACATCTCTCGGCTGTGCTGTGTCACTCGGCCCCTGGCGGAAGACTCTGTGGACTCTGTCGATCACATAAGTGGAGTCGTCTGCAGCTCCCATCACTTTATTGAAAATTAAAGTTACAGACTTAGGGAGGGCTGCTGCTGCTATCTCTTCTGGGATACCTTTCAAGCGAATATTATTGCGCCTCCCTCTGTTTTCTTGATCATCTAACAGGATGGCGACATTTTGCAGGTGTGAACTGGATTTAGCTAGATTTTGCTCCAGTGTGTTAACTCTTTCAAATAGTGTAAACACATCATTCTCCACTGCAGTGGTGCGTGTATCCAGAGCATCAATGTCCCCTTTCACAATGGACAGAGCCCTCTCATGTGCCCCCTCCATTTTAGTAACTAGCATGTCCAGGTCATTTTTAGTGGGGAGAGCAGCCAGCAGCTGCAGGATGCGCTCTGTGTCCACAGTGGAGCCTCTTGGGTTAACTCCTTGTATGATCTGGCCTCCATTTTGATTCCCCTGAATGTGTGGGGATTTATTTCCAGGGGAGCCTGATAACCCCTGCCATGCCTGGGATGCCCTGCTCTCATTGCCCCCCTGAGTGTCTCCAATAGTGCCCAGATTCCTGTTATCTTCATCAGCCTGGCTTGTCACTATCTGCTGTGGGGCCTGCACTCCTCCCCTCACCCGCCCCCCTCCTCCTGACTATTCAGTGCAGCAGCCTCCCCCCCTGAAGACTCCTGCACTGCTGGACCCCGACCAGGCTTGAAGCCGCCATCAATAGTCAAATCTGAGTGTGACAGGAACCCCAGGGGTTTCCCAACAACCAAGTCCCGACAGAAGGCAACAGTCCACACCGTGAGGAAATACAGCCACCGCCACAGGCTAGAGATCCAAGGGCCAGCGCCTGCGGGCAAAATGGGCTCCTACGGCACCTATACGCTGGGGAGCGGACTACCGGTGGGCAACCATAGGAGTCAGAACATTCAAACAGGTGCAGGGAAAGACAGCCACCATCAGCCGTCTGGGGAGAGCACAACAACAACACTGCAGCCGGCTGCGGGACCCGTCCATCCGGCCGTTTTGGTTTACCAGCGACTCTGTCAGTGATTGTCTGAGTGAGTACACCAGTGCCGTCCGGCACCGCACCGCGCAGTCCCTGCACCCCAGCCATCCAGCCTCCCCGTTACACCACCGGGCCCCGGAATCACCAACCCCCCTACCCACGGAGGGGACAACATCCCAGCTGCATCCTACCATCTCTCCCGGGAACCCCGTTACCAGCAGCGGTGGTGCCATCATCACCACGTCCCGTGGGTGGCGTCACGAACAATCTCCCTAAACATACCACCCCTTTTCATTCACGGGTGAGGAGCGCTGCTCGAGTCCCCTGGTCCGGCCCACCGCTCGTGCCACCGAGCAGCAGCAGCAGAAGCCCCGGACCCGAGCCTGGCGAGCGCGTCCCCTCCGCCCGCGACACTTTTGGCCGCAGTGAAGTGAATATTCTAGAGGGTAGGTAGGGAACAGACAGGAATTAGCCGTCGACAAATGGGGGCGTCATTACCATCAGGACGCTGACCTCCATTTGTCAGGCAGGGAAAGGTGAGGGATAGTATCTGAATTTCCCTCCTTTTTTCCTATGAAAATAATTTTATGAAAATGTTGTATGCATTTTATTGTGGCATAATTGTTAATAAAAGTAACTGATTTTAGTAAGGTAGTGTCAAATTGTGGTTTTGGGAGAATATAATCTGATAATATCAAAATTGAACTCTTTGGATGCCAAAATACACACCATGTTTGGAGGTCAAAAGACACTACACATAAACCCCAAAAAACAATACCAGCAGTGAAGTTTGGAGGTTGGAACATCATGGCTCTTTTTCAGCATATGGCACTGGCAAAATTCATGAATTGAAGTAAGAATGGATGGACAAATGTACCAACACATTCTCGGTAAAAACCTGCTGCCATTTACCAGGATGATGAGTATGAAATAAGAGTCGACATTTCATCAATAAAATTATCCCAGACACACAGCCAAGGAAACTCTCAATTGGTTTCAGAGAAAGAAAATAAAGCTGCTAGAATGGCCGAGCCGATAACTGGAGCTGAATGCAATAGAAAATGTATGGAGGGAACTTAAGCTCGGAATTCATAAAAGAACCACAGAACCAGAAAGGGTTATTTACATCTCCAAGATCTTATCCAAATATGTAGCAGATGTAATAATAATAATGTTAGCAAATCCCTCCAATTAGAAATGTCGTATTGTGCTCCTGATATAACCATGTCTCTTACCTCATGTGCAGGGCATTGCAGCTTAGGAATTCATGGTTACGTCCACTGATATAGTGACAGTTAGTTAGTTAGTTAGTTGCTCATGTTTGTTAAGCCCACTTTACCTTTACACGTTGCAATTAGTTGTACAATCACATTTGCGATGTGACACGCCCAGGTTGCATACGGGATCTTATGAGATTTCACGTTGGTCGTTCATTTGCTGTCACACGAGCGTTAGTAGTCTATGTTAAATTGATCAATGTTATGTGCGATCCTTTAGATCATGTGATCTGTGACGTATGCATTGGGCACCTTTTTTTTTTTTTATTTATTGACTTGCCAAGCGTGTGTAATGTGTAGGGATGTGTTTTTACTATGTCATCTGCCATTCAGCTCTGCTACATGGCCGCTAACAGCAGACACAGACAGCCATGTAGCAGAGCTGAATGGCAGATGACAGCAGACACAGACAGAGCCGCACTGTCAGAATGAACTCGGGTGAACTTCACCCGACTTCATTGTCATGCTGCGGCTCTGTCTGTGTCGCGTCCTGATTAGCGGTCATCAGTGAAGGGCTCACCGGTGACCGCTAATCTCCTAAATTACTGAAGTTAGCAGCCCTCTCTCATACTCACCAATCCCCGGCACTGCACGGCGTTCACACTGCTCCGGCGGCTTTTACTGTTTTGAAAAAGCCGGCCGCCCATTAAACAATTTCGTATTCCCTGCTTTCCCCGCCCACCGGCGCCTATGATTGGTTACAGTGAGACACGCCCCCACTCTGAGTGACAGGTGTCACACTGCACCCAATCACAGCAGCCGGTGGGCGGGTCTATACTGTGTAGTGAAATAAATAATTAAATAATTAAAAAAAAACGCGTGCGGTCCCCCCAATTTTAAAACCAGCCAGATAAAGCCATACGGCTGAAGGCTGGTATTCTCAGGATGGGGAGCTCCACGTTATGGGGAGCCCCCCAGCCTAACAATATCAGCCAACAGCCGCCCAGAATTGCCGCATACATTATATGCGACAGTTCTGGGACTGTACCCGGCTCTTCCCGATTTGCCCTGGTGCGTTGGCAAATCGGGGTAATAAGGAGTTATTGGCAGCCCATAGCTGCCAATAAGTCCTAGATTAATCATGTCAGGCGTCTATGAGACACCCTCCATGATTAATCTGTAAATTACAGTAAATAAACACACACACCCGAAAAAATCCTTTATTAGAAATAAAAACACAAACATATACCCTGGTTCACCACTTTAATCAGCCCCAAAAAGCCCTCCTTGTCCGGCGTACTCCAGGATGCTCCAGCGTCGCTTCCAGCGCTGCTGCATGGAGGTGACAGGAGCTGCAGAAGACACAGCCGCTCCAGTCACCTCCACGCAGGTAATGAAGACAGCCGCGCAATCAGCTGCTGTCACTGAGGTTACCCGCGGCCACCGCTGTATCCAGTGACAGCGGGTAACCTCAGTGACAGCTCAGCTGATCGCGCGGCTGTCTTCATTTGCTGTGTGGAGGTGACCGGAGCGGCTGTGTCTGCTGCAGCTCCGGTCACCTCCATGCAGCAGCGCTGGAAGCGACGCTGGAGCATCCTGGATTACGCCGGACAAGGAGGGCTTTTTGGGGCTGATTAAAGTGGTGAACCAGGGTATATGTTTGTGTTTTTATTTCTAATAAAGGATTTTTTCGGGTGTGTGTGTTTATTTACTGTAATTTACAGATTAATCATGGAGGGTGTCTCATAGACGCTTAACATGATTAATCTAGGACTTATTGGCAGCTATGGGCTGCCAATAACTCCTTATTACCCCGATTTGCCAACGCACCAGGGTAAATCGGGAAGAGCCGGGTACAGTCCCAGAACTGTCGCATATAATGTATGCGGCAATTCTGGGCGGCTGTTGGCTGATATTGTTAGGCTGGGGGGCTCCCCATAACGTGGAGCTCCCCATCCTGAGAATACCAGCCTTCAGCCGTATGGCTTTATCTGGCTGGTATTAAAATTGGGTGGGACCGCACGCCGTTTTTTTTAATTATTTAATTATTTATTTCACTACACAGTATAGACCCGCCCACCGGCTGCTGTAATTGGGTGCAGTGTGACACCTGTCACTCAGAGTGTGGGCGTGTCTCACTGTAACCAATCATAGGCGCCGGTGGGCGGGGAAAGCAGGGAATACGAAATTGTTTAATGGGCGGCCGGCTTTTTCAAAACAGTAAAAGCCGCCGGAGCAGTGTGAACGCCGTGCAGCGCCGGGGATCGGGGATCGGTGAGTATATGAGAGAGGGGGATAGACTGACATGGACAGAGAGTGAGGGACAGAGATAGTGACCGACTGACAGAGATTAGTGCATGACAGACATTGTGAGGCGCTTCAGAACGCAGCTTTTCAGCTGTGCTCTGAAGCAGACCTTTTTTAAGCTGCGGTGCAGAGCGCACACCTGCGCACATTGCATCAGACACCAAAATCGTATGAGGGATGTCACACGTTACAATTGACTAGGTTCGTGCAACAAAACGCTCAATTCTAGAGAATGATACGATGTGTTTGCGATCAACGGTTTTGCGTTCAATCCTGATCGCAAGTAGATGTCACACGCAGATACCTCACAAACGATGCCGGATGTGCGTCACTTACAACTTGACCCCAACGACGGATTGTGAGATATATTGAAGCGTGTGTAGCGGGCTTTAGTTGCTCATGGATACCTAAGCTACTGTAATGCCCTGCACATGAAGTTCGAGACATGACTATATCACTACATTTCTAATTGGAGGCATTTGCTAATATTATTATTACAACTACAACATATTGGGATAGGATGTTGGAGATGGGAATACCTCTTTAACCTCTTCACGACACATGACGTACTGGGTAAGTCATGGATCATGGCAAGGTAATTCCCGCCTGCTGCTGCAGTGAGCTGGCAGCAATCCCTGCACATGTCAGCTGATTTGAACGGCGGTCATGTGCAGCTATCAGGCACAGGTGGATCTGTTAACCCCTTGCATCTCGCTGCCAAAATGTGACAGCGAGATATAACAGCGCGCCGCAGTAAACATTCACTTACCCGGTGCCATCAGAAGTCACGTGATATAATCACGTGGAGTCGATGGTTCCCATGGTAGCACATGGTCATGTGATGACTCCTGTAGCTATCATGATTGAGCAGCTTTTCTGCAGATCAGAGCAATGCAGCTGTGATCTACAGAAATGAACAAGCGATTAGACAGCTGATCCATATAGCCCATATAGCCCATATAGACTAGTAAAATAAAAAAAAAAGTTTTTTTAAAAATATAAAAAAATAAAAAAACCTAAATGTTCAAATCACCTCCCATTCGTCCCATTGAAAATTAAAGGGTTAAAAAAATGAAAAATATACACACATTAGGTATTTCCGCATTCAGAAATGCCCATTCTATCCAAATATAACATCAATTACTCTAATCGGTAAATAGCGTAGCGGCAAGATGGCTATCAAGAAGTACTTTAAATTTGCCATAACAGTGACATTACCTAAAACTGGATGACCCTCAAACATTGATGAAAAGATGGAAGGAAATTGGGAGGCTGTCAAGAGGCCTACAGCAACGAGGAGGTGGTTGTATGATGCATGTGACAACAATCTCCTGTATTCTTCCTATATCTGGCTTGAGGATTACGGTTGCTATGTTTTGCAAAAACCTACCTCATGTGGGCAAAAACATGCAGGAAAATATGATATGGTCTGATGAGACAAAGGTTGGACTTTTTGACCATTATTGCAAAAGATATGTTTGGTGCCAAGCCATCATTGCCCATAACCAAAAGAGCACCATACCCACAGTAGGCCATGGTGGATGCAGCATTTTGCTTTGGGTCTCTTTTAGTCAGGGTGGAGTTATTTCTGGACAGTTCCAAATATCAGTTCATTTTGCATCAAAATCTTCAAGCCTCTGCTAAAAAGCCGAGGAAGAATTTCATCTCTCAGCACAGTAACAACCGCAAGCTTACCTGCAAATCAACACAAGAAGATCAACATTGTGGAATGGCCCAGACAAAGCCCAGACCTGAATCCAATTAAAAATCTGTGGGTGAGCGGAAGAGGGCTGGGCAATTGAGATGCGCCACTACAAGGAAGAGCTAAAAGCGTTAGTTCTAGATGTGCCATGCTGGTAGATGCGCAACCAAAAAGACTGAATGCTGTCATTAATTCAAAGTGATCTTCAACAATGTATTAGTGTAAAGGCTGCTTTACACGCAGCGACATCGCTAGCGATGTCGTTTGTGAAAGCACCCGCCCCCGTCATTTGTGCGTCACGGGCAAATCGCTGCCAGTGGCGAACAAAATCGCTAGTATCCGTCACACATACCTTCCTAGCGATGTCGCTGGGGCCGGCGAATAGCCTCTTTTTTCGGTTCGTGCGGCTTCACATCGACGTCACACGGGAGGCGTCCAATAGAAGTGGAGAGGCGGAGAGCAGCCGAATGAAAGTCACGCCCACCTTGTTGCCGGAGGACGCAGGTACGGTGTTGTTCGTCATTCCTGGGGTGTCACACGTAGCGATATGAGCTGCCTTAGGAACAACGAATAACCTGCGTCCAAAATCAGCAACGATATTTAGGAAATGGGCGACGTGTCAACAATCAACGATTTGGTGAGTATTTTGCATCGTTAGCGGTCGCTCGTATGTGTCACATGCAACGACGTCGCTAACGAGGCCGGATGTGCGCCACGAATTCCGTGACCCCAACGACATCTCGTTAGCGATGTCGTTGCGTGTAAAGCGGCCTTAACGGTGTGTATAGTTATGCAACTGTATTATTTTAGTTCTTTCTTTTTCTTTTTCTACCAGAAAATATTTCAGTTTGTTTTACAATTGAATTGTACAGATTTTAGTTGACAATAAAGGAGGAAAAAGTTCTGAAATGATTCCTCATGGTATGATATTTTCATATGATCTAAACCTGGCATTTTAAAAGTTGTATGTAGACTTTATATATCTAAAGTATAGATATATAATGTACAGATGTTTAGTGTGGTGCGATGGTCTTATTTATATAGTAACTAGGGTGATCTCCACACTATATACCAAGCAGGGTCGGATTTCCCATATGGCCAACCTAGGCCATAGCCCAGGGTTCTGATATCAGGGGGGTGCATATACAAATTGAGAAAGAAGAAATTGAGAAAAAAGTGAAATGATATGTGAGAGAAGCAGGGGCCTATGATGTCCTGTGTCATGGCCTGCAATGATGGCGATAACGCTCGCTTTCCACCTTCCATTTTAACTGTCTTGTACCACAAAGCTGTAGGGCTGTGTTCACTAATGCAAGGCAACCACTGGAAAAAAACCCTATCTAGATTTTTATTAGAAAAAGGTATTAAAAATACAAAACATGCAAGAATAAACAATGTATTAGGACATGAATGCAGAGCTATCTCTCAATAACATTTAGGTTAGTATAGTAACATGTGAAAATACATAATCATGCAATAATAGATAGCAAGGATTGACCCAGGTGTACATAAATTAGTAAAGGATATGTAAGTGCCCATTAAAAATATTAAAAAGTAACATATGATGAATAATATATTTTCATTGCACAAAACCCATGAATGCATAAATATTAATACAAAAGTGCTTCCCTCAAAAGAATAAAAATTATGGAGTGAGTAAGCAAAGTAGCCAATTTAAGGAAAATTTTTCCTAAATTACAAATCTGTGCAATAAAGTACATTAGTAAACTATACTGACGGAAAATATCATCATGTGGAAGAGCATCATATCTACCTTCCAGCACCCGACGTGTGTTTCGCCATAGCTTCTTCAAAGAGTGATGTTATCCCAGTAATTGTTATCCCACCACTACTACTTCAGCAACTGCTGCAAAGACAAATCTGATATTTCAGTCATAGGTGGTCAAGCACTGCTACAGTAGTTATCACTGCAAACACAAATCTTTGCTCTGTTCATTGATATTCCAGCACTGCTACATCAGACTTGACTGCAAACATAACTTTATTATTCTCATCACTGGTATTTTAGCACTGATAGATCAGTATCCACTGAACTAGCTCTGCTAATCAGTCTTTGCTGCCCCAGCTCTGCTACATCTGTCATTGCTGTATCAGCTCTAATAAATCAGTGTTTGCTTCTCCAGCTCTGCTACATTGACTTTGCTACCCCAGCTCTGCTACATCTGTGATTGCTGTTCCAGCTCTACTCAATTAGTTTACGCTATTGGAGCTGTGCCACTCAGGTCGATGCTGTCCCTCCTCTGCTACATCTCTCATCGCTGTTCCAGCTCTGGTTTACCAGTTTGGCGTCTCCTCTACAGCCCCTTACTTCTCTCCAACTAAACCGTCCTGCAGTAAATTAGTTGGTCCATATATGACAACTCACCCCCCCACCCCCCTATTCCCTAATAGACTGTAAGCTTACGAGCAGGGCCCTCACTCCTCTTGGTATCTGAATTCTGTTATTCTATAATGTCTCATATTGTCTGTACATGTCCCCTCTGAATTATAAAGTGCTGTGGAATATGTTGGTGCTATATAAATAAAAATGATTATTATTATTCAGTGTTTCTATGTCCAGCACAACAGGGTCATGGCCAGAAGAACATCTCATGCCACCTCAAACAAAGTGGACCTCATGCGTAACTATGGTATAAGCTTTGCCATCCATTCCCCTCTCTCCAGTGTTTTTGTACTATGCCATAAAAAAAAAAGATTGGGTGGGTGAGATTACATATGTGAGTCCCGGGAGACCAACATTACAAACATTGCAATGGGTCCTTCACTATTATTATTACATTTGT